>NC_136519.1:10007209-10037209 GCF_053919585.1 Euprymna scolopes
TATCAAGTGTTTCCTTTTAGGAAATTAAATATTTTAAACTCTTGTTAAAGTGTTTCTTCTTTTTAATATTTTATTAACTCTTTGCTTTATATATATATATATATATAATGTGTGTATGTGTGTTTAAACAAAGTTTACGGCGGAAACAAATAAATAGAACGTGTTCTCTACTTTAACACTCTCGCATAAACCTCGTCAAATTCATTGAATTGTTTTACCTCTAAATTATTTTTATCTTGAATAAAAGTACCTCTCTCTCACACATATGGGAGAGAGCGACAGAAACGGAGGGAGAGAGAGAGCGACAGAAACGGAGGGAGAGAGAGAGCGACAGAGACAGAGAGCGACAGAGACAGAGGGAGAGAGAGAGCGACAGAGACAGAGGGCGACAGAGACAGAGGGCGACAGAGACAGAGGGCGAGAGGGCGAGAGGGCGACAGAGACAGAGGGCGAGAGGGCGAGAGGGCGAGAGGGCGAGAGGGCGACAGAGACAGAGGGCGAGAGGGCGAGAGGGCGAGAGGGCGAGAGGGCGACAGAGACAGAGGGCGAGAGGGCGAGAGGGCGAGAGGGCGAGAGGGCGACAGAGACAGAGGGCGAGAGGGCGAGAGGGCGAGAGGGCGAGAGGGCGACAGAGACAGAGGGCGAGAGGGCGAGAGGGCGAGAGGGCGAGAGGGCGACAGAGACAGAGGGCGAGAGGGCGAGAGGGCGAGAGGGCGAGAGGGCGACAGAGACAGAGGGCGAGAGGGCGAGAGGGCGAGAGGGCGAGAGGGCGACAGAAAGAGACGGCGAGAGGGCGAGAGGGCGAGAGGGCGACAGAAAGAGACGGCGAGAGGGCGAGAGGGCGAGAGGGCGACAGAAAGAGACGGCGACAGAAAGAGACGGCGACAGAAAGAGACGGCGACAGAAAGAGACGGCGACAGAAAGAGACGGCGACAGAAAGAGACGGCGACAGAAAGAGACGGCGACAGAAAGAGACGGCGACAGAAAGAGACGGCGACAGAAAGAGACGGCGACAGAAAGAGACGGCGACAGAAAGAGACGGCGACAGAAAGAGACGGCGACAGAAAGAGACGGCGACAGAAAGAGACGGCGACAGAAAGAGACGGCGACAGAAAGAGACGGCGACAGAAAGAGACGGCGACAGAAAGAGACGGCGACAGAAAGAGACGGCGACAGAAAGAGAGACGGCGACAGAAAAAGAGACGGCGACAGAAAGAGACGGAGAGACGGCGACAGAAAGAGACGGAGAGACGGCGACAGAAAGAGACGGAGAGACGGCGACAGAAAGAGACGGCGACAGAAAGAGACGGGCGACAGAAAGAGACGGAGAGAGCGGCGACAGAAAGAGACGGAGAGAGGGCGACAGAAAGAGACGGAGAGACGGCGACAGAAAGAGACGGAGAGACGGCGACAGAAAGAGACGGAGAGAGGGCGACAGAAAGAGACGGAGAGAGGGCGACAGAAAGAGACGGAGAGAGGGCGACAGAAAGAGACGGAGAGAGGGCGACAGAAAGAGACGGAGAGAGGGCGACAGAAAGAGACGGAGAGAGGGCGACAGAAAGAGACGGAGAGAGGGCGACAGAAAGAGACGGAGAGAGGGCGACAGAAAGAGACGGAGAGACGGCGACAGAAAGAGACGGAGAGACGGCGACAGAAAGAGACGGAGAGAGGGCGACAGAAAGAGACGGAGAGAGGGCGACAGAAAGAGACGGAGAGAGGGCGACAGAAAGAGACGGAGAGAGGGCGACAGAAAGAGACGGAGAGAGGGCGACAGAAAGAGACGGAGAGAGGGCGACAGAAAGAGACGGAGAGAGGGCGACAGAAAGAGACGGAGAGAGGGCGACAGAAAGAGACGGAGAGAGGGCGACAGAAAGAGACGGAGAGAGGGCGACAGAAAGAGACGGAGAGAGGGCGACAGAAAGAGACGGAGAGAGGGCGACAGAAAGAGACGGAGAGAGAGGGCGACAGAAAGAGACGGAGAGAGGGCGACAGAAAGAGACGGAGAGAGGGCGACAGAAAGAGACGGAGAGAGGGCGACAGAAAGAGACGGAGAGAGGGCGACAGAAAGAGACGGAGAGAGGGCGACAGAAAGAGACGGAGAGAGGGCGACAGAAAGAGACGGAGAGAGGGCGACAGAAAGAGACGGAGAGAGGGCGACAGAAAGAGACGGAGAGAGGGCGACAGAAAGAGACGGAGAGAGGGCGACAGAAAGAGACGGAGAGAGGGCGACAGAAAGAGACGGAGAGAGGGGCGACAGAAAGAGACGGAGAGAGGGCGACAGAAAGAGACGGAGAGAGGGCGACAGAAAGAGACGGAGGAGAGGGCGACAGAAAGAGACGGAGAGAGGGCGACAGAAAGAGACGGAGAGAGGGCGACAGAAAGAGACGGAGAGAGGGCGACAGAAAGAGACGGAGAGAGGGCGACAGAAAGAGACGGAGAGAGGGCGACAGAAAGAGACGGAGAGAGGGCGACAGAAAGAGACGGAGAGAGAGCGACAGAAAGAGACGGAGATAGAGAGACAGAAAGAGACGGAGAGAGAGCGACAGAAAGAGACGGAGATAGAGAGACAGAAAGAGACGGAGAGAGAGAGACAGAAAGAGACAGAGATAGAGAGACAGAAAGAGACAGAGATAGAGAGACAGAAAGAGACAGAGATAGAGAGACAGAAAGAGACAGAGATAGAGAGACAGAAAGAGACAGGAGATAGAGAGACAGAAAGAGACAGAGATAGAGAGACAGAAAGAGACAGAGATAGAGAGACAGAAAGAGACAGAGATAGAGAGACAGAAAGAGACAGAGATAGAGAGACAGAAAGAGACAGAGATAGAGAGACAGAAAGAGACAGAGATAGAGAGACAGAAAGAGACAGAGATAGAGAGACAGAAAGAGACAGAGATAGAGAGACAGAAAGAGACAGAGATAGAGAGACAGAAAGAGACAGAGATAGAGAGACAGAAAGAGACAGAGATAGAGAGACAGAAAGAGACAGAGATAGAGAGACAGAAAGAGACAGAGATAGAGAGACAGAAAGAGACAGAGATAGAGAGACAGAAAGAGACAGAGATAGAGAGACAGAAAGAGACAGAGATAGAGAGACAGAAAGAGACAGAGATAGAGAGACAGAAAGAGACAGAGATAGAGAGACAGAAAGAGACAGAGATAGAGAGACAGAAAGAGACAGAGATAGAGAGACAGAAAGAGACAGAGATAGAGAGACAGAAAGAGACAGAGATAGAGAGACAGAAAGAGACAGAGATAGAGAGACAGAAAGAGACAGAGATAGAGAGACAGAAAGAGACAGAGATAGAGAGACAGAAAGAGACAGAGATAGAGAGACAGAAAGAGACAGAGATAGAGAGACAGAAAGAGACAGAGATAGAGAGACAGAAAGAGACAGAGATAGAGAGACAGAAAGAGACAGAGATAGAGAGACAGAAAGAGACAGAGATAGAGAGACAGAAAGAGACAGAGATAGAGAGACAGAAAGAGACAGAGATAGAGAGACAGAAAGAGACAGAGATAGAGAGACAGAAAGAGACAGAGATAGAGAGACAGAAAGAGACAGAGATAGAGAGACAGAAAGAGACAGAGATAGAGAGACAGAAAGAGACAGAGATAGAGAGACAGAAAGAGACAGAGATAGAGAGACAGAAAGAGACAGAGATAGAGAGACAGAAAGAGACAGAGATAGAGAGACAGAAAGAGACAGAGATAGAGAGACAGAAAGAGACAGAGATAGAGAGACAGAAAGAGACAGAGATAGAGAGACAGAAAGAGACAGAGATAGAGAGACAGAAAGAGACAGAGATAGAGAGACAGAAAGAGACAGAGATAGAGAGACAGAAAGAGACAGAGATAGAGAGACAGAAAGAGACAGAGATAGAGAGACAGAAAGAGACAGAGATAGAGAGACAGAAAGAGACAGAGATAGAGAGACAGAAAGAGACAGAGATAGAGAGACAGAAAGAGACAGAGATAGAGAGACAGAAAGAGACAGAGATAGAGAGACAGAAAGAGACAGAGATAGAGAGACAGAAAGAGACAGAGATAGAGAGACAGAAAGAGACAGAGATAGAGAGACAGAAAGAGACAGAGATAGAGAGACAGAAAGAGACAGAGATAGAGAGACAGAAAGAGACAGAGATAGAGAGACAGAAAGAGACAGAGATAGAGAGACAGAAAGAGACAGAGATAGAGAGACAGAAAGAGACAGAGATAGAGAGACAGAAAGAGACAGAGATAGAGAGACAGAAAGAGACAGAGATAGAGAGACAGAAAGAGACAGAGATAGAGAGACAGAAAGAGACAGAGATAGAGAGACAGAAAGAGACAGAGATAGAGAGACAGAAAGAGACAGAGATAGAGAGACAGAAAGAGACAGAGATAGAGAGACAGAAAGAGACAGAGATAGAGAGACAGAAAGAGACAGAGATAGAGAGACAGAAAGAGACAGAGATAGAGAGACAGAAAGAGACAGAGATAGAGAGACAGAAAGAGACAGAGATAGAGAGACAGAAAGAGACAGAGATAGAGAGACAGAAAGAGACAGAGATAGAGAGACAGAAAGAGACAGAGATAGAGAGACAGAAAGAGACAGAGATAGAGAGACAGAAAGAGACAGAGATAGAGAGACAGAAAGAGACAGAGATAGAGAGACAGAAAGAGACAGAGATAGAGAGACAGAAAGAGACAGAGATAGAGAGACAGAAAGAGACAGAGATAGAGAGACAGAAAGAGACAGAGAGACAGAAAGAGACAGAGATAGAGAGACAGAAAGAGACAGAGATAGAGAGACAGAAAGAGACAGAGATAGAGAGACAGAAAGAGACAGAGATAGAGAGACAGAAAGAGACAGAGATAGAGAGACAGAAAGAGACAGAGATAGAGAGACAGAAAGAGACAGAGATAGAGAGACAGAAAGAGACAGAGATAGAGAGACAGAAAGAGACAGAGATAGAGAGACAGAAAGAGACAGAGATAGAGAGACAGAAAGAGACAGAAAGAGACAGAGATAGAGAGACAGAAAGAGACAGAGATAGAGAGACAGAAAGAGACAGAGATAGAGAGACAGAAAGAGACAGAGATAGAGAGACAGAAAGAGACAGAGATAGAGAGACAGAAAGAGACAGAGATAGAGAGACAGAAAGAGACAGAGATAGAGAGACAGAAAGAGACAGAGATAGAGAGACAGAAAGAGACAGAGATAGAGAGACAGAAAGAGACAGAGATAGAGAGACAGAAAGAGACAGAGATAGAGAGACAGAAAGAGACAGAGATAGAGAGACAGAAAGAGACAGAGATAGAGAGACAGAAAGAGACAGAGATAGAGAGACAGAAAGAGACAGAGATAGAGAGACAGAAAGAGACAGAGATAGAGAGACAGAAAGAGACAGAGATAGAGAGACAGAAAGAGACAGAGATAGAGAGACAGAAAGAGACAGAGATAGAGAGACAGAAAGAGACAGAGATAGAGAGACAGAAAGAGACAGAGATAGAGAGACAGAAAGAGACAGAGATAGAGAGACAGAAAGAGACAGAGATAGAGAGACAGAAGAGAGAGAGACAGAAAGAGACAGAGATAGAGAGACAGAAAGAGACAGAGATAGAGAGACAGAAAGAGACAGAGATAGAGAGACAGAAAGAGACAGAGATAGAGAGACAGAAAGAGACAGAGATAGAGAGACAGAAAGAGACAGAGATAGAGAGACAGAAAGAGACAGAGATAGAGAGACAGAAAGAGACAGAGATAGAGAGACAGAAAGAGACAGAGATAGAGAGACAGAAAGAGACAGAGAGAGGAGACAGAAAGAGACGGAGAGAGGGCGACAGAAAGAGACGGAGAGAGGGCGACAGAAAGAGACGGAGAGAGGGCGACAGAAAGAGACGGAGAGAGGGCGACAGAAAGAGACGGAGAGAGGGCGACAGAAAGAGACGGAGAGAGGGCGACAGAAAGAGACGGAGAGAGGGCGACAGAAAGAGACGGAGAGAGGGCGACAGAAAGAGACGGAGAGAGGGCGACAGAAAGAGACGGAGAGAGGGCGACAGAAAGAGACGGAGAGAGGGCGACAGAAAGAGACGGAGAGAGGGCGACAGAAAGAGACGGAGAGAGGGCGACAGAAAGAGACGGAGAGAGGGCGACAGAAAGAGACGGAGAGAGGGCGACAGAAAGAGACGGAGAGAGGGCGACAGAAAGAGACGGAGAGAGGGCGACAGAAAGAGACGGAGAGAGGGCGACAGAAAGAGACGGAGAGAGGGCGACAGAAAGAGACGGAGAGAGGGCGACAGAAAGAGACGGAGAGAGGGCGACAGAAAGAGACGGAAGAGAGGGCGACAGAAAGAGACGGAGAGAGGGCGACAGAAAGAGACGGAGAGAGGGCGACAGAAAGAGACGGAGAGAGGGCGAAGAGACGACAGAAAGAGACGGAGAGAGGGCGACAGAAAGAGACGGAGAGAGGGCGACAGAAAGAGACGGAGAGAGGGCGACAGAAAGAGACGGAGATAGAGAGACAGAAAGAGACGGAGATAGAGAGACAGAAAGAGACGGAGATAGAGAGACAGAAAGAGACGGAGATAGAGAGACAGAAAGAGACGGAGATAGAGAGACAGAAAGAGACGGAGATAGAGAGACAGAAAGAGACGGAGATAGAGAGACAGAAAGAGACGGAGATAGAGAGACAGAAAGAGACGGAGATAGAGAGACAGAAAGAGACGGAGATAGAGAGACAGAAAGAGACGGAGATAGAGAGACAGAAAGAGACAGGAGATAGAGAGACAGAAAGAGACAGAGATAGAGAGACAGAAAGAGACAGGAGATAGAGAGACAGAAAGAGACAGAGATAGAGAGACAGAAAGAGACAGAGATAGAGAGACAGAAAGAGACAGAGATAGAGAGACAGAAAGAGACAGAGAGACAGAAAGAGACAGAGATAGAGAGACAGAAAGAGACAGAGATAGAGAGACAGAAAGAGACAGAGATAGAGAGACAGAAAGAGACAGAGACAGAGAGACAGAAAGAGACAGAGAGACAGAAAGAGACAGAGATAGAGAAAGAGACAGAGATAGAGAAAGAGACAGAGAGACAGAAAGAGACAGAGAGACAGAAAGAGACAGAGAGACAGAAAGAGACAGAGAGACAGAAAGAGACAGAGAGACAGAAAGAGACAGAGAGACAGAAAGAGACAGAGAGACAGAAAGAGACAGAGAGACAGAAAGAGACAGAGAGACAGAAAGAGACAGAGAGACAGAAAGAGACAGAGAGACAGAAAGAGACAGAGAGACAGAAAGAGACAGAGAGACAGAAAGAGACAGAGAGACAGAAAGAGACAGAGAGACAGAAAGAGACAGAGAGACAGAAAGAGACAGAGATAGAGAGACAGAAAGAGACAGAGATAGAGAGACAGAAAGAGACAGAGATAGAGAGACAGAAAGAGACAGAGATAGAGAGACAGAAAGAGACAGAGAAAGAGACAGAGATAGGGAGACAGAAAGAGAGGGAGAGGGAGACAGAAAGAGAGGGAGAGGGAGACAGAAAGAGAGGGAGAGGGAGACAGAAAGAGAGGGAGAGGGAGACAGAAAGAGAGGGAGAGGGAGACAGAAAGAGAGGGAGAGGGAGACAGAAAGAGAGGGAGACAGAAAGAGAGGGAGAGGGAGACAGAAAGAGAGGGAGAGGGAGACAGAAAGAGAGGGAGAGGGAGACAGAAAGAGAGGGAGAGGGAGACAGAAAGAGAGGGAGAGGGAGACAGAAAGAGAGGGAGAGGGAGACAGAAAGAGAGGGTGAGGGAGACAGAAAGAGAGGGTGAGGGAGACAGAAAGAGAGGGTGAGGGAGACAGAAAGAGAGGGAGAGGGAGACAGAAAGAGAGGGAGAGGGAGACAGAAAGAGAGGGAGAGAGAGACAGACAGACAGAAACAGAGAGAGAATGAATGAATTAATTTTCAAAAGCGAAAACCAATTATTTATCCATCGACAGGTGTTTCATTAATGTTTTCAAACGGGCTAACGAAACCCGATCCTCATCTGACCTCGGTTCCCCGTGGATTGTCAGCCAGCAAAAACCGATTTGTTTATTATTATTATGATTGGGCCACGATTCTTTTACATTAAACACGACTTCGTGTTACATTTTGACCTTTTCGCGTTGAAACGGACGAAAATGGCAATGTTTTTTTAGGGGCGAGGTCAAAAAACGAGAATAAATATTTGAAACATGAAATATTTGAAATTTGTTAACAATTTATTGGCAACAGATGTCTGCGTTAATCTTGCGTCAATCTAAATCCATTGGGTCAAACATGGACATTGCTGCTGGGTCGCATCGACCAAATCTGTAAGTGCCTCTTCATTAGGTGTATCAGAATTTTTGTAGGAATTTTTGACACCCCTAACACGAAACTGCGAATAAAAAATTAAAAAAAACTCGTAATTTCTCTTTAAAAAGTGGGTTGTTTATTTTCTTTATGGATTATACTTCCAAAATAAACTTTTAAAGTTGTTTTAAAAGTAATAGAAATATTATTTTTTATTTTTTAAAAAACAGTAATGAAATTAATTGAATTTTACGAGCTCAGTATTTTTCAATTTTTAAACATTAAAAATCTATCAAAATTTTTGTATTGATTCTATTTTTACGATATTTTCAGGGTCAATGTGAAATTTTATGATCTTTCCAATAATCGAATATAATATTTTAGACAAAAGTTTTTTTTTTTTTAATTCACGCCCCCCCTTTTCAAGTGTCTATTAAAAAGTAAATAATTTACTCAAAGTTTTATATATCACAAATTGAAGATAAAAGATCAATAAATAATATATTCAAATTTAAAACAAAAAAAAGTAGTGTTTTTTAGAAATTTACCTGTAACGCCCGAAGTTTAAAACCTTTTACTTTTTTTAAACTACGTTGTTTTTTTTTTTTTGTTTTGTTGTTTTTTTTTTTTTTTTTTTTTTTTAATGAAACCTTGGTGTTTGCTCCTTTAATTGAAAAACAAATTAGGGCTTGAATTATATTTTTCGAGTAGTTATAAGCTTGGAAAGACAGGGGGTCAAATTAATTCACGCCTCCCATTTTGAAATGTCTATTAAAAAGTAAATAATTTACTCACCAAAGTGTTATATATCACAAATTGAAGACAAAAGATCAATAAATAATATATTCAAATTTAAAACAAAAAAGAGTAGTGTTTCTTTTTTTTCTTAGAAATTTACCTGTAGTCCGAAGTTTAAAACCTTAAAAAAAAAAAAAAAAAAACGTTTTTTGTTTTTTTTTGTTTTTTTTAATGAAACCTTGGTCCTTTAATTGAAAAAAGAAATTAGAGCTTGAATTACATTTTTCGAGAAGTTATAAGCTTGGAAAGACGGGGTGGAATTATTCACTATTTTTCACGAAATTTATGACACACCTACCTCTTCGCATCTTTAGGAGGATAAAAGGTACACGGGGTACCAGTGTGAATGCGCGTCTGTGTTAGAGATAGGACGATTCTAATACTTCTGCCGATTTTTTTTTCTTCTTTTTTACACAGTGATCACCACTTATCAAGGCCCGGAAGCCACTCAGGGATAAGGGTTATTGCAAGTACATTACGTTAGTGTTTTTAAATTTCTAAAGCCCCCCCCCAGATTACTATAAAAAACCCATCTAATATGTACATATATTTTCGCAAACATAAAATCACACTTGCGGAAAAGATCTATAGATTTTACTCTTGCTAATAATTTCAAAGCAATAAATATTCATCACTAGCAGGGAGACCCGAAGTTGACCGGGAATAATCGAGAATCAACAAATGGTCCAAATTTCCAATACTTTGTTATCAAAATCAGTAGAATTGTCTATTTTTCAATCAAATCAAATGATTGTCTGCGCTAGTCGGGGATCCTGCGCTGTGCACAGAGAGGCAACTTTGTATGCCTTGTCGTAGTGACCTAGTCTACAATACATTGTAGCATACACATTGCACTGTGGAGAACCTACTATTGATTTTATAAAATTATTTTTATATAATGGCTTGGATTAAAGTTTAAAATGCAAAAGTCAAGTATGATAGTTCAATTGTGCTCTAAACGGAACCCATCATTACGAACGCGCCCTTGTCTTATCAAAGAACCTACTGTTGATTTTATATGTCGGGCCCGTCTGTTTATGCGATGATAAAACTTCTCAAGCGCACTTGTGATGTTAGGCTGTATAAGGGTGTTAACTTTGGGCAAAATTTGACAGTTTCTTCAGATTTTTTGCATTATGGATATTATTGGAGGAATTACGATAGAAAAACTATTTAAGAACACTCCCAGACACAAGGTACATTAGTGCGAAATTTTCCAAAAAAAAAAAAATTCGTTTCGGAATCACTAGAAACGGTTTCTATCAATTTTTGGTCTACCAATTTTGAACTTGATGTGTAAAAGATTTTGACTTATGGAACAAATTCGATTTGGTTTTTAGCCGGTAAAGTCGCTGCTAAGGTAAACATTGAAAAATAAATTGAAATTTTGCAGGCGTAAGTTGATTAAAAGTATTATTTCTGCGCATGCAAAACTATACATTTACATCTTTAAGAACATTTTTTTTAAGTTTCTGTATGCGTATAGATTTTGGTCAGACGGTAGCGAATAAGGCTGGAGAGCTACTTCGATTCTAGCTGATGGCACCCATGTCATTTTTGTTTTAAACTTTTGTAATCACTACTATATATTGGGTACAATGTAATAATCAGTAGAGATACGACTATAATAATAAATACGAAATCTGCATTAATTAAAATATCTTATTTAAACATATTTTGCGACAGGATAACGCTTTATATATATATATATATATATATATATATATATATATATATATATATATATATATATATATATATATATATATTACAGTGATTAAGTAATGTATACCACAAAATTGTGCCAGGTTTGCTCACCCAACCGCCACTGACGCCAACTGATTTTATCGGCGTCGGGAGCAAATAATGAGCGGAATAATGGCTCGTAATTATTATCTTTAGTGTCAGTAATTTCAGCACTACCCATTGACTTTAGGAATAACGATGCATCCAAAATGGCCTCAAAATTCCTTCCGAAATTGGTTTCATTTAAAAAGTAATCTCGGAGGGTAGGGATGGGGTCGGTCTAGACTTCATTCTCCCCGCGAGCAACCAGAACACTAATTAGCTCCCAGCCCCGGCAGAGACGTTCAGTACGATTTATCTAATTGATTATCCCATAAGATCTGTCTGGATTTTTAGTCCTGTGAAAATTCATAGTATGTAAGAATGACTATGCTTTTTTTTTTTTTTTTTTTTTTTTTTTTTAGAGAAGCCAGACACTTCCCGCTTTAGAGCATGGAACCAAGATCAAATATGATCGATGGACGTCAGTGATATTCACGCAGTATTGTCAGTGTATAGATATATTGCAGTTTTAAACTATTCTTCATAAGAAATATTCCAAACTAGCGGGGCCTGTGGAAATTCCACAGTGGACTCCTTCATATGTAATATATTGTTCTTGGCATTCTGTGGATGTTCAGCGTAAATGGAGACGCTCTAATATCATTGTAGCTCTTTTGTTAAACTGCAAAAGTATTTACATAAGCTAGCAGGGACGCCCGGCGTAGCCCGGTCGTAAAATACGCTTAAATATGATCTTTTAATTCTTGCAGATTTCGTATATATTATTATAGAGTTAATGTTCTATCGATTTTTATATATTATAAAGTTGCGATTTTAAAAATAAAAAAAATATATCCATATGACCTGGGTGCATCAGCTTGAATCGAAACCGAAACCAAATCTTATATATAAAAACAATATATGAACTTGAGTTCCTTCAGCTATAATCGAAACCGAAACAAAAACTTATGATGAATTCTTGGTAAAATTATTTATTACATAAAATGGATAACAATTAAATAATAGTCACGCGGAAGAAAAAAGGTGTAAACGTGACACACAAAATAACATACACACTATCTTATATAAAGATAAGCATATTTACAATTTTTACATTAAAAAAAAAAAAGTTTGAATATTTCCAATATGAAAAAAAAAAATGCCAAAGCAATAGTGTTCGTTAAAATAATTAAAAAAAAAAAATTATTGTTGACGCTGCGTTTCTTAAGGTGTCTATAAAACAAATACGTTTCTGAATTTTTTAGATGAAAAAGATTCATTATTCTTAGTTGGATTCTTCGGACTACTATTCTCACAGAGCGTTATTTTTACAAGGTTTCCACCGATGTAATCTCCGAACTTTTTCAGGTGTATCTTGTTGAAGTCAGGGATCTTTCTGTTGAACTGATTTAACCACACAAAGACCCCGTTGTGTAGTGGATAAATTACTTGGTAAAATTCAATTCTAAAAGTCACACTCTTCTGGAGGTTAAAGGTTCAATCGTCAGTGCAGACAACACTCAGATGTGCGAGTTATTTAGGGATTCCTACCCAGTCACAACTGAGGGAACGAGAGTATGTTACCTCTGTGGATTGCGTAAAGAATTCGAAAGATTTCAGAGTTCGACAATATTCACCTAAAGAAGGTCAAAGATATATCGATCGAAACGATGTGCAAACGACACTCAAAATGAGAACAGTAGTCCGAAGAATCCAAATAATGCAAAGAGGAATAACTAAGGAATAACCAAAATGATATTCATACATCATCATACGAGGGGTGTTAAAAAAGTAATGCCTCCTATTTTTTATTCCGTTGGATTAAAAAAGATTGCAAGATGCATTGTTATGATGACTGAACTTATGCATTTATGACCCGAAAGTTTTATATCTGTTGCAGATATTGACGGTGCGAGGCTCAAAGAAAACGACTCCTGTCAGGAACGTGCATCAGAAACTACGATGCGTCATTAAATGCAGTTGATAATGGCACAGTTAGGAGATGAGTTCTTAAGTTAACACTTCATCAAATCTCCACACTAACGTAATGTGCTTGCAATAACCCTTATCCCTGAGTGGCTTCCGGGCCTTGATAAGTGGTGATCACTGTGTAAAAAAAAAAATAAATAAATAAAAAATAATAATATATTCGTATTCCTGTCTGTTGGTATCTATTTGCTTCCCACGAAAACAAAATGTGACAAGGTCGTTTTTTAATGTGTGGGTAAACCAGCCCCCCTCCCCACAAAAAGGAGCACTCTGAAAGTAGACAAAATAAAAATTAAGTATAGAATGGTTTCTCCTACATTGACTAAAGACTAATTTACTTTAAGTGTAGCATCAGAACAGATACTACATTGATCTTTTTTTTCTTTCTTTTTTTTTTAAAAAATTACATTTTCACCCCAAACAAGGCACATTGCCACTTTGATGTAGGGGGCTACTATCAGGGACATAAGCTACAGGGATACTATGTAGGGAGTTGGACAGCAAGATGTCGGTTCACGTTACACTTGAACTTCTGCATGTCAGTACAGTTGGGGAAGCAGGGACCCGAAAGGGAATTCCAAAGTCTAGCGGTTCTGGGGAAGAAACTACTGGAGTAGAAGGCTCTTTTACATCTAGGGATCTCTACTGTGAAGAGGTGGGATTTAGCTGCTTGTTGGGTTTGTTGGGGGTATTTACGTCGAGGGGGTACAAGGGCTAGCAGTTCGTCAGAGCAAGCACCATAAAAGTACTTGTAGAACAGGCAGAGGGATGCAACATTTCGTTGCTGTGACAGAGGCTGAAGTTTAGATGACAGTTCAGGACCTTGGCGACTCTTGTTTATATAGTTTATTTATCTGAAATATTATAATTATTTAAAATAAAGGTAAAATTGCAAACAATAAACTTAGGCATGAAACCCTATAAGAAATTTGGAGGAAGGAGAAAGGTACAGGGTTTTTCTAATTTGTCTACAAAACTTTCGAGATTACTCTTGACTGGCACCATTTACCATAATACCACATTCACATCGTGGGGTTAAACTACAAGAAATTACCTCAGCGTTTTTAATAAAAAGTATGTATATGTGCGCGTGGGTGTTAAACAGAATTTCCTTATGTTTATTTTCATCATAATAAACTTTACTACACTTATCTGAGCCCGAAGGCCAGATCCTATTCCTGTCCGCTTGTTTACAATGACATCATAGCATATATATATTACAATGTCACGTATGATGTCATGTATGACGTCATATATGGAAGGGGGAGGGGGTAAAAATGAAAGTAGATTCCCCGCACAACGCCGGGCAGCTTGCTAGTTTACAAATTTTTTTTTTTTTTAATCCTTTTATTTCTAACGTTCGTTCGAATATATATATACCAAACTAAAAATAATATTCATAAAATTAATTCCCTGAATAGAACAGGACCACGGGTCGTCTATGCTGTCTGCCTTTAATGGTGAGGTTATTTTATTACTTCATAATATATCACGTCATAAAAGAACTACCAGGTGTCTTTCGTCCGTTTTAAGTGATGACGTCATATTTTTGGAAATTTTATTCACAGTGGTTGATGACAAACAAGTTAAATAGTTTTAATGATATATTATATTTATATAATAGTTTTATCTACATTTTTTGAAACTCTTTATCAACCAAACAAAGCGTATTGCCATATGAAACGTAAAGGGCTACTATTTAGGGTCGTGTCTAACAGGGCACTGTGGGGGAGTTGAGCAGCGAAACGTCTGTTCACATTACATTTAAACTTCAGCAGGTTAGTACAGTCAGAGAAGCAGGAAACAATCCCAAAGTCTAACAGTCCTAGGAAAGAACTAGTAGAGTAGAGGGCTATTTGGCATCTAGAGACCTCGATAGTGAAAGGATAGAATTTTGCAGCTTGTCAGTCGGGCGTATATGCGTCGAGGAATTGTCTGTTATTCTTTCAATGTTAATTTTAACATAAGAGATTATGGACAAGTCAAGATTATAAATGGAATTATATTTTCAAAACTCCAACTACTGGCTTGATTTTAAATCTTCGCTATACTAAGTAATGAAAGAACCTTTTAAAAAAAAAAAAAAAGAAAAAAAAGGGAATCGTAATTTATCAAGGCCCGAAGACCACTTGAGGATAAGTGTTAACGATTGTAAGGTGGTAGTTTAGTAATCGTTAATGGTATAGATTGGGTATAAATTGGATTATTTAAGGGGACGGCTCAAGAAGTTGTTTACATTGGACTTGAATGTCACTATATTGTACCTATTTACTATGCCTCCCCACGGGACAGAGACACCAAGGTCGTTTTTTTAACGTGGAGAAAAGGTACAAAAATAAAAAATTGTCTCAGTCGTGAAGGATTTCTCCCCCGCCGAAAGAGAACAAGAAATGGAAGTGCAGCATCTGAAGAACAGATACTACACTTTGATCTTGACCAAAAGGCCACTATATTGTAATCGACTGAGAAGCAAGTCAATTATTTTTAATAAATGTTACTGAAAATTTAAAAAGTAATACGAGTTACGTTTCTAAATTATATAGATGAGAATTGATTATTCGTATTGTTTGATTGTTAGCAGAGCTCTTTGGCATAATGGATAAAGTACTTGGTGAACTTCAGTTGTAAAGATACATCCTTCTAGAAGTTAAAGGTTCAATCCTCAGTGCGGGCGACACTCAAAATACAATTGCGAATTATTCGAACTTCACTCCAGGCATGGCTGACGAAACGAGAGCATGCTACTTCGATGGATTAAATAAAGGATTCCGTTTAAAATTCCGTGCAGATCTCCAACATTCAGCTGTACGATAGACCTGAAGAAAGCCGGAAGCGTCACCGAGCGAAACGTTGTGAAAATGACACTCAAGACGAGAACAGTAATCTGAAGAATCCAAATAATACGAGCAATACTAGTTATTTCGTTTTTATTTTGCATATTGACCCCCCCCCCCAGCATAGTTAAATACGTTTTCTCGTTTTGATGTATCAAAATAATTGTTCAATCATTGAAAAAAAATAAATAAAATAATAATTGAATGAAGGTAATACTTATAAAAATGAAAAATAATAGAAAAAGGAAAATTGATTACATTTTTTTTTTACTTTTAATATCTTACTGACATAGAAATACTTCCCATTTTTGTTATTTTGAGCTTATTGTTTTTATGTAATATATATATATATATATATATATATATTTTATCATCCTTAAAAATGTAATAAATGTTTTCAAACATCGGACGCTCTCTCTCTCATATATATATATATATATATATATATATATAGATAGATAGATAGAGAGAGAGAGAGAGAGAATGACAAAAAGTTATATTCCAAAATTCATGATGCTGACCATCTTATAATTTATTCCTTTAAATCAGTTGACTTTTACAATTCTTGACAGTATCTGTTTCATAGCGCAAAATCAATCACTTTGCGCTACGAAACAGATACTGTCAAAAATTGTATAAGTCAACTGATTTAAAGGAATAAATTATAAGATGGTCAACATCATGAATTTTGGAATATAACTTTATCATTTATTCTATATATTGCTCTGTAATCACATTGAGCTTCTTATATAAGGATTGATATATAATAAGAATTATATATATATATATATATATATATATATATGAGAGAGAGCATCCGATGTTTGAACATTTATTGCATTTTTAAGGATAATAAAAAAAAACAACACATATGCAATTTACTAAAACATTCGTACATAAACGAAATTCTTATTTAATAATTTCATTTAATGAAATCTCCCTCCGCTTCAATGACAGCTTCTATTCGAAACCTAAACCTTTGGCAATGCGTATATTGTGGTCTTCGATGTTGTCCATTACCTTGACTATGGATGCTTTCAGAAAATCTTTAATGTATTGAGGATGTTTATTAACATCTATTTCACACGTAATAATCCAACGGATTAAGGTCTAGAGAGATTGGCGGTCAAAAGTTGGCCAAAGTTTTTTTCGTCTGAAAAAAAAAAAAAAAAAAAAAAAAAAAAAAAAAAAAAAAAAAAAAAAAAAAAAAGCATGCCTTGTTCAGCAGGATGTTTCAGTTTGTTTAAAAGTCTTTTGGATCTCACTAAACGAGTTTCTTTGGTGATCTTGGACATAAACTGGCCTTTCTCCATCGCATAGGACATTCATAGAAGATTCTCATGGACAGTCCTTCGAATTGTGGCTTTGGAGGCACCGAGATCTTTTGCAATTGACCTCATTGACTTCTTGGAACCCTCGTCAATGATATATTCTGGACTTGAAAACAGTTGTGCTAAAACGGACGATTAAAATCCTAAAAGATCTCTCGGTGAGTGTATTTGTAACAACGGGCAAATGTGCGGCTTCCGGTAGAATGCTCCGTCACCAACAAATGAAAAAGAAAAAAGTAGAAACAACTTTGAAAATATTATAAACGCAGCATTACCGGTTTCCAAATGGATTTAACTGTGTTACAGATCACAGAAGCGCGTATGACAACTGTATGCAAATAACCGAGCTGTGTGTGAAGTGACATCACGACAAGAGTAGACCAATTACGTTACAGACACGTGTGTGACGTCACAGCCGAGACGTGAAGTCATGCGTGGCTAGAGAAGGAGGAATAAAGGTCTTTTGTTAAAACCTGAAACAAGGAGTTGAAGTCTTTCCTCTTCCTTATGTTTCTTGCGACGGAGTCTACAATGTGATGGGTCCCGAACGTCCACATGTTAGCACGTGTAAACGTATGTAACGTTTCAACTGGAAAACAACAAAGTAATGAAAAAGGGCATGAAAGATCCTCAAAGCTATTTTCCTCGTCATAAAGTGTTCGGTTGGCCATGGAGTATTCTGATTGGCTAAGACTACACAGCAGATCACTTTAAGAGGTAGAAAATTCTGCACTTGAAAAGTTTTGTCATGTGAACGTTTTGACTTTGCACTGATTGGGGCGACTTGATCTGGCGGTTTCAGGTTGGGTAACTAAAGCCGATATTAATGCGATTAACGATGCAGCAGGGCATTATTGACGATTTCCTTCGCATCTCGAAAACGTATTTTTAATCCATATTAAAATACTGTAAAATTCAAAATGTCTGAACGCGAAATATAAACCTTAACACTATTTACAGTACAGTAAATTGGCTTAAAACTTTTTTTGGGGGGGGAGCACTACTGGGTTTAACACGTCTTAGAATATCTATCTCGACTATTATATAAAAAGGAACATTGTGTGCGAGATCGTTCCCTATGGACTCGAAAACGGCTGTACCGATTTTTATGAAATTTCATACGAAGGTACCTTTTGTGTCTGGCAGGGTTCTTAGATGGGTTTTATACTGGAATGTGTCTTCAACAAGTATCGGTAATCGATATAATCTGATGAGAGAAGATACAGGCGATTTTGACCAAAGTTAACATTTTGTACAGCCTAACATCACAAGTACGTTTAAGAAATTTTATAACCACACAAGCCAAAAGATCCAAAATATAAAATCACCAGTAGTTTTGATATGACAGGGGCGCGTTCGAAATAAACGTTTCTGATTAGAGCACAATTGAAGCATGATACTAGACTTTTGCATTTTAAACATTAATGCAAGCCATTATATATAAAATAATTTTATTACATCAATAGGTTCTCTACAGTGCAATGTAAACTGCAATATATTGTGAACTTAGTCATTGCGAAGGGCATGTGAAGCTTCCTCCAGGTGCATCACGATGCCCCCCCCCCCCCAATTAGAGCAGGCCACCAATGGATTTGATTTAAAAAAAAAAAAAGGGTCATTTCGTCGATTTCAATGACAATAAAAATAAAGGGGCGTGTGAAACATTTGTTGATCATTTAATCCCGGGCAACGTCGGATCATCCTGCTAGTATCCAACGAGTCGAGTCTGTTGTTGGTGCTTGTACTGTCGCGACATGAATGATAGAAGCTGTGTCGATAGTGGGTGTGGTGGGGAAGATGGCTGAACGATAGACAATTGCTAAATCTACAGGGTCCAAAGATTATCGGTGGAATAATAATAAAAATAAAAAAAATAGGTTGACGGCTTTATCGACCGTCGCTCTCCCTCCTCATCCTTCGAATTCTTTCAGCTTGGGGTTCTATGCTTTGATAACAAGATGCTGGGTGACAGATTCGAAAAGGAGAAAGACGAGGCACACAATTGACGAAGAGTTATTCAGTGTTAGAGAAGGTCAAGGTCACGGCCTACTATTCGAAAAAAGTATAGGGTTGAGCGTGTGTAGGGTGGGGCTGATACACGATTGGCATCGTCAATCATGCTTTTTTTTTATATACATTGCTTGGCTTAGTCGGACTACTCTTAAGATTTTATGTTATTCTCACATTTCAGCCGATATAATCTTCGACCTTCTTCAGGTGTATTTTGTCGAAATTTGAAATCTTTTTACCAAACTAAAAAAAAAAAAACTCTACGGAATTTGATTCACTGAGATAAATCGTTCCATCACCCAAAACCGGATAGAAGCCTTAATTCGCATTTGTATTCTTGGAATCGCCCGTGCTGAGGATTGACCGACCTCCATCAAAATGTTACTTAGAACTGGTTATTACTTCAACACTTCAAATTTAAGGCTACTAAAATTCATAATTGTCTGAAGGTCGGTTACATCAGCCGAGACGTTGTGCGAACACTCAAGATGAGAACAGTAGTCGGATTAATAAATCCTTATCTGCAAAATTTCAAAACATTTAAATTTGTTATTTTTATTATTCTATTATTTTTTTTTATTATTTATAGTTTATTACTAGCAGACTACACGGCTGTAAAATACGCTTAAATATATTTTGATTAATGCAGGTTTCGTTTATTATTAATATTATATTATATTGGACCCAATGTATTGTAATGATCTAAAAAGTAAAAAAAGACACGTGCGCCACCACCGAAAATCTGAATTTATTTGAAATGGTCTTACTGGGAGCTATCTTGAATCCTTTAAAGCCAGATTTTCTTTTTAACATTGGAGACCAAAAATTCAGACAAGTGAGGCGAGGCGCTTCCTTAATCGCCGCAATCATTAACTCACCGAATCATACAATGTCACTCGCATACTCATATTTACAAAGCACGACACAATACACAATGACTACTTGAATCCCTTAATGTCGTCTGCTCATTTAAAATAACTCCTCAATCGAAATATTTTCAAACTTTTATCACTGAACTATTTTCTAATATGATAAACAAAGAACGTTAACTCTTAAAAACAACTTTCAATGAATTATAATTTATTAAATTGAGCAGAGAAGTTTTGAATACGATTTTCTTGACACCTGAAACTCACGGCTCTTAATCTATCCAGACTTCTAATGTCTCAGCTAATGAACTCCCTTGTTTTTACAAGCTCTCTAAAATATTCACGAACATTCTATGTTTTCCTATTGCTGTAAATCTTCCGTTTTAAACATATAGAAAATATCTTTCGTGAATAATTTTAACTCATTATTTTGTTTTGTTTTACCGCATAGCATGTCTCTCGTATTTTCACATTTAATTATAAACAAAGTCTTTTCACTGAAAATATTTATATCGCCAAATACTTCTCATTACAACTCACCCTAAAGTAAGACCCAGCAATTGGCGTGAACATATCCCTAAAAACTAATGACCGTCTCCCTAAAACTGGCGATCGAAATCCCATAGTTCTTTGTCGGAATGTTATATGGCACGGCTTGATGCTAGAAAGTGCGCTCTCTCTCTACGCCTTCAAAAATAGGGTTGATTTATAGCCGGTCGTCTGAGGCGGTCCTAATGGGGAATAGAAATGGGTCAGTTCTCACCTATCCCCCCCCCCGGCTAGAGTACCACACGTTTTGTGGCAGCTGATTTGCTCCATCTTCCGACTGTGCCACATTTTGCTGTAGTTTGAAGCAATTAAATCAGGCGATTTTATTTTCGGGCATTCGTTTTCCGACATATTTCTATTTAAAATAATTTATTTTTATCTTTTTTGAAAGACATCGGTTACAGACGGGAGGGACCACGTGAAGGTTGACAACACTAAGTTGCTAGCCGTCTTACTCCTCAAAGATGGCTACGCAACGTTAACAGATATGGTATTCGAGATGGTTCGTTTCATGACGAATGGGAGGTCAGTACTTTCTGTACGACGGTGTTGATCGCTAAACATGATTTTTGAAAGAACACATCTGGAGATTATCTGTTTTTGTATTTTGTCAATAAAAAAATAAAAGTTCTTTTAGCTCCCACCCCGGGGTTTCCCTTGTTTTCAGAGGGTTTATATGTCGTTTATATTCAACCACAACCAAACTGATTTTGACATATCAGAATTCGAGTGTGTTGGGGGGGGATACATACTAGGAAAGGGCAGCGACAACTCCTTTCTCAAGCATTATTCACAGTGACCTCAAACAAATGCTCCTCATGGAATCGTTAATAAAATTCACAACCCTTCCTGCAATCCAACCATATTTGTTAAAGCCCATGTCTGACGTGTACACCAAGTTTCAACCATAAATTACCGTTTTATCTTTGTTGGATTCATTCATGCCTTTGCTATAAACTGGATTATTCTATTGTTGACATTGGTTTCCCCGAAGTCTTCTTAGTTAGATTTCTTTCTTGAAAGATATCGGATACTTACAGAAGGGATCGCGTGAAGGTTGCCAACATCCTGAGTAAAAGTGTTTTGGTGGAACGAACTGAATTCGAACTTGGCACATCCAGGTTATCAGTCAGTGTCGTTAGCCACCGCCACCTCTTATCCTTGTTCAAGAATATGTGGCGGACACTTTGTAGATTCTGAACAGAATTCATGAACCAGACGTTTATCCCGCAGTTAGAAATCTGCGGAATTATTTAAAAAATAATGTTTATCACAACAATCCCTACACGAAAGAAGGGTATCGTTTTGTCAACAATTCTGACGTACTCCTCCATTGGCGATGTCGCTTAAAATGAGATTGAGGTTTAGGAAACAGAATATATATATATATATATATATATATATATATTACTAGCAGTTCTGCTCGGCCCTATGTACTGCTCATAACTTTATGTGTGTGTATGTATATAAGTAAAAGGCGGTCACACTTTGAAGACACTTTAAATTAAAATTTAACTGGGAAATTTTTGGAAACTTTGAAGTGTGTATTCGACACTTCAAAGTTTCCAAAAAATTTCTCAATTTCTATAATGATAAAATCATTTTTGTTTAAAAGAAATTCAGGAACCGGACTTTCGGCCCTGCTGAGGCTATGTATTACCGAAATATAGGACTTACAAAAAAAAAAAAAAAAAAAAAAAAAAAGCAATAAGTAAAAATGATTTTATTATATTCGATACTTCCAAGTTTCCAAAAATTTCTCAATTAAATTTTACTTTAAAAAGTGTCTTCGAAAAGTGTGACTATCTTTTACTTTAAATCCCGCTCGAAACTGGAGCATTACACACTTGAAACCACCGGACTAACACGCAAATTCTCGTCTCTTCGCCATAACACCAAAATGAAGAAAAAGAAATTCACGAACCGAACTTTCGACCCTGATGAGGCTATGTATTAGCAAAATATAGAACTTACAAAAAAAAAAAAAAAAAAAAAAAAGCAATAAACAAAAATGATTTTATCATTATATTCGACACTTTAAAGTTTCCAAAAATTTCTCAAATATATATATATATATTAAAAAGTGTGAATATGTACGGTAATGCCTTTCTATATAATAGCCTTCCTTAACTACCATAGAGAAAAGTTGGTAGAGACCGCAGACGTCAAATGTTTTTAATTGACCCAAATTTTGACTCTTTAACATTTGTTTTGGGCTCAAATTAAATTAAAATTGGTGGAGGAGTTTTGTAAGAGTCTGCAAAGGTCAACTCTAAACTTTGACCTCTTGCCAGCCACATTTTCGCCCAAAAACTGATTAAAAAGTTTGCTGCATGTCTGAATACCCTTTATGTAAAATTTCAAATGTTTAGACCAAAAATTGGCTTAATAGTTTGCTAGAGATCACAAAGGTAAAATCTCTTGAACTTTGACCTCTTGGCAGCCAAATTTTCATTAAAAAAAAAAAAAAAAAGATTAAAAAGCTTGGCCTGCGTCTGAATACACTTTATGTAAAATTTCAAATGTTTCGACCAAAAATTGGCTGAGTAATTTGGTAGAGACCGTAGAGGTCAATCTTTTTAAAACTTTGACCCCAATTACGTCTCCTTATTTGTTTTGGGCTCAAATCAAATTGTAAAGTTAGATCCATGTCCAAGTAACCTATATCTAAAATTTCAAGTGTTTAAACCCAAAAATTGGCGGTGGAGTTTGGTAGAGTTCTCAAAGGTCAAATTGTTGAATTTTAACCCCTTAACAGCCAAATCTCTGGCCGAAAACCGATTAAAAAGACTTTCCCAAATCTCTAGTCTGTAGACCGAAAATTGACAGAGTTATTTGATAGAGAAGTGTACACACACACACACACACACACACACACACACACACACACACACACACACACACTTTTAGACTTATGTAAAGTGTTGCAAATGTTTAAAAGTAAAAATAATTTGTAGCGAAATTACCAAATGTTCTCATTCATATGCAGTGTGGTAAAAAAAAAAAAAAAAAAAAAAGTCGGGTCTAATTTTAGAAGAAAACAAGATCGATTTTTTTTATGTTGCTTTAAGCAAAAACTATTACGTATTTAATTGCCATGTCGAAAATAGTAATATATCCCAAAATTACCAAAATTCATGAGCACAAGGTTATTTATAGTTAAAAGTAATTTTTACGGAAATTCGGTAAAATTGCGTTATTCTTAGAAGTGATAAAGTTGACGGAGAAGAGTTTACACACAGGAGGACATAACTTGGAACGTAAATTTTAGATTACATCTTAATGGCTGGCAACATTTGTAGTCTATAGCGATAGACTATTTTTTATTTATTTTACTAAAAAGCACAATAACAGTTATATTCTATGAATTTTCGTAATTTCCGAATATAATACTATTTTCGACATGACAAATACGTAATATTATTTTTACTGAAAATGACATTTAAAAAGATCGATCTGTCGACTATCCCAACATATGAGCCATAATCTATAAGTTTTATAAGTAAAAATCGTCCCATCACTAATTAAAAAAAATTATTGGAGTATAGAATACTCCAATAATTTTTTTGTGTTGATATTCATATTAAAAACACGTTTTTCTGTTTATTCAAAAAGAAAATACAACTTTCTTATATATGGGTCGTGGAATTGCATTCATCTGCAAAAGATCTAGCTAATTTGCATATTCTTTTAGACATTAATTTTAATTCCCTATTAGTTTTTTCGGTTTTCTTATGGAATGACCATCTTTAGTTAACTATTACGTGTAATCATATTCAGGCAAATATTCTACATGATTTATACTTGCGTAATATTTGCGTAAAAAGGTTATAGTAAACACAAACCTCTTTATATATATATATATTTATGTATGCGTATATATATATATATATATATATATATATATTTTTTTAATTTTGCTTACCAAACTCCTGTCAGTTTTTAATCTACAGACAAGAAACTTAATATGTAGGGTATTCGAAACCATGCAAAACTTTATATTTGGATTTAGCCGGGGAAAATCTGCAAAAGTTTGAAAATTAAAAAAAAAAAAAATGAAATTTTCCAGATGAAGGTAGAATGACGACATTATGAATATGCATGTTTAACGTAATAGCTATTGGTTCATGTTTTAATTTTTAGTCTTGCAGTAAACATGTTTTCATAGCTCAGTCATTAACGTCAAAGGAAAAAGTAAATCCTAAGTTAAATGTTTTGGTTTCGATTCTCGGTACTGGCACACGAGTAATTTTTTTTTTAACTTTTTAAATCATTACTATATATCGAGTCCAATATAATCTGTACAATTATATAAATTGTGTGTGTGTGTGTGTGTGTGTGTAGGAGTTCGTTTCTTATAGATTCCGAAACGGCTGAACAGATTTTAAAATTTACAGAACTTTAATGGGAGTGATTTTAGTAAAGTTTTGTCTCAGAATATCCCTGATAATTACCATAATCGATAATTGAAACAGTTATTTTAATTTATCATCAGTAAAACCATTTTTCCATGTCGTCGCTTAGCAACAATGATAAAACAACGAGCCGTGAAAATTCTACTGTGGGTAAGTTGATAGCGTGTTTTTCTTTTTTGCATGACGTGGTCTGTAGGTTCAAACCCCGCACGTAAATTTCTTAATGTCTTTTTTTTTTTCGTTTACTTGAAAGAAGTTTATATAAAATAATTTTATGAAAGAAACAGTAGGTTCTCTAGAATAATATTTTGGACTAAGTTACTTCATGGAAGCATGTGAAGCTTTCTCTCGGGCGATCTCACGAATTTCGACGACAATAAAAATATATGAGTGTGAAATATTCGTTAATCAGCATTCAATCCCGGGCAACGTCGGGTCTCCCTGCTAGTATAATAATAAATACGAAATCTTCATTAATCAAAATATCATATGTAAGCGTATTTAAAGACCGGGCAATACCGGACAGCCTGATAGTTTCATATATAAAATTTACTGATGCATTCATCATAGCTAATTCACATCAGTGTTGTTTGAACACACTGTATATAAATACTTCAAAAGAAATAAGTTAGTTAAACTATTTAACATAATTCCTGTTTATAATTCTTATTTTTATATAACTCGCTAACAAAACTTTATTTCTCGTTTGGCCCTTCCCCGTTCTCATTTTTATATCGTTTGCTCGCCATATAGGATCTATGCCAGTATATTGGTTAATTCACTAATTTAAGTGAATTAGTTTTTTTTTTATTATTTGTTTTTGTGTCTGTTGCATATTACATACGTAATACTAACTTGATTTTAACGCCAATACGTTCAGCATTAAAAAAAATACAACTTTTGAGCAACTCCATGTCGGCTTTTCCGATAAAATTACATCGGTCGAATATGTTGTTAACCGAAATGTTTACTAAAATTCATTTTCTAAAACTCTCCTCGTATTGGCATCAAACGTTTAAGCCCCACCTCAAAGTTAAGGATTTCACGATTAATACACCAGGGTTACATTTTCGTCGACGCCGGAAATTCGATATCAAAATTTTCTGATGACGTTCAGTCTTTCGAAAATGATCTAAAAAATCAGGAATGAAGACATTTCGACCTCCATCTTAGTAATTTTATGGCTAGATTTCCTCGATACGGAATATTGAGGTTACGCGCGACTGAGCACTGAAAAGCTAACGAATATTTTACAAAGTTTCTACGTTTTAAGCGACCATGTGTTCTTTGCAGTAGACGAGATCGCAATTTTGCGTGTTTTGTTTTCGTTAGGAAGATCGGAAGAAAAAACAAAGATCACTAGTAGACTGGGGAGGGGGGCAGGTAAGTACTTTTTGACGGACCGTCTTTTTAAAAATCCGCCAAAAATGAGGTAATTATCCAATCAATACGAAATTTTCAGTGATTATTAAGAGAAGAATGAACTTTATAACAGTGTACTTATTTTTCATAAACTATATATATATATATATATATATATATATATATATATATTTGTGCTTACAACCCCTCAAAATAAGGGGGGGACCTTATTTTGAGGGAGTTCCAAATATGCTTAAAATAATCATCTGAAACTGAACAAAACATGTTGTAAGGGACGGGGTTATAGATTTAAAAAACTTGTTTGCATACCTTATTTTGATGTCTGAATATCAGAACTTCGATTGTGTTTAATTATCCCGCTTTTGAGTTTTGGAGTGTGAAATTCGGTGAATATGTTAAGTAAAATAATTTAAGTTAAGCAAAACAAAATTTTTTTTTAATATTTATACGAAAAAAGCCATTTTAAAATCTTTGATAAATAAATTAACAATTTCTTTTTAGCGAGCCGAATAATGCATGACCATTATTAAACAGGGCATGCTTTGAAGAATCGATACAAAAAAAAATCGATAAATATTGTGCCCTTTGTGTTAAAAATATCATTTTTTCGATCAAGTTTGGAAACGTTTGCTGTCTTTCGATTACGGTGGACCAAACGCGCGGAAATAATTTTTTTATCTGCTTTAAATTGCCCCCCTCCCCATTTTGGAGAGCCTGGCCCCCACACACATACACATTAAAAACCAAACTCATACAAATGGTCACCCATCTGGTACTAGCCAGCCTCAGCGTTAATACATTGAAATTTTCGTCACTGAAAAATAAGTTGTTTTTTTTTAGACTTTTTGGTCTTCCGTAGTTTGCTTTTTATCAAGTACAAATGTAAACAGTAATCAAACAGACTCGAAGTAACTGGTTGCCTATATGAATAAATGGAATTATTTGAAATCCAAGTACTTATATAATATTTTTGCATATTCTCATAGAAAAATCACCCTAAATCGTAGTTAGACAAGAAATAAAAAATTAATTCTTTCAAAAACTTTTTTTTTTTTTTTTTTTTTTTTTAACTATTGGCTTTTTTTTTTTGTTTTGCACAAAAAACGTATATACGTTTTTTGTGAAAAAAAAAAAAAAAGCCAATTGTTAACTTTTGGGGAAAATTTAACATTTAAAATTTAATTAAAAATAGAAAAAGTTTTACATTATTCTGCTTTCTATATGATAAAATTCAGGGTTTTATCTTTCTAGAAAAAAAAAGTTACTCAGAAATAATGGATTTTAATAAATGTAATTTCGTTTTAAAAAACAACAACTTGATTTTTCGGCCATTTTTGGCGGTGCCTAGACACTAGTTAAAAAACTCTTGTATGTATTTGCGCGCGCACGCACGCGCGTGTGTGCGTATGTATGCGTGTATTTGCGTGCATGTGTATGTATGTGTGTGCGCGCGTGTGCATTCGCGTGTGTATGTGTGCGCGTGTGACGAAAATGTAACCCTGGTGTATCAATCGTGAAATCCTTAACTTTGATATGTGACTGGAACGTTTGATGCAAACAACTTCCAATACAAGGGGAGTTTTAGAAAACGAATTTTGGTAAACATTTCGATTACCAACATATCCTACCGATGCAGTTTTATCGAAAAGGCCGATAAGCAGTAGTTCAAAAGTTGTATTTTTTTTAAGAGATTATGACATGCTGAACGTATTAGCGTTAAAATCAAGTTAGTATTACGTATGCAATATGCAACAAAAACAAGAAGTCGTTCTAGACGAATGATCATGTAAAAATTCAGAGCTAAATTGAACGAAAGATGAAGTCAGAACATTAACTATTACTAAATATGCACGAACATTTATTCAAGGAAATAATAGAACATAACGAGAATTGTTTTATAGGCTAACTTTTGTCGATAACTGAACCAAAGTTCAATCTCATCATGCTGGAACTGGTGTGGATCGTATTTTTGGCGCCAAACTTCGGCGACGCATATTGATTTCGAATCTTTTCAGTCGCGGTCTTACACATAAGTGTAGGCCTGAGCAAAGTCAAACCACAACTCTAGCTAACGCGAAATATTGCGCGCGTAAAATACCTCCCCGTGCAACTGCTACACGTTCCATTAACTATATAAAGGATGCCCAAAAACGTCTGTGAAGGGTTTTGAACTTAAATAGATTATTTTTTATATCTTTCTGTAATTTTAATAGTTAAATTTAAATAAATAAATAAATACAACATTCAAACAATCTTTATGAAAAATAATGTCTTAAATGTTGCACATTTTCAGCTTCATATATTTGTTCTCTTCCCAAAACATTATTCATGACAGATTGCAGAATCTCTGGATTGCGATTTAACTCCCTTATTTCGTTCCTGATGTCTTCCTTCAATTCTTGCAAGATGTAGAACGTTTAAAAAGTTACTGCAAGAATTGAAGGAAAATATCAGGAACAAAATAAGGGAGTTAAATCGCAATCCAGAGATTCTGCAATCTGTCATGATTAATGCTTTTGAAAAGAGAACAAATATATGAAGCTGAAAATGGGCAATATTTAAAAGACATTTTTCATTAATGAAAATTATTTGAATTTTACATATTTTTTTTTTTTTTAATTTCCCAATGTCTTAGTCAGATTATGTTAAAATTACAGAAATATATCAAGAATAAAGAATCTATTAAAGTTCAAAACCCTTCAGTGACTTTTTGGATACTCTGTATATATCTGCTATCACAAATAATGCGATGAATGGCATGAATTTCTTCATTAGTGGTTGACGTTTTGGACCGATCTGACCGAAGAACATTTTCTGTTTTTCTTACCCAACCTGAAATACTATATCCAAAATTTCCATAGAATGAAGAGGGCGGTGGGGAGGGGGCCATCGGCAAGTTCTTTTTTCATATCTCCATAGATTTCGTTCGACGCCATATGTTTCTTTACAAATACTCATAGTGTCTTTATTTATCCATTTACATAAACCAGTGCAAAAACAGTCTTCCATATAAAGTTACAAATAATAAAACCAAATAATACTACAATTATTGTCATCCGTACAATTATGATTTTCGACAGCGTATATTTTTATGTCCAAATAACGTATTATAACAATTTTCGCATTCTTTTATGAAAACATGTAAAGTTACAAATTACACAATGAAATAATATTGCAAATATTGTCATTCGTACATTTGTTTTTCCCCCTCTTGGTCGAATAGCGAATTATATTAAAAAAGTTTTTTGCTTTCTTATGTGGAAAATCATTGTAAGCATTACTAACAATTTGGCCAAGATCAAAGTGTAGTATCTGGTCTTCAGATGCTGCGCTTCCATTTCTTGTTCTCTTTCGGTGGAGGAGCAGTCCTTCACGACTGAGATAATTTTTTATTTTTGTGCCTTTTCTCCACGTTAAAAAAACGACCCTGGTGTCTAACTCTGTCCCGTGGAGAGGCATTGTAAATAGGTACTACCAATTAGTTATTTTATTTTAAATACGGTATATTTGCAGATTTGAATGTTTTGTTTTTGTTTACTTTTCATAAGTTTCCAAACCACTATTTGTGAATCATTAAACGAATGTTTCATCAATTTTAGGACAGGAAAATTGGGGTGTCACTTTGTAAAATTTTTCGATTCCCCCCCCCCTTTTTTTTTTTAACTTTTCGATGAGCGTATGAAAACACAGCCCACTATTTTCTAGGATTGCTTGAGAATTGCTTGACGT
>NC_136519.1:10039709-10044709 GCF_053919585.1 Euprymna scolopes
CGTATAACCAAATCACCTCACAGGGACTGCTCTCCGATAGAGAAAATAAATGTTAGTATGTATGACTGCTACAAATTTACGCACGGGTAAAATTAATACAAAGATATGTACGAAAAATAAAGACAAACAGATAGAGTCACTACCAGTCAAAGTATTTGTAAAGAAAGATATGGCGTCCAACAAAATCGATGGTGGATATGATAAAGTCATTTGACGATGTCCTCCTTCTCTTCATTCTATGGAAATGTTGGATGCTGTATTTCCAGGTTGGATAAGAAAAATAGAGAAAACGCTCTTCGGTAGGTCGGCCCAAAACGTCAACCACTAATGAACAAGTTCATGCCATTCACCGCGTGGTGTGTGATAATAGATTTTTATATTACAAAGTGCCTTGAACAAGTTTCTAGACTTTTATTAGTAATACGCACATGAAACTAATCCCCATTCGAAGTAATCTTCTGTGATTGTGACACAAGGTCGGAAGGTGGGGAAATTGCTCCTCTTATTGGGGCGTTGACCAATCTGATCTTGCATAAATAAGTCAGAGTAGCCCCGTCAGCATTCCCCGGTGAAGGCGCCTCAGACAAGTGATACACTAGTGGTGCGGCGCACCACTAGTGTATCACTTGTTCTGCGCAATCACTGATACACTTGCTTCCCCCGAAGACACTTTTGCGTGTTCTGCGCACTTTTTTATATCTACAGGTGACCGGATCATGATATGAGTCACGTCACAACATTGCCGAAAAAAAAAAAAAAAATGACCAGCGTTTCCTCGTAAATGATCTACTTATTAGACATAGATAAATCCAAAACGTAAAAAAAATATTCTACGTGCATTTATTTTTATTTTTGTCTTTTTGTAATTTATTAAAACTTTATCAACAGAGATTAGACCATTCCTGTAATAAGCCAGTCCTGTTTATATTGCGGTGGAAGTTTAGTTCTGTGCAGTTCTAGAAGGTCCATCCTCCCAGGCTTTGCCTTTTCTCTTTGAGAAAGAGAGTAGTTTATTGCTAATTGCCTGAAGCGCCCTTACCGGGAAATGCAGATGATGCTGGACAGGCACTTTATGTAGGTCAGAAAGCCCCTCCTTGGGTGCGCTGGCTTCTCAATTCCACTTTCCGACCCTAGTGTCAAAGTTCTTATAGAACTAAAATCCTATAATAAATGGTGCCAAATCGCGACCACTTATTCAGAGCACGCGTCTCTCGATTCAGAGTATAAACGCTGACGCCCACTTGCCTTCGTTCGCCCCACCTCCGACCTATGAACAAACTCTCACCAACCCGTTGTAATGACCTCGACCAACGATACTCTGCGATGTGTGGCAGAAATAAAACACCGTTATTATTAGTATTATTATTTTAATGTTGTCTTCTTCGCTTACAGATGGGAGACAATTTCTTATTCTGCTCTAATTTGGTGAAGCCCTCCCCCAACCACCAATAATTTATTTCGTTTTAATGTCAGCGTTTTCGAGAAAGAATCAGAGAGAGAAGGTGAGAAAAATGAGAGAAAGGATAAAAGACGGACAAATGGCTGGATAATGTGGGGGGGGGGGGGCGGAGACTGTCACAAAGATGATAGAGGGGAAAAGATGGAGAGACGACCAGAGAGATGACACGCACAATTTTTTTTTTTTTTTTAATCATAAACAAGGCATAATGCCACTTTGACGTAAGAGGTTATTATTTGGGATCAAATTTACAGGGATACTATGTAGGGAGTTGAGCAGTCAGTTTTAAGCTAAGAGGTGTTAGACAAAATACCAAACACGCAACACAAGTAGACTACCAGCCGACTCTTCATCCACAGGATTCAAGCCTAGGAGATGGATGCAGGATCTCTTTCTATGCGCGACATGACGATACAATCACACACACACACACACACATATATATACATATACACAAAGAAATCGAGAAAGACGGACAGACAGAGACTCAATAATAATTACTTTAGGGTCACGGTGTCATAATATACGGAATCCCACCAATTCAATAATATACAATAGGCTTGCCGGACATTTATTAACATACACAACGAACCGAAAAAGTGTCCAGTAAACAAATATATAACAAATAAATGTTACCAAAGGCAAGATAAGTTACTCTTTCACCAACCCCGATAAGTTTTTGTGCGTTTTAACTTATTTTAAAGCATTTATTTAGTTGGAAACACAAATAGTGTCGAATGCTTAAGTTAGAACGACAACAAAATGGCGGACATGAGACGGTCATCTTTATTTCGATAATCGCTCAAAAATCGAAAATAAAAACTACTGATGGAAATCCAATCATCGTGGCATTTAGTTCTCTTTTCCCTTTCAGCCCTGTATATACGGGTATCATTTTTTGTGTGGGTTTGAGTTTATTTTAAAATTAAACAAGGTCTTCATCGTTATATACCACCATAATGCTTTATTTCGTGCGTACGTATGAATTTATCGTGTTGACGGAACTAGGAAATGCACTTCATTCGTTGAAGAAAATGTGCAAGTCTCCAATCAGTAAGGAAACCAAAAAGCAAGCGTAGAGACAATCCTTCTGCGCGGCTTGGTATTGTGGACGCTGTACGTGGCGCATAACAGATTCGATAGTACATATGCGATACGATTGACAAGTGTTAGGAAGTTAAAAATATGAAAAAAAAAAAAGAGGAAATAAGTTTATCTGCATAACAATGGACATGAAGTTGTTCACCTAGTTATAAAAAGGAAGCTGAATGGGATTGTTAATCAATGCATGGCAGGGATTTGGGACAAATGACAGAACAATAGCGGTCAGTATATTTATAGTTTAGTTTTAGGAATGGCAATGTGTTTTGCGACAGTTAGGAACAATTTACGGACATTATTGGGTTTGTGACGGTTGAAGACAGTTTGGAGTTAAGGACAGTTTTCAGTTTGACACGGTCGAACGTAAATTGTGGCTTTAAGCAGACCTGGAGGAGTTACAGCAACTGACAAACACGGCCACAACAATATGCGTAAATGTGGACTTAAACGTTCAGAGGGTCGATGGTGTCATATAGAAACTGATATTTGCAGAATTTGTATTTTGTTTTGTTTCATATTTTTATACTTGTGGATCAATGTACACCATTCGACAGCGGCAAATGTTTCGGTCGATGTAACCTCAGACCTTCAGCTGTAACTTGTCAAACTCAGGTATCTTTTTTACCGAACTCAGGAATCTACACAGAATTTCTTATGGAACCCTTTATCTAATCCATGGGGTTATCATGCTCTCGTTCCGTCAGTCATGATTGGGAAGAAGTCCTAAGTAATTCGTAATTGTATTTTTGAGTGTCTCAAGAAGAATCCATAGCGTAGTGGATAAAGTAATCGGTGAAATTCAGTTGTAAAGTTACTCTTCTGGAGGTTGGGGGTTCGGTTCTCGGTACTCAAGCAATGATCAGCCAGATGGGTGACTCTTTGAGAATACTAGGCGCTGCATGTATTGTGCCGAGACGTATAAATTTCCAGGTTAGTATCTGGGGGCGTGTTAAAACTACTGGGAGAGATGCACCTTCAGTCTTCGTTAGGAGAAGAAAAAATTGGCGTAAAAACCTGACGTCTAGTCTGCTCTGTGTTGTGGCAATTATTTGCACCGATTGAAGTTAGCAGTGGTTCGAACAAAATGTGGATGGTCCAACACAAACTCTTTACCACTGTAAACAAATCACCTGTGTAGATTTCGAGCAACTTAGTTGTCTGAACCTCATACGTCATGAACAGACGGGAGCGTCCATTCAAGTAAGACATTTTGGGTTTGTTTTACCAAACACAGATACGAAAAGTTGTCAAAAAACAAACATAACAAATAAATGTTATCAAAGGCAAGATAAGTTACTTTTCTAGCTAACTGAATAATTTTTTAGTGTTTTTATTTAATGTAAAATGTTTATTCGGTTTGAAAATCATGCAGTGTTTATCAATATATTTGAAAACGGCAAATGGCGGCGAGGTCTCTATTGAATACGTTAAGTTTGGGAAAATGTGATAAAGCTAAAAAAATCTACAAAATACTGTTAGAAACCTACCCAAAATATGTTACCGTGACGTAGGCTGACATATATTGAGGGAGTTTCTAACAGTATTCTGTATATTTTTTTTAGTCTGCACCCATTTTCCTAAACTTAATGTATTCAACAGAGACCTCGCTGCCCTTTGTCTTTTTCAAATATATCGATAAACACTGTATGATTTTCGAACCGAATAAACATTTTACATTAAATAAAACCACTAAAACAAATATCTAATTAGGTAGAAAAGTAACTTATCTTGCTTTTGATAACATTTATTTGTTATATATTCGCTTTTTGACAACTTTTTTTGAATCTATGTGTATAGTAAAACAAACCCGACATTTTTTACTATAGAAAACAAAACGAAAAACGATGGGGAAAAAGGCCTATAACTAAAAAATGTTATCACATAAAAGCCAAGTACGTCCATGGATGGAGTACTGCTGCCACATCTGGGCAGGAGCTGCTATAAACAGCCTATCCTGCCTTGACAGAGTACAAAATAGACTTCGTGGTTTAGTAGGGGATGCCCTTTTCTCTTCCATGCAACCTCTCTCCCACAGAAGAGACGTTGCGAGCCTGTCTTTGTTTTATCGTTATTTCCATGGCAGGTGCTCGTCTGAGCTCCAATCCCTCGTCCCCTCTCGCCAATCTTTCACGAGAAACACCCGTCTGGCTGAAACTACTCTCAATAATTTTCCCCACTCTTTATCTGTGCCTAAATCCAAACGTAGATTCCATGAGCAAAGCTTCTTTCTTAGAACTGCACGCCAGTGGAACTCTCTGCTGCTTGCCTGTTTCCCACCTGACTACAACTTGGACGTCTTCAAGTCCAACATAAACAAACTCCTGACAAACCGCCCCCTTAAGTAAGACACTATCAAAACCCCCCAATACTAATGATTACTACAATACTATCTCATTGATTACTGTACACGCAATAACCCTTATCCCTGAGTGGCCTTCGG
>NC_136519.1:10050598-10105598 GCF_053919585.1 Euprymna scolopes
AGAGAGACAAAAGAGACAGAGATAGAGAGACAGAAAGAGACAGAGATAGAGAGACAGAAAGAGACAGAGATAGAGAGACAGAAAGAGACAGAGATAGAGAGACAGAAAGAGACAGAGATAGAGAGACAGAAAGAGACAGAGATAGAGAGACAGAAAGAGACAGAGATAGAGAGACAGAAAGAGACAGAGATAGAGAGACAGAAAGAGACAGAGATAGAGAGACAGAAAGAGACAGAGATAGAGAGACAGAAAGAGACAGAGATAGAGAGACAGAAAGAGACAGAGATAGAGAGACAGAAAGAGACAGAGATAGAGAGACAGAAAGAGACAGAGATAGAGAGACAGAAAGAGACAGAGATAGAGAGACAGAAAGAGACAGAGATAGAGAGACAGAAAGAGACAGAGATAGAGAGACAGAAAGAGACAGAGATAGAGAGACAGAAAGAGACAGAGATAGAGAGACAGAAAGAGACAGAGATAGAGAGACAGAAAGAGACAGAGATAGAGAGACAGAAAGAGACAGAGATAGAGAGACAGAAAGAGACAGAGATAGAGAGACAGAAAGAGACAGAGATAGAGAGACAGAAAGAGACAGAGATAGAGAGACAGAAAGAGACAGAGATAGAGAGACAGAAAGAGACAGAGATAGAGAGACAGAAAGAGACAGAGATAGAGAGACAGAAAGAGACAGAGATAGAGAGACAGAAAGAGACAGAGATAGAGAGACAGAAAGAGACAGAGATAGAGAGACAGAAAGAGACAGAGATAGAGAGACAGAAAGAGACAGAGATAGAGAGACAGAAAGAGACAGAGATAGAGAGACAGAAAGAGACAGAGATAGAGAGACAGAAAGAGACAGAGATAGAGAGACAGAAAGAGACAGAGATAGAGAGACAGAAAGAGACAGAGATAGAGAGACAGAAAGAGACAGAGATAGAGAGACAGAAAGAGACAGAGATAGAGAGACAGAAAGAGACAGAGATAGAGAGACAGAAAGAGACAGAGATAGAGAGACAGAAAGAGACAGAGATAGAGAGACAGAAAGAGACAGAGATAGAGAGACAGAAAGAGACAGAGGATAGGAGACAGAAAGAGACAGAGATAGAGAGACAGAAAGAGACAGAGATAGAGAGACAGAAAGAGACAGAGATAGAGAGACAGAAAGAGACAGAGATAGAGAGACAGAAAGAGACAGAGATAGAGAGACAGAAAGAGACAGAGATAGAGAGACAGAAAGAGACAGAGATAGAGAGACAGAAAGAGACAGAGATAGAGAGACAGAAAGAGACAGAGATAGAGAGACAGAAAGAGACAGAGATAGAGAGACAGAAAGAAGGAGAGGGAGACAGAGAGAAGAGACAGAGATAGAGAGACAGAAAGAGACAGAGATAGAGAGACAGAAAGAGACAGAGATAGAGAGACAGAAAGAGACAGAGATAGAGAGACAGAAAGAGACAGAGATAGAGAGACAGAAAGAGACAGAGATAGAGAGACAGAAAGAGACAGAGATAGAGAGACAGAAAGAGACAGAGATAGAGAGACAGAAAGAGACAGAGATAGAGAGACAGAAAGAGACAGAGATAGAGAGACAGAAAGAGACAGAGATAGAGAGACAGAAAGAGACAGAGATAGAGAGACAGAAAGAGACAGAGATAGAGAGACAGAAAGAGACAGAGATAGAGAGACAGAAAGAGACAGAGATAGAGGAGACAGAAAGAGACAGAGATAGAGAGACAGAAAGAGACAGAGATAGAGAGACAGAAAGAGACAGAGATAGAGAGACAGAAAGAGACAGAGATAGAGAGACAGAAAGAGACAGAGATAGAGACGGAAAGAGACAGAGAAAGAGACGGAAAGAGACAGAGAAAGAGACGGAGAGAGGGCGACAGAAAGAGACGGAGAGAGGGCGACAGAAAGAGACGGAGAGAGGGCGACAGAAAGAGACGGAGAGAGGGCGACAGAAAGAGACGGAGAGAGGGCGACAGAAAGAGACGGAGAGAGGGCGACAGAAAGAGACGGAGAGAGGGCGACAGAAAGAGACGGAGAGAGGGCGACAGAAAGAGACGGAGAGAGGGCGACAGAAAGAGACGGAGAGAGGGCGACAGAAAGAGACGGAGAGAGGGCGACAGAAAGAGACGGAGAGAGGGCGACAGAAAGAGACGGAGAGAGGGCGACAGAAAGAGACGGAGAGAGGGCGACAGAAAGAGACGGAGAGAGGGCGACAGAAAGAGACGGAGAGAGGGCGACAGAAAGAGACGGAGAGAGGGCGACAGAAAGAGACGGAGAGAGGGCGACAGAAAGAGACGGAGAGAGGGCGACAGAAAGAGACGGAGAGAGGGCGACAGAAAGAGACGGAGAGAGGGCGACAGAAAGAGACGGAGAGAGGGCGACAGAAAGAGACGGAGAGAGGGCGACAGAAAGAGACGGAGAGAGGGCGACAGAAAGAGACGGAGAGAGGGCGACAGAAAGAGACGGAGAGAGGGCGACAGAAAGAGACGGAGAGAGGGCGACAGAAAGAGACGGAGAGAGGGCGACAGAAAGAGACGGAGAGAGGGCGACAGAAAGAGACGGAGAGAGGGCGACAGAAAGAGACGGAGAGAGGGCGACAGAAAGAGACGGAGAGAGGGCGACAGAAAGAGACGGAGAGAGGGCGACAGAAAGAGACGGAGAGAGGGCGACAGAAAGAGACGGAGAGAGGGCGACAGAAAGAGACGGAGAGAGGGCGACAGAAAGAGACGGAGAGAGGGCGACAGAAAGAGACGGAGATAGAGAGACAGAAAGAGACGGAGATAGAGAGACAGAAAGAGACGGAGATAGAGAGACAGAAAGAGACGGAGATAGAGAGACAGAAAGAGACGGAGATAGAGAGACAGAAAGAGACGGAGATAGAGAGACAGAAAGAGACGGAGATAGAGAGACAGAAAGAGACGGAGATAGAGAGACAGAAAGAGACGGAGATAGAGAGACAGAAAGAGACGGAGATAGAGAGACAGAAAGAGACGGAGATAGAGAGACAGAAAGAGACGGAGATAGAGAGACAGAAAGAGACGGAGATAGAGAGACAGAAAGAGACGGAGATAGAGAGACAGAAAGAGACAGAGATAGAGAGACAGAAAGAGACAGAGATAGAGAGACAGAAAGAGACAGAGATAGAGAGACAGAAAGAGACAGAGATAGAGAGACAGAAAGAGACAGAGATAGAGAGACAGAAAGAGACAGAGATAGAGAGACAGAAAGAGACAGAGAGACAGAAAGAGACAGAGATAGAGAGACAGAAAGAGACAGAGATAGAGAGACAGAAAGAGACAGAGATAGAGAGACAGAAAGAGACAGAGACAGAGAGACAGAAAGAGACAGAGAGACAGAAAGAGACAGAGATAGAGAAAGAGACAGAGATAGAGAAAGAGACAGAGAGACAGAAAGAGACAGAGAGACAGAAAGAGACAGAGAGACAGAAAGAGACAGAGAGACAGAAAGAGACAGAGAGACAGAAAGAGACAGAGAGACAGAAAGAGACAGAGAGACAGAAAGAGACAGAGAGACAGAAAGAGACAGAGAGACAGAAAGAGACAGAGAGACAGAAAGAGACAGAGAGACAGAAAGAGACAGAGAGACAGAAAGAGACAGAGAGACAGAAAGAGACAGAGAGACAGAAAGAGACAGAGAGACAGAAAGAGACAGAGAGACAGAAAGAGACAGAGATAGAGAGACAGAAAGAGACAGAGATAGAGAGACAGAAAGAGACAGAGATAGAGAGACAGAAAGAGACAGAGATAGAGAGACAGAAAGAGACAGAGAAAGAGACAGAGATAGGGAGACAGAAAGAGAGGGAGAGGGAGACAGAAAGAGAGGGAGAGGGAGACAGAAAGAGAGGGAGAGGGAGACAGAAAGAGAGGGAGAGGGAGACAGAAAGAGAGGGAGAGGGAGACAGAAAGAGAGGGAGAGGGAGACAGAAAGAGAGGGAGACAGAAAGAGAGGGAGAGGGAGACAGAAAGAGAGGGAGAGGGAGACAGAAAGAGAGGGAGAGGGAGACAGAAAGAGAGGGAGAGGGAGACAGAAAGAGAGGGAGAGGGAGACAGAAAGAGAGGGAGAGGGAGACAGAAAGAGAGGGTGAGGGAGACAGAAAGAGAGGGTGAGGGAGACAGAAAGAGAGGGTGAGGGAGACAGAAAGAGAGGGAGAGGGAGACAGAAAGAGAGGGAGAGGGAGACAGAAAGAGAGGGAGAGAGAGACAGACAGACAGAAACAGAGAGAGAATGAATGAATTAATTTTCAAAAGCGAAAACCAATTATTTATCCATCGACAGGTGTTTCATTAATGTTTTCAAACGGGCTAACGAAACCCGATCCTCATCTGACCTCGGTTCCCCGTGGATTGTCAGCCAGCAAAAACCGATTTGTTTATTATTATTATGATTGGGCCACGATTCTTTTACATTAAACACGACTTCGTGTTACATTTTGACCTTTTCGCGTTGAAACGGACGAAAATGGCAATGTTTTTTTAGGGGCGAGGTCAAAAAACGAGAATAAATATTTGAAACATGAAATATTTGAAATTTGTTAACAATTTATTGGCAACAGATGTCTGCGTTAATCTTGCGTCAATCTAAATCCATTGGGTCAAACATGGACATTGCTGCTGGGTCGCATCGACCAAATCTGTAAGTGCCTCTTCATTAGGTGTATCAGAATTTTTGTAGGAATTTTTGACACCCCTAACACGAAACTGCGAATAAAAAATTAAAAAAAACTCGTAATTTCTCTTTAAAAAGTGGGTTGTTTATTTTCTTTATGGATTATACTTCCAAAATAAACTTTTAAAGTTGTTTTAAAAGTAATAGAAATATTATTTTTTATTTTTTAAAAAACAGTAATGAAATTAATTGAATTTTACGAGCTCAGTATTTTTCAATTTTTAAACATTAAAAATCTATCAAAATTTTTGTATTGATTCTATTTTTACGATATTTTCAGGGTCAATGTGAAATTTTATGATCTTTCCAATAATCGAATATAATATTTTAGACAAAAGTTTTTTTTTTTTTAATTCACGCCCCCCCTTTTCAAGTGTCTATTAAAAAGTAAATAATTTACTCAAAGTTTTATATATCACAAATTGAAGATAAAAGATCAATAAATAATATATTCAAATTTAAAACAAAAAAAAGTAGTGTTTTTTAGAAATTTACCTGTAACGCCCGAAGTTTAAAACCTTTTACTTTTTTTAAACTACGTTGTTTTTTTTTTTTTGTTTTGTTGTTTTTTTTTTTTTTTTTTTTTTTTAATGAAACCTTGGTGTTTGCTCCTTTAATTGAAAAACAAATTAGGGCTTGAATTATATTTTTCGAGTAGTTATAAGCTTGGAAAGACAGGGGGTCAAATTAATTCACGCCTCCCATTTTGAAATGTCTATTAAAAAGTAAATAATTTACTCACCAAAGTGTTATATATCACAAATTGAAGACAAAAGATCAATAAATAATATATTCAAATTTAAAACAAAAAAGAGTAGTGTTTCTTTTTTTTCTTAGAAATTTACCTGTAGTCCGAAGTTTAAAACCTTAAAAAAAAAAAAAAAAAAACGTTTTTTGTTTTTTTTTGTTTTTTTTAATGAAACCTTGGTCCTTTAATTGAAAAAAGAAATTAGAGCTTGAATTACATTTTTCGAGAAGTTATAAGCTTGGAAAGACGGGGTGGAATTATTCACTATTTTTCACGAAATTTATGACACACCTACCTCTTCGCATCTTTAGGAGGATAAAAGGTACACGGGGTACCAGTGTGAATGCGCGTCTGTGTTAGAGATAGGACGATTCTAATACTTCTGCCGATTTTTTTTTCTTCTTTTTTACACAGTGATCACCACTTATCAAGGCCCGGAAGCCACTCAGGGATAAGGGTTATTGCAAGTACATTACGTTAGTGTTTTTAAATTTCTAAAGCCCCCCCCCAGATTACTATAAAAAACCCATCTAATATGTACATATATTTTCGCAAACATAAAATCACACTTGCGGAAAAGATCTATAGATTTTACTCTTGCTAATAATTTCAAAGCAATAAATATTCATCACTAGCAGGGAGACCCGAAGTTGACCGGGAATAATCGAGAATCAACAAATGGTCCAAATTTCCAATACTTTGTTATCAAAATCAGTAGAATTGTCTATTTTTCAATCAAATCAAATGATTGTCTGCGCTAGTCGGGGATCCTGCGCTGTGCACAGAGAGGCAACTTTGTATGCCTTGTCGTAGTGACCTAGTCTACAATACATTGTAGCATACACATTGCACTGTGGAGAACCTACTATTGATTTTATAAAATTATTTTTATATAATGGCTTGGATTAAAGTTTAAAATGCAAAAGTCAAGTATGATAGTTCAATTGTGCTCTAAACGGAACCCATCATTACGAACGCGCCCTTGTCTTATCAAAGAACCTACTGTTGATTTTATATGTCGGGCCCGTCTGTTTATGCGATGATAAAACTTCTCAAGCGCACTTGTGATGTTAGGCTGTATAAGGGTGTTAACTTTGGGCAAAATTTGACAGTTTCTTCAGATTTTTTGCATTATGGATATTATTGGAGGAATTACGATAGAAAAACTATTTAAGAACACTCCCAGACACAAGGTACATTAGTGCGAAATTTTCCAAAAAAAAAAAAATTCGTTTCGGAATCACTAGAAACGGTTTCTATCAATTTTTGGTCTACCAATTTTGAACTTGATGTGTAAAAGATTTTGACTTATGGAACAAATTCGATTTGGTTTTTAGCCGGTAAAGTCGCTGCTAAGGTAAACATTGAAAAATAAATTGAAATTTTGCAGGCGTAAGTTGATTAAAAGTATTATTTCTGCGCATGCAAAACTATACATTTACATCTTTAAGAACATTTTTTTTAAGTTTCTGTATGCGTATAGATTTTGGTCAGACGGTAGCGAATAAGGCTGGAGAGCTACTTCGATTCTAGCTGATGGCACCCATGTCATTTTTGTTTTAAACTTTTGTAATCACTACTATATATTGGGTACAATGTAATAATCAGTAGAGATACGACTATAATAATAAATACGAAATCTGCATTAATTAAAATATCTTATTTAAACATATTTTGCGACAGGATAACGCTTTATATATATATATATATATATATATATATATATATATATATATATATATATATATATATATATATATATATATTACAGTGATTAAGTAATGTATACCACAAAATTGTGCCAGGTTTGCTCACCCAACCGCCACTGACGCCAACTGATTTTATCGGCGTCGGGAGCAAATAATGAGCGGAATAATGGCTCGTAATTATTATCTTTAGTGTCAGTAATTTCAGCACTACCCATTGACTTTAGGAATAACGATGCATCCAAAATGGCCTCAAAATTCCTTCCGAAATTGGTTTCATTTAAAAAGTAATCTCGGAGGGTAGGGATGGGGTCGGTCTAGACTTCATTCTCCCCGCGAGCAACCAGAACACTAATTAGCTCCCAGCCCCGGCAGAGACGTTCAGTACGATTTATCTAATTGATTATCCCATAAGATCTGTCTGGATTTTTAGTCCTGTGAAAATTCATAGTATGTAAGAATGACTATGCTTTTTTTTTTTTTTTTTTTTTTTTTTTTTAGAGAAGCCAGACACTTCCCGCTTTAGAGCATGGAACCAAGATCAAATATGATCGATGGACGTCAGTGATATTCACGCAGTATTGTCAGTGTATAGATATATTGCAGTTTTAAACTATTCTTCATAAGAAATATTCCAAACTAGCGGGGCCTGTGGAAATTCCACAGTGGACTCCTTCATATGTAATATATTGTTCTTGGCATTCTGTGGATGTTCAGCGTAAATGGAGACGCTCTAATATCATTGTAGCTCTTTTGTTAAACTGCAAAAGTATTTACATAAGCTAGCAGGGACGCCCGGCGTAGCCCGGTCGTAAAATACGCTTAAATATGATCTTTTAATTCTTGCAGATTTCGTATATATTATTATAGAGTTAATGTTCTATCGATTTTTATATATTATAAAGTTGCGATTTTAAAAATAAAAAAAATATATCCATATGACCTGGGTGCATCAGCTTGAATCGAAACCGAAACCAAATCTTATATATAAAAACAATATATGAACTTGAGTTCCTTCAGCTATAATCGAAACCGAAACAAAAACTTATGATGAATTCTTGGTAAAATTATTTATTACATAAAATGGATAACAATTAAATAATAGTCACGCGGAAGAAAAAAGGTGTAAACGTGACACACAAAATAACATACACACTATCTTATATAAAGATAAGCATATTTACAATTTTTACATTAAAAAAAAAAAAGTTTGAATATTTCCAATATGAAAAAAAAAAATGCCAAAGCAATAGTGTTCGTTAAAATAATTAAAAAAAAAAAATTATTGTTGACGCTGCGTTTCTTAAGGTGTCTATAAAACAAATACGTTTCTGAATTTTTTAGATGAAAAAGATTCATTATTCTTAGTTGGATTCTTCGGACTACTATTCTCACAGAGCGTTATTTTTACAAGGTTTCCACCGATGTAATCTCCGAACTTTTTCAGGTGTATCTTGTTGAAGTCAGGGATCTTTCTGTTGAACTGATTTAACCACACAAAGACCCCGTTGTGTAGTGGATAAATTACTTGGTAAAATTCAATTCTAAAAGTCACACTCTTCTGGAGGTTAAAGGTTCAATCGTCAGTGCAGACAACACTCAGATGTGCGAGTTATTTAGGGATTCCTACCCAGTCACAACTGAGGGAACGAGAGTATGTTACCTCTGTGGATTGCGTAAAGAATTCGAAAGATTTCAGAGTTCGACAATATTCACCTAAAGAAGGTCAAAGATATATCGATCGAAACGATGTGCAAACGACACTCAAAATGAGAACAGTAGTCCGAAGAATCCAAATAATGCAAAGAGGAATAACTAAGGAATAACCAAAATGATATTCATACATCATCATACGAGGGGTGTTAAAAAAGTAATGCCTCCTATTTTTTATTCCGTTGGATTAAAAAAGATTGCAAGATGCATTGTTATGATGACTGAACTTATGCATTTATGACCCGAAAGTTTTATATCTGTTGCAGATATTGACGGTGCGAGGCTCAAAGAAAACGACTCCTGTCAGGAACGTGCATCAGAAACTACGATGCGTCATTAAATGCAGTTGATAATGGCACAGTTAGGAGATGAGTTCTTAAGTTAACACTTCATCAAATCTCCACACTAACGTAATGTGCTTGCAATAACCCTTATCCCTGAGTGGCTTCCGGGCCTTGATAAGTGGTGATCACTGTGTAAAAAAAAAAATAAATAAATAAAAAATAATAATATATTCGTATTCCTGTCTGTTGGTATCTATTTGCTTCCCACGAAAACAAAATGTGACAAGGTCGTTTTTTAATGTGTGGGTAAACCAGCCCCCCTCCCCACAAAAAGGAGCACTCTGAAAGTAGACAAAATAAAAATTAAGTATAGAATGGTTTCTCCTACATTGACTAAAGACTAATTTACTTTAAGTGTAGCATCAGAACAGATACTACATTGATCTTTTTTTTCTTTCTTTTTTTTTTAAAAAATTACATTTTCACCCCAAACAAGGCACATTGCCACTTTGATGTAGGGGGCTACTATCAGGGACATAAGCTACAGGGATACTATGTAGGGAGTTGGACAGCAAGATGTCGGTTCACGTTACACTTGAACTTCTGCATGTCAGTACAGTTGGGGAAGCAGGGACCCGAAAGGGAATTCCAAAGTCTAGCGGTTCTGGGGAAGAAACTACTGGAGTAGAAGGCTCTTTTACATCTAGGGATCTCTACTGTGAAGAGGTGGGATTTAGCTGCTTGTTGGGTTTGTTGGGGGTATTTACGTCGAGGGGGTACAAGGGCTAGCAGTTCGTCAGAGCAAGCACCATAAAAGTACTTGTAGAACAGGCAGAGGGATGCAACATTTCGTTGCTGTGACAGAGGCTGAAGTTTAGATGACAGTTCAGGACCTATCAGATTGGCGACTCTTGTTTATATAGTTTATTTATCTGAAATATTATAATTATTTAAAATAAAGGTAAAATTGCAAACAAACTTAGGCATGAAACCCTATAAGAAATTTGGAGGAAGGAGAAAGGTACAGGGTTTTTCTAATTTGTCTAAAAAACTTCGAGATTACTCTTGACTGGCACCATTTACCATAATACCACATTCACATCGTGGGGTTAAACTACAAGAAATTACCTCAGCGTTTTTAATAAAAAGTATGTATATGTGCGCGTGGGTGTTAAACAGAATTTCCTTATGTTTATTTTCATCATAATAAACTTTACTACACTTATCTGAGCCCGAAGGCCAGATCCTATTCCTGTCTGCTTGTTTACAATGACATCATAGCACATATATATTACAATGTCACGTATGATGTCATGTATGACGTCATATATGGAAGGGGGAGAGGGTAAAAATGAAAGTAGATTCCCCGCACAACGCCGGGCAGCTTGCTAGTTTACAAATAATTTTTTTTTTTTTTAATCCTTTTATTTCTAACGTTCGTTCGAATATATATATACCAAACTAAAAATAATATTCATAAAATTAATTCCCTGAATAGAACAGGACCACGGGTCGTCTATGCTGTCTGCCTTTAATGGTGAGGTTATTTTATTACTTCATAATATATCACGTCATAAAAGAACTACCAGGTGTCTTTCGTCCGTTTTAAGTGATGACGTCATATTTTTGGAAATTTTATTCACAGTGGTTGGAGACAAACAAGTTAAATAGTTTTAATGATATATTTATATAATAGTTTTATCTACAATTTTTGAAACTCTTTATCAACCAAACAAAGCGTATTGCCATATGAAACGTAAAGGGCTACTATTTAGGGTCGTGTCTAACAGGGCACTGTGGGGGAGTTGAGCAGCGAGACGTCTGTTCACATTACATTTAAACTTCAGCAGGTTAGTACAGTCAGAGAAGCAGGAAACAATCCCAAAGTCTAACAGTCCTAGGAAAGAACTAGTAGAGGACTATTTGGCATCTAGAGACCTCGATAGTGAAAGGATAGAATTTTGCAGCTTGTCAGTCGGGCGTATATGCGTCGAGGAATTGTCTGTTATTCTTTCAATGTTAATTTTAACATAAGAGATTATGGACAAGTCAAGATTATAAATGGAATTATATTTTCAAAACTCCAACTACTGGCTTGATTTTAAATCTTCGCTATACTAAGTAATGAAAGAACCTTTAAAAAAAAAAAAAAAGAAAAAAAGGGAATCGTAATTTATCAAGGCCCGAAGACCACTTGAGGATAAGTGTTAACGATTGTAAGGTGGTAGTTTAGTAATCGTTAATGGTATAGATTGGGTATAAATTGGATTATTTAAGGGGACGGCTCAAGAAGTTGTTTACATTGGACTTGAATGTCACTATATTGTACCTATTTACTATGCCTCCCCACGGGACAGAGACACCAAGGTCGTTTTTTTAACGTGGAGAAAAGGTACAAAAATAAAAAATTGTCTCAGTCGTGAAGGATTTCTCCCCCGCCGAAAGAGAACAAGAAATGGAAGTGCAGCATCTGAAGAACAGATACTACACTTTGATCTTGACCAAAAGGCCACTATATTGTAATCGACTGAGAAGCAAGTCAATTATTTTTAATAAATGTTACTGAAAATTTAAAAAGTAATACGAGTTACGTTTCTAAATTATATAGATGAGAATTGATTATTCGTATTGTTTGATTGTTAGCAGAGCTCTTTGGCATAATGGATAAAGTACTTGGTGAACTTCAGTTGTAAAGATACATCCTTCTAGAAGTTAAAGGTTCAATCCTCAGTGCGGGCGACACTCAAAATACAATTGCGAATTATTCGAACTTCACTCCAGGCATGGCTGACGAAACGAGAGCATGCTACTTCGATGGATTGAATAAAGGATTCCGTTTGAAATTCCGTGCAGATCTCCAACATTCAGCTGTACGATAGACCTGAAGAAAGCCGGAAGCGTCACCGAGCGAAACGTTGTGAAAATGACACTCAAGACGAGAACAGTAATCTGAAGAATCCAAATAATATGAGCAATACTAGTTATTTCGTTTTTATTTTGCATATTGACCCCCCCCCCCAGCATAGTTAAATACGTTTTCTCGTTTTGATGTATCAAAATAATTGTTCAATCATTGAAAAAAAATAAATAAAATAATAATTGAATGAAGGTAATACTTATAAAAATGAAAAATAATAGAAAAAGGAAAATTGATTACATTTTTTTTTTACTTTTAATATCTTACTGACATAGAAATACTTCCCATTTTTGTTATTTTGAGCTTATTGTTTTTATGTAATATTATATATATATATATATATATATATATTTTATCATCCTTAAAAATGTAATAAATGTTTTCAAACATCGGACGCTCTCTCTCTCATATATATATATATATATATATATATATATTATATATATATATATATATATATTATATATATATATATATATATATATATATATATATATTATATATATATATATATATATATTATATATATATATATATATATATATATATATATATATATATATATATATATATATATATATATATATATATATATATATATATATATATATATATATATATATATATATATATATATATATATAGAGAGAGAGAGAGAGAGAGAGAATGACAAAAAGTTATATTCCAAAATTCATGATGCTGACCATCTTATAATTTATTCCTTTAAATCAGTTGACTTTTACAATTCTTGACAGTATCTGTTTCATAGCGCAAAATCAATCACTTTGCGCTACGAAACAGATACTGTCAAAAATTGTATAAGTCAACTGATTTAAAGGAATAAATTATAAGATGGTCAACATCATGAATTTTGGAATATAACTTTATCATTTATTCTATATATTGCTCTGTAATCACATTGAGCTTCTCATATAAGGATTGATATATAATAAGAATTTATATATATATATATATATATATATATATATATATATATATATATATGAGAGAGAGCATCCGATGTTTGAACATTTATTGCATTTTTAAGGATAATAAAAAAAAACAACACATATGCAATTTACTAAAACATTCGTACATAAACGAAATTCTTATTTAATAATTTCATTTAATGAAATCTCCCTCCGCTTCAATGACAGCTTCTATTCGAAACCTAAACCTTTGGCAATGCGTATATTGTGGTCTTCGATGTTGTCCATTACCTTGACTATGGATGCTTTCAGAAAATCTTTAATGTATTGAGGATGTTTATTAACATCTATTTCACACGTAATAATCCAACGGATTAAGGTCTAGAGAGATTGGCGGTCAAAAGTTGGCCAAAGTTTTTTTCGTCTGAAAAAAAAAAAAAAAAAAAAAAAAAGCATGCCTTGTTCAGCAGGATGTTTCAGTTTGTTTAAAAGTCTTTTGGATCTCACTAAACGAGTTTCTTTGGTGATCTTGGACATAAACTGGCCTTTCTTCATCGCATAGGACATTCATAGAAGATTCTAATGGACATTCCTTCGAATTGTGGCTTTGGAGGCACCGAGATCTTTTGCAATTGACCTCATTGACTTCTTGGAACCCTCGTCAATGATATATTCTGGACTTGAAAACAGTTGTGCTAAAACGGACGATTAAAATCCTAAAAGATCTCTCGGTGAGTGTATTTGTAACAACGGGCAAATGTGCGGCTTCCGGTAGAATGCTCCGTCACCAACAAATGAAAAAGAAAAAAGTAGAAACAACTTTGAAAATATTATAAACGCAGCATTACCGGTTTCCAAATGGATTTAACTGTGTTACAGATCACAGAAGCGCGTATGACAACTGTATGCAAATAACCGAGCTGTGTGTGAAGTGACATCACGACAAGAGTAGACCAATTACGTTACAGACACGTGTGTGACGTCACAGCCGAGACGTGAAGTCATGCGTGGCTAGAGAAGGAGGAATAAAGGTCTTTTGTTAAAACCTGAAACAAGGAGTTGAAGTCTTTCCTCTTCCTTTCTTATGTTTCTTGCGACGGAGTCTACAATGTGATGGGTCCCGAATGTCCACATGTTAGCACGTGTAAACGTATGTAACGTTTCAACAGGAAAAAAACAAAATAATGAAAAAGGGCATGAAAGATCCTCAAAGCTATTTTCCTCGTCATAAAGTGTTCGGTTGGCCATGGAGTATTCTGATTGGCTAAGACTACACAGCAGCAGATCACTTTAAGAGGTAGAACATTCTGCACTTGAAAAGTTTTGTCATGTGAACGTTTTGACTTTGCACTGATTGGGCCGACTTGAATCTGGCGGTTTCAGGTTGGGTAACTAAAGCCGATATTAATGCGATTAACGATACAGCAGGGCATTATTGACGATTTCCTTCGCATCTCGAAAACGTATTTTTAATCCATATTAAAATACTGTAAAATTCAAAATGTCTGAACGCGAAATATAAACCTTAACACTATTTACAGTACAGTAAACTGGCTTAAAACTTCTTTGAAATATTAATTTTTTATGCAAATAAGTCACAAGTGCGTAAATAAAGCTAAATATTTTGGGTTTTTGTTTGTTTGTTTTTTTAAATTAATTTCCCAGCGATATCTCTTAAAATAATTTGTTTCGGTAATAATAACGTTGATATAACGTATAAACACGTGATTTTTTAGGAGGGGGGGATTGAGCACTACTGGGTTTAACACGTCTTAGAATATCTATCTATCTCGACTATCATATAAAAAAGGAACATTGTGTGCGAGATCGTTCCCTATAGACTCGAAAACGGCTGTACCGATTTTTATGATAATTTCATACGAAGGTACCTTTTGTGTCTGGCAGGGTTCTTAGATGGGTTTTATACTGGAATGTCTTCAACAAGTATCGGTAATCGATATAATCTGATGAGAGAAGATACAGGCGATTTTGACCAATGTTAACATTTTGTACAGCCTAACATCACAAGTACGTTTAAGAAATTTTATAACCACACAAGCCAAAAGATCCAAAATATAAAATCACCAGTAGTTTTGATATGACAGGGGCGTGTTCGAAATAAACGTTTCTGATTAGAGCACAATTGAAGCATGATACTTGCCTTTTGCATTTTAAACTTTAATGCAAGCCATTATATATAAAGTAATTTTATCAAATCAATAGGCTCTCTACAGTGCAATGTAAACTGCAATATATTGTGAACTTAGTCATTGCGAAGGGCATGTGAAGCTTCCTCCAGGTGCGTCACGATGGGCCCCCAATTAGAGCAGGCAACCAATGGATTTAATTAAAAAAAAAAAAAAAAAAAAATGGGTCATTTCGTCGATTTCAATGACAATAAAAATAAAGGGGCGTGTGAAACATTTGCAACGGCAACGTCGGATCATCCTGCTAGTATCCAACGAGTCGAGTCTGTTGTTGGTGCTTGTACTGTCGCGACATGAATGATAGAAGCTGTGTCGATAGTGGGTGTGGTGGGGGAGATGGCTGAACGATAAACAATTGCTAAATCTACAGGGTCCAAAGATTATCGGTGGAATAATAATAAAAATAAAAAAAAAATAGGTTGACGGCTTTATCGACCGTCGCTCTCCCTCCTCATCCTTCGAATTCTTTCAGCTTGGGGTTCTATGCTTTGATAACAAGATGCTGGGTGACAGATTCGAAAAGGAGAAAGACGAGGCACACAATTGACGAAGAGTTATTCAGTGTTAGAGAAGGTCAAGGTCACGGCCTACTATTCGAAAAAAGTATAGGGTTGAGCGTGTGTGGGGTGGGGCTGATACACGATTGGCATCGTCAATCATGCTTTTTTTTTTATATACATTGCTTGGCTTAGTCGGACTACTCTTAAGATTTTATGTTATTCTCACATTTCAGCCGATATAATCTTCGACCTTCTTCAGGTGTATTTTGTCGAAATTTGAAATCTTTTTACCAAACTAAAAAAAAAAAAAACTCTACGGAATTTGATTCACTGAGATAAATCGTTCCATCACCCAAAACCGGATAGAAGCCTTAATTCGCATTTGTATTCTTGGAATCGCCCGTGCTGAGGATTGACCGACCTCCATCAAAATGTTACTTAGAACTAGTTATTACTTCAACACTTCAAATTTAAGGCTACTAAAATTCATAATTGTCTGAAGGTCGGTTACATCAGCCGAGACGTTGTGCGAATACTCAAGATGAGAACAGTAGTCGGATTAATAAATACTTATCTGCAAAATTTCAAAACATTTAAATTTGTTATTTTTATTATTCTATTATTCTTTTTTATTATTTATAGTTTATTACTAGCAGACTACACGGCTGTAAAATACGCTTAAATATATTTTGATTAATGCAGGTTTCGTTTATTATTAATATTATATTATATTGGACCCAATGTATTGTAATGATCTAAAAAGTAAAAAAAAGACACGTGCGCCACCACCGAAAATCTGAATTTATTTGAAATGGTCTTACTGGGAGCTATCTTGAATCCTTTAAAGCCAGATTTTCTTTTTAACATTGGAGACCAAAAATTCAGACAAGTGAGGCGAGGCGCTTCCTTAATCGCCGCAATCATTAACTCACCGAATCATACAATGTCACTCGCATACTCATATTTACAAAGCACGACACAATACACAATGACTACTTGAATCCCTTAATGTCGTCTGCTCATTTAAAATAACTCCTCAATCGAAATATTTTCAAACTTTTATCACTGAACTATTTTCTAATATGATAAACAAAGAACGTTAACTCTTAAAAACAACTTTCAATGAATTATAATTTATTAAATTGAGCAGAGAAGTTTTGAATACGATTTTCTTGACACCTGAAACTCACGGCTCTTAATTAATCTATCCAGACTTCTAATGTCTCAGCTAATGAACTCCCTTGTTTTTACAAGCTCTCTAAAATATTCACGAACATTCTATGTTTTCCTATTGCTGTAAATCTTCCGTTTTAAACATATAGAAAATATCTTTCGTGAATAATTTTAACTCATTATTTTGTTTTGTTTTACCGCATAGCATGTCTCTCGTATTTTCACATTTAATTATAAACAAAGTCTTTTCACTGAAAATATTTATATCGCCAAATACTTCTCATTACAACTCACCCTAAAGTAAGACCCAGCAATTGGCGTGAACATATCCCTAAAAACTAATGACCGTCTCCCTAAAACTGGCGATCGAAATCCCATAGTTCTTTGTCGGAATGTTATATGCCACGGCTTGATGCTAGAAAGTGCGCTCTCTCTCTACGCCTTCAAAAAGAAGGGTTGATTTATAGCCGGTCGTCTGAGGCGGTCCTAATGGGGAATAGAAATGGGTCAGTTCTCACCTATCCCCCCCCCCCCCCGGCTAGAGTACCACACGTTTTGTGGCAGCTGATTTGCTCCATCTTCCGACTGTGCCACATTTTGCTGTAGTTTGAAGCAATTAAATCAGGCGATTTTATTTTCGGGCATTCGTTTTCCGACATATTTCTATTTAAAATAATTTATTTTTATCTTTTTTGAAAGACATCGGTTACAGACGGGAGGGACCACGTGAAGGTTGACAACACTAAGTTGCTAGCCGTCTTACTCCTCAAAGATGGCTACGCAACGTTAACAGATATGGTATTCGAGATGGTTCGTTTCATGACGAATGGGAGGTCAGTACTTTCTGTACGACGGTGTTGATCGCTAAACATGATTTTTGAAAGAACACATCTGGAGATTATCTGTTTTTGTATTTTGTCAATAAAAAAATAAAAGTTCTTTTAGCTCCCACCCCGGGGTTTCCCTTGTTTTCAGAGGGTTTATATGTTGTTTATATTCAACCACAACCAAACTGATTTTGACATATCAGAATTCGAGTGTGTTGGGGGGTATACATACTAGGAAAGGGCAGCGACAACTCCTTTCTCAAGCATTATTCACAGTGACCTCAAACAAATGCTCCTCATGGAATCGTTAATAAAATTCACAACCCTTCCTGCAATCCAACCATATTTGTTAAAGCCCATGTCTGACGTGTACACCAAGTTTCAACCATAAATTACCGTTTTATCTTTGTTGGATTCATTCATGCCTTTGCTATAAACTGGATTATTCTATTGTTGGCATTGGTTTCCCCGAAGTCTTTTTAGTAAGATTTCTTTCTTGAAAGATATCGGATACTTACAGAAGGGATTGCGTGAAGGTTGCCAACATCCTGAGTAAAAGTGTTTTGGTGGAACGAACTGAATTCGAACTTGGCACATCCAGGTTATCAGTCAGTGTCGTTAGCCACCGCCACCTCTTATCCTTGTTCAAGAATATGTGGCGGACTGGCGGACACTTTGTAGATTCTGAACAGAATTCATGAACCAGACGTTTATCCCGCAGTTAGAAATCTGCGGAATTATTTAAAAAATAATGTTTATCACAACAATCCCTACACGAAAGAAGGGTATCGTTTTGTCAACAATTCTGACGTACTCCTCCATTGACGATGTCGCTTAAAATGAGATTGAGGTTTAGGAAACAGAATATATATATATATATATATATATATATATATATATATATATATTACTAGCAGTTCTGCTCGGCCCTATGTACTGCTCATAACTTTATGTGTGTGTATGTATATAAGTAAAAGGCGGTCACACTTTGAAGACACTTTTTAAATTAAAATTTAACTGGGAAATTTTTGGAAACTTTGAAGTGTGTATTCGACACTTCAAAGTTTCCAAAAAATTTCTCAATTTCTATAATGATAAAATCATTTTTGTTTAAAAGAAATTCAGGAACCGGACTTTCGGCCCTGCTGAGGCTATGTATTACCGAAATATAGGACTTACAAAAAAAAAAAAAAAAAAAAGCAATAAGTAAAAATGATTTTATTATATTCGATACTTCCAAGTTTCCAAAAATTTCTCAATTAAATTTTACTTTAAAAAGTGTCTTCGAAAAGTGTGACTATCTTTTACTTTAAATCCCGCTCGAAACTGGAGCATTACACACTTGAAACCACCGGACTAACACGTAAATTCTCGTCTCTTCGCCATAACACCAAAATGAAGAAAAAGAAATTCACGAACCGAACTTTCGACCCTGATGAGGCTATGTATTAGCGAAATATAGAACTTACAAAAAAAAAAAAAAAAAAAAAAAAAAAGCAATAAACAAAAATGATTTTATCATTATATTCGACACTTTAAAGTTTCCAAAAATTTCTCAAATATATATATATAGATATTAAAAAGTGTGAATATGTACGGTAATGCCTTTCTATATAATAGCCTTCCTTAACTACCATAGAGAAAAGTTGGTAGAGACCGCAGACGTCAAATGTTTTTAATTGACCCAAATTTTGACTCTTTAACATTTGTTTTGGGCTCAAATTAAATTAAAATTGGTGGAGGAGTTTTGTAAGAGTCTGCAAAGGTCAACTCTAAACTTTGACCTCTTGCCAGCCACATTTTCGCCCAAAAACTGATTAAAAAGTTTGCTGCATGTCTGAATACCCTTTATGTAAAATTTCAAATGTTTAGACCAAAAATTGGCTTAATAGTTTGCTAGAGATCACAAAGGTAAAATCTCTTGAACTTTGACCTCTTGGCAGCCAAATTTTCATTAAAAAAAAAAAAAAAAAAAAAAGATTAAAAAGCTTGGCCTGCGTCTGAATACACTTTATGTAAAATTTCAAATGTTTCGACCAAAAATTGGCTGAGTAATTTGGTAGAGACCGTAGAGGTCAATCTTTTTAAAACTTTGACCCCAATTACGTCTCCTTATTTGTTTTGGGCTCAAATCAAATTGTAAAGTTAGATCCATGTCCAAGTAACCTATATCTAAAATTTCAAGTGTTTAAACCCAAAAATTGGCGGTGGAGTTTGGTAGAGTTCTCAAAGGTCAAATTGTTGAATTTTGACCCCTTAACAGCCAAATCTCTGGCCGAAAACCGATTAAAAAGACTTTCCCAAATCTCTAGTCTGTAGACCGAAAATTGACAGAGTTATTTGATAGAGAAGTGTGTGCACGCACACGCACACACACACACACACACACACACTTTTAGACTTATGTAAAGTGTTGCAAATGTTTAAAAGTAAAAATAATTTGTAGCGAAATTACCAAATGTTCTCATTCATGTGCAGTGTGGTAAAAAAAAAAAAAAAAAAAAAAAAAGTCGGGTCTAATTTTAGAAGAAAACAAGATCGATTTTTTTTATGTTGCTTTAAGCAAAAACTATTACGTATTTAATTGCCATGTCGAAAATAGTAATATATCCCAAAATTACCAAAATTCATGAGCACAAGGTTATTTATAGTTAAAAGTAATTTTTACGGAAATTCGGTAAAATTGCGTTATTCTTAGAAGTGATAAAGTTGACGGAGAAGAGTTTACACACAGGAGGACATAACTTGGAACGTAAATTTTAGATTACATCTTAATGGCTGGCAACATTTGTAGTCTATAGCGATAGACTATTTTTTATTTATTTTACTAAAAAGCACAATAACAGTTATATTCTATGAATTTTCGTAATTTCCGAATATAATACTATTTTCGAAATGACAATTAAATACGTAATATTTTTTATTTTACTAAAAAACAAGTTATATTCTATGAATTTTCGTAATTTCCGAATATAATACTATTTTCGACATGACAATTAAATACGTAATATTTTTTATTTTACTAAAAAACACAAGTTATATTCTATGAATTTTCGTAATTTCCGAATATAATACTATTTTCGACATGACAAATACGTAATATTATTTTTACTGAAAATGACATTTAAAAAGATCGATCTGTCGACTATCCCAACATATGAGCCATAATCTATAAGTTTTATAAGTAAAAATCGTCCCATCACTAATTAAAAAAATTATTGGAGTATAGAATACTCCAATAATTTTTTTGTATTGATATTCATATTAAAAACACGTTTTCCTGTTTATTCAAAAAGAAAATACAACTTTCTTATATATGGGTCGTGGAATTGCATTCATCTGCAAAAGATCTAGCTAATTTGCATATTCTTTTAGACATTAATTTTAATTCCCTATTAGTTTTTTCGGTTTTCTTATGGAATGACCATCTTTAGTTAACTATTACGTGTAATCATATTCAGGCAAATATTCTACATGATTTATACTTGCGTAATATTTGCGTAAAAAGGTTATAGTAAACACAAACCTCTTTATATATATATATATATTTATGTATGCGTATATATATATATATATATTTTTAATTTTGCTTACCAAACTCCTGTCAGTTTTTAATCTACAGACAAGAAACTTAATATGTAGGGTATTCGAAACCATGAAAAACTTTATATTTGGATTTAGCCGGGGAAAATCTGTGCAAAAGTTTGAAAATTTAAAAAAAAAAAAAATGAAATTTTCCAGATGAAGGTAGAATGACGACATTATGAATATGCATGTTTAACGTAATAGCTATTGGTTCATGTTTATATTTTTAGTCTTGCAGTAAACATGTTTTCATAGCTCAGTCATTAACGTCAAAGGAAAAAGTAAATCCTAAGTTAAATGTTTTGGTTTCGATTCTCGGTACTGGCACACGAGTAATTTTTTTTTTAACTTTTTAAATCATTACTATATATCGAGTCCAATATAATCTGTACAATTATATAAATTGTGTGTGTGTGTGTGTGTGTGTGTGTGTGTGTGTGTGTGTGTGTGTGTGTGTGTGTGTGTGTGTGTGTGTAGGAGTTCGTTTCTTATAGATTCCGAAACGGCTGAACAGATTTTAAAATTTACAGAACTTTAATGGGAGTGATTTTAGTAAAGTTTTGTCTCAGAATATCCCTGATAATTACCATAATCGATAATTGAAACAGTTATTTTAATTTATCATCAGTAAAACCATTTTTCCATGTCGTCGCTTAGCAACAATGATAAAACAACGAGCCGTGAAAATTCTACTGTGGGTAAGTTGATAGCGTGTTTTTCTTTTTTGCATGACGTGGTCTGTAGGCTCAAACCCCGCACGTAAATTTCTTAATGTCTTTTTTTTTTTTTTTGTTAACTTGAAAGAAGTTTATATAAAATAATTTTATGAAAGAAACAGTAGGTTCTCTAGAATATTTTGGACTAAGTTACTTCATGGAAGCATGTGAAGCTTTCTCTCGGGCGATCTCACGAATTTCGACGACAATAAAAATATATGAGTGTGAAATATTCGTTAATCAGCATTCAATCCCGGGCAACGTCGGGTCTCCTTGCTAGTATAATAATAAATACGAAATCTTCATTAATCAAAATATCATATTTAAGCGTATTTAAAGACCGGGCAATACCGGACAGCCTGATAGTTTTATATATAAAATTTACTGATGCATTCATCATAGCTAATTCACATCAGTGTTGTTTGAACACACTGTATATAAATACTTCAAAAGAAATAAGTTAGTTAAACTATTTAACATAATTCCTGTTTATAATTCTTATTTTTATATAACTCGCTAACAAAACTTTATTTCTCGTTTGGCCCTTCCGTTCTCATTTTTATATCGTTTGCTCGCCATATAGGATCTATGCCAGTATATTGGTTAATTCACTAATTTAAGTGAATTAGTTTTTTTTTTTATTATTTGTTTTTGTGTCTGTTGCATATTACATACGTAATACTAACTTGATTTTAACGCCAATACGTTCAGCATTAAAAAAAATACAACTTTTGAGCAACTCCATGTCGGCTTTTCCGATAAAATTACATCGGTCGAATATGTTGTTAACCGAAATGTTTACTAAAATTCATTTTCTAAAACTCTCCTCGTATTGGCATCAAACGTTTAAGTCCCACCTCAAAGTTAAGGATTTCACGATTAATACACCAGGGTTACATTTTCGTCGACGCCGGAAATTCGATATCAAAATTTTCTGATGACGTTCAGTCTTTCGAAAATGATCTAAAAAATCAGGAATGAAGACATTTCGACCTCCATCTTAGTAATTTTATGGCTAGATTTCCTCGATACGGAATATTGAGGTTACGCGCGACTGAGCACTGAAAAGCTAACGAATATTTTACAAAGTTTCTACGTTTTAAGCGACCATGTGTTCTTTGCAGTAGACGAGATCGCAATTTTGCGTGTTCTGTTTTCGTTAGGAAGATCGGAAGAAAAAACAAAGATCACTAGTAGGCTGGGGGAGGGGGGGCAGGTAAGTACTTTTTGACGGACCGTCTTTTTAAAAATCCGCCAAAAATGAGGTAATTATCCAATCAATACGAAATTTTCAGCGATTATTAAGAGAAGAATGAACTTTATAACAGTGTACTTATTTTTCATAAACTATATATATATATATATATATATATTTGTGCTTACAACCCCCTCAAAATAAGGGGGGACCTTATTTTGAGGGAGTTCCAAATATGCTTAAAATAATCATCTGAAACTGAACAAAACATGTTGTAAGGGACGGGGTTATAGATTTAAAAAACTTGTTTGCATACCTTATTTTAATGTCTGAATATCAGAACTTCGATTGTGTTTAATTATCCCGCTTTTGAGTTTTGGAGTGTGAAATTCGGTGAATATGTTAAGTAAAATAATTTAAGTTAAGCAAAACAAAAATTTTTTTAATATTTATACGAAAAAAGCCATTTTAAAATCTTTGATAAATAAATTAACAATTTCTTTTTAGCGAGCCGAATAATGCATGACCATTATTAAACAGGGCATGCTTTGAAGAATCGATACAAAAAAAAATCGATAAATATTGTGCCCTTTGTGTTAAAAATATCATTTTTTCGATCAAGTTTGGAAACGTTTGCTGTCTTTCGATTACGGTGGACCAAACGCGCGGAAATAATTTTTTTATCTGCTTTAAATTGCCCCCCTCCCCATTTTGGAGAGCCTGGCCCCCACACACATACACATTAAAAACCAAACTCATACAAATGGTCACCCATCTGGTACTAGCCAGCCTCAGCGTTAATACATTGAAATTTTCGTCACTGAAAAATAAGTTGTTTTTTTTTTAGACTTTTTGGTCTTCCGTAGTTTGCTTTTTATCAAGTACAAATGTAAACAGTAATCAAACAGACTCTAAGTAACTGGTTGCCTATATGAATAAGTGGAATTATTTGAAATCCAAGTACTTATATTATAATATTTTTGCATATTCTCATAGAAAAATCACCCTAAATCGTAGTTAGACAAGAAATAAAAAATTAATTCTTTCAAAAACTTTTTTTTTTTTTTTTTTTTTTTTTTTTTTAACTATTGGCTTTTTTTTTTTTTTTTGCACAAAAAACGTATATACGTTTTTTGTGCAAAACAAAAAAAAGCCAATTGTTAACTTTTGGGGAAAATTTAACATTTAAAATTTAATTAAAAATAGAAAATGTTTTACATTATTCTGCTTTCTATATGATAAAATTCAGGGTTTTATCTTTCTAGAAAAAAAAGAGTTACTCAGAAATAATGGATTTTAATAAATGTAATTTCGTTTTAAAAAACAACTTGATTTTTCGGCCATTTTTGGCGGTGCCTAGACACTAGTTAAAAAACTCTTGTATGTATTTGCGCACGCACGCGCGTGTGTGCGTATGTATGCGTGTATTTGCGTGCATGTGTATGTGTGTGTGTGCGCGCGTGTGCATTCGCGTGTGTATGTGTGCGCGTGTGACGAAAATGTAACCCTGGTGTATCATTCAATCGTGAAATCCTTAACTTTGATATGTGACTGGAACGTTTGATGCAAACAACTTCCGATACAAGGGGAGTTTTAGAAAACGAATTTTGGTAAACATTTCGATTACCAACATATCCTACCGATGCAGTTTTATCGAAAAGGCCGATAAGCAGTAGTTCAAAAGTTGTATTTTTTTAAAGAGATTATGACATGCTGAACGTATTAGCGTTAAAATCAAGTTAGTATTACGTATGCAATATGCAACAAAAACAAGAAGTCGTTCTAGACGAATGATCATGTAAAAATTCAGAGCTAAATTGAACGAAAGATGAAGTCAGAACATTAACTATTACTAAATATGCACGAACATTTATTCAAGGAAATAATAGAACATAACGAGAATTGTTTTATAGGCTAACTTTTGTCGATAACTGAACCAAAGTTCAATCTCAGCATGCTGGAACTGGTGTGGATCGTATTTTTAGCGCCAAACTTCGGCGACGCATATTGATTTCGAATCTTTTCAGTCGCGGTCTTACACATAAGTGTAGGCCTGAGCAAAGTCAAACCACAACTCTAGCTAACGCGAAATATTGCGCGCGTAAAATACCTCCCCGTGCAACAGCTACACGTTCCATTAACTATATAAAGGATGCCCAAAAACGTCTGTGAAGGGTTTTGAACTTAAATAGATTATTTTTTATATCTTTCTGTAATTTTAATAGTTAAATTTAAATAAATAAATACAACATTCAAACAATCTTTATGAAAAATAATGTCTTAAATGTTGCACATTTTCAGCTTCATATATTTGTTCTCTTCCCAAAACATTATTCATGACAGATTGTAGAATCTCTGGATTGCGATTTAACTCCCTTATTTCGTTCCTGATGTCTTCCTTCAATTCTTGCAAGATGTAGAACGTTTAAAAAGTTACTGCAAGAATTGAAGGAAAATATCAGGAACGAAATAAGGGAGTTAAATCGCAATCCAGAGATTCTGCAATCTGTCATGATTAATGCTTTTGAAAAGAGAACAAATATATGAAGCTGAAAATGGGCAATATTTAAAAGACATTTTTCATTAATGAAAATTATTTGAATTTTACATTTTTTTTTTTTTTTTAATTTCCCAATGTCTTAGTCAGATTATGTTAAAATTACAGAAATATATCAAGAATAAAGAATCTATTAAAGTTCAAAACCCTTCAGTGACTTTTTGGATACTCTGTATATATCTGCTATCACAAATAATGCGATGAATGGCATGAATTTCTTCATTAGTGGTTGACGTTTTGGACCGATCTGACCGAAGAACATTTTCTGTTTTTCTTACCCAACCTGAAATACTATATCCAAAATTTCCATAGAATGAAGAGGGCGGTGGGGAGGGGGCCATCGGCAAGTTCTTTTTTCATATCTCCATAGATTTCGTTCGACGCCATATGTTTCTTTACAAATACTCATAGTGTCTTTATTTATCCATTTACATAAACCAGTGCAAAAACAGTCTTCCATATAAAGTTACAAATAATAAAACCAAATAATACTACAATTATTGTCATCCGTACAATTATGATTTTCGACAGCGTATATTTTTATGTCCAAATAACGTATTATAACAATTTTCGCATTCTTTTATGAAAACATGTAAAATTACAAATTACACAATGAAATAATATTGCAAATATTGTCATTCGTACATTTGTTTTTCCCCCCTCTTGGTCGAATAGCGAATTATATTAAAAAAGTTTTTTGCTTTCTTATGTGGAAAATCATTGTAAGCATTACTAACAATTTGGCCAAGATCAAAGTGTAGTATCTGGTCTTCAGATGCTGCGCTTCCATTTCTTGTTCTCTTTCGGTGGAGGAGCAGTCCTTCACGACTGAGATAATTTTTTATTTTTGTGCCTTTTCTCCACGTTAAAAAAACGACCCTGGTGTCTAACTCTGTCCCGTGGAGAGGCATTGTAAATAGGTACTACCAATTAGTTATTTTATTTTAAATACGGTATATTTGCAGATTTGAATGTTTTGTTTTTGTTTACTTTTCATAAGTTTCCAAACCACTATTTGTGAATCATTAAACGAATGTTTCATCAATTTTAGGACAGGAAAATTGGGGTGTCACTTTGTAAAATTTTTCGATTCCCCCCCCTTTTTTTTTTTTTTTTTTTTTTTACTTTTCGATGAGCGTATGAAAACACAGCCCACTATTTTCTAGGATTGCTTGAGAATTGCTTGACGTATTTGTATCATCCCATTTTCAAAGCCATTAATGGGTTCGCAAAATGGGATACTTTTTAACCCAAACTAACCTAACACTGATTAACCCTTAATTAAGTTTTATCTCAAGTTTGCACGGGAAACAAATAATGTTCATTTCATTTCATTGTAAGAAGAAATTGTTTAAGAATTTTTGTTTCCAGATTTTTTTTATAGTTAAATCATTTTTTAGGTTTCACCCGGGTAACTCCTGAACACTGTTTAGGCTAGTTGTTTATATATAAAAAAGGATTTCTTTTCTTTCGTGTGACGATCTTTTTAGTTGTTGCAAAAATATTATAGGAATTGGTTTTAACAGTCTATGATCAGCTCTTATAAATAAAAGAATAAATCCGTTGTTGGTGCTTATGCAGTTTAGCAAAGACATTAAAAAACGAAGATAAAGAAAAATGTCTATGTACCTGTGCCAGTTATTGAATGGAGTTCTCCTAAGAGACAACTCGCTTGATAATAAAGGTTGTTTTTACAGAGGAAAATCAAATTTTAGTCAAATCCGTCACACCGCAGACATCTTGGAAATTTTAGTAACGAAGAGTGGAGCACCAGGGGAGATAATTTTATTCTTAAAGTTTGTCAAAACGCACATAAATTTTGAAACGATTTAAAAAAAAAAAAAAAAAAAAAAAAAAAGTACTCATGCAGAGAGTGATCCAGACGTAACTCAGCGCACGCCCGGCTTTCTCCGGAACATGACGTCAACAGCCGGAGTAAGCCGAGCGTCGCCGAGGAAAACATAAAAGAAAACCCACCTTAATTTTTAAGTTTTATTAACTGTAAAGAAAAATGTTATAAATATATATATATATATATATATATATATATATATATTTGCTATATATATTTTTTAATATAATTTTAAAGATTGTTTTGCTCGAGAAAAGGTTCAAAGGTAAGTAAAATGAATGCTTTTAAGGATTTGTTTTAAGTTGTTTTTTTTTTCAAGAAAAATTGAAAATCATTTTTTTTTGTTTGTTTGTTTGTCTTTTGGGATGTTTTTATTTTTTTTTTTTTCAAGGAAAAACCTGAAAACTAGAAAAATTTAAACAAAACTGGGTGGGATAATTGTTTCTTCATATTAAAACAGATATTGGACTTCGGCTGGTGTCTCCAGCTGCTCACTCAAAGCTGTAAAATTCATGTTTTTTTTGTTTTTTTTTTCTACTAAGTTGTTTTTTTCTTTCTATTCCTAATTGTCCTCTGCTGCTTTGAATTTTCAACTCGCGCGAACGCACGTCGCGTCGAAAACCATCGCGCTACATTGTCATTGGTTCAGCTTTATGTTACGTCAGACGGCTTAATTTTCTCGGCGACGCTCGGCTTATTCCGACCGTTGATGTCATGTTCCGGGAAAAGCCGAGCGGACTCTGAATTACGTCTGGATCACTCTCTGCATGAGTACCGAAAAAAAAAATAAATAAATAAAATAAATAAACCCTAAAATTATTAAAAACTCAAAGTAATCTCGTAAAATTTTGTCAAACTTCAAGAATTAGGTAGATTTATCTCCCCTGGCGCAACCCCTTCATCGTAGTTAAAATTGCCAAAATATCGTCGTCACGAGAGGTCAGAACAAAATTTGTTTTTCTCCCCTGTAAAAAAAATTGAATTAAACGATTTTTCTTTTGAGAGAACTTTATTCCATAAGGGGCACGTACATGAGAGATTTTTTTTCTTTATCTTTGTTTTTTAACATCCTTGCTAAACTGCATGAAGTATTGTGTTATTATATCTTGTTTATGGTAGTGTACTAACACCTATTTGTGAATACGCATTGTCCTTGCTCCTGTAGTTATCTACATTTCCTGTCTTATCGTTGTTTTGTGCGATATCACACGTTGAACCTCATTCTCGTCGCCAATCTGTTATATCGCGCGTGCGCGCGCACACACACAAAGCGACAAGGCAGTGAAAATATAGATAACTTCTCTATCAAGTAGTGGAACAAGGAGAAGACGTATTTACAAATAATGGGTGTTAGTACAAGTCCATGTTACTGGAATACGCTCTGCACGATATTTACCTCTCTTCCAGTATTGTTAACGCGAGAATGTAATTTTCTTAGAGATGTTTTGATTATATTAACACGTAATTTATTTTGTCTGTTATAAGTAAGAAATATATAGAAACCAATGTTTTAATTAATGAAGCAATTTTGTAAAAAAAAAAATAAATAAATAAATACAAAATACGTTTCACTCGGTATATAGACGCCATGTTGAATACGATCGAATGTGTTCTGTAATTCATTCCTATATCCTAATGAATGATTAAACTGAAGTAGTCATTCAAGGGTCGTTTAAAATCTATGAGTCCTGGAAGCCGATTGATCGTCGTATAACCAAATCACCTCACAGGGACTGCTCTCCGATAGAGAAAATAAATGTTAGTATTTATGACTGCTACAAATTTACGCACGGGTAAAATTAATACAAAGATATGTACGAAAAATAAAGACAAACAGATAGAGTCACTACCAGTCAAAGTATTTGTAAAGAAAGATATGGCGTCCAACAAAATCGATGGTGGATATGATAAAGTCATTTGACGATGTCCTTCTCTTCATTCTATGGAAATGTTGGATGCTGTATTTCCAGGTTGGATAAGAAAAATAGAGAAAACGCTCTTCAGTAGGTCGGCCCAAAAACCACTAATGAACAAGTTCATGCCATTCACCGCGTGGTGTGTGATAATAGATTTTTATATTACAAAGTGCCTTGAACAAGTTTCTAGACTTTTATTAGTAATACGCACATGAAACTAATCCCCATTCGAAGTAATCTTCTGCGAATGTGACACAAGGTCGGGAAATTGCTCCTCTTATTGGGGCGTTGACCAATCTGATCTTGCAGAAATAAGTCAGAGTAGCCCCGTCAGCATTCCCCGGTGAAGGCGCCTCAGACAACAAGTGATACACTTGCTTCTTCCGAAGACACTTTTGCGTGTTCTGCGCACTTTCTTTTATATCTACAGGTGACCGGAAGTCATGATATGAGTCACGTCACAACATTGCCGAAAAAAAAAAAAAAAAAAAAAAATGACCAGCGTTTCCTCGTAATTATTATTATTAGACATAGATAAATCCAAAACGTAAAAAAAATATTCTACGTGCATTTATTTTTATTTTTGTCTTTTTGTAATTTATTAAAACTTTATCAACAGAGATTAAACCATTCCTGTAATAAGCCAGTCCTGTTTATATTGCGGTGGAAGTTTAGTTCTGTGCAGTTCTAGAAGGTCCATCCTCCCAGGCTTTGCCTTTTCTCTTTGAGAAAGAGAGTAGTTTATTGCTAATTGCCTGAAGCGCCCTTACCGGGAAATGCAGATGATGCTGGACAGGCACTTTATGTAGGTCAGAAAGCCCCTCCTTGGGTGCGCTGGCTTCTCAATTCCACTTTCCGACCCTAGTGTCAAAGTTCTTATAGAACTAAAATCCTATAATAAATGGTGCCAAATCGCGACCACTTATTCAGAGCACGCGTCTCTCGGTTCAGAGTATAAACGCTGACGCCCACTTGCCTTCGTTCGCCCCACCTCCGACCTATGAACAAACTCTCACCAACCCGTTGTAATGACCTCGACCAACGATACTCTGCGATGTGTGGCAGAAATAAAACACCGTTATTATTAGTATTATTATTTTAATGTTGTCTTCTTCGCTTACAGATGGGAGACAATTTCTTATTCTGCTCTAATTTGGTGAAGCCCTCCCCCAACCACCAATAATTTATTTCGTTTTAATGTCAGCGTTTTCGAGAAAGAATCAGAGAGAGAAGGTGAGAAAAATGAGAGAAAGGATAAAAGACGGACAAATGGCTGGATAATGTGGGGGGGGGGGCGAGACTGTCACAAAGATGATAGAGGGGAAAAGATGGAGAGACGACCAGAGAGATGACACGCACAATTTTTTTTTTTTTTTAATCATAAACAAGGCATAATGCCACTTTGACGTAAGAGGTTATTATTTGGGATCAAATTTACAGGGATACTATGTAGGGAGTTGAGCAGTCAGTTTTAAGCTAAGAGGTGTTAGACAAAATACCAAACACGCAACACAAGTAGACTACCAGCCGACTCTTCATCCACAGGATTCAAGCCTAGGAGATGCATGCAGGATCTTTCTATGCGCGACATGACGATACAATCACACACACACACACACACATATATATACATATACACAAAGAAATCGAGAAAGACGGACAGACAGAGAGACTCAATAATAATTACTTTAGGGTCACGGTGTCATAATATACGGAATCCCACCAATTCAATAATATACAATAGGCTTGCCGGACATTTATTAACATACACAACGAACCGAAAAAGTGTCCAGTAAACAAATATATAACAAATAAATGTTACCAAAGGCAAGATAAGTTACTCTTTCACCAACCCCGATAAGTTTTTGTGCGTTTTAACTTATTTTAAAGCATTTATTTAGTTGGAAACACAAATAGTGTCGAATGCTTAAGTTAGAACGACAACAAAATGGCGGACATGAGACGGTCATCTTTATTTCGATAATCGCTCAAAAATCGAAAATAAAAACTACTGATGGAAATCCAATCATCGTGGCATTTAGTTCTCTTTTCCCTTTCAGCCCTGTATATACGGGTATCATTTTTTGTGTGGGTTTGAGTTTATTTTAAAATTAAACAAGGTCTTCATCGTTATATACCACCATAATGCTTTATTTCGTGCGTACGTATGAATTTATCGTGTTGACGGAACTAGGAAATGCACTTCATTCGTTGAAGAAAATGTGCAAGTCTCCAATCAGTAAGGAAACCAAAAAGCAAGCGTAGAGACAATCCTTCTGCGCGGCTTGGTATTGTGGACGCTGTACGTGGCGCGTAACAGATTCGATAGTACATATGCGATACGATTGACAAGTGTTAGGAAGTTAAAAATATGAAAAAAAAAAGAGGAAATAAGTTTATCTGCATAACAATGGACATGAAGTTGTTCACCTAGTTATAAAAAGGAAGCTGAATGGGATTGTTAATCAATGCATGGCAGGGATTTGGGACAAATGACAGAACAATAGCGGTCAGTATATTTATAGTTTAGTTTTAGGAATGGCAATGTGTTTTGCGACAGTTAGGAACAATTTACGGACATTATTGGGTTTGTGACGGTTGAAGACAGTTTGGAGTTAAGGACAGTTTTCAGTTTGACACGGTCGAACGTAAATTGTGGCTTTAAGCAGACCTGGAGGAGTTACAGCAACTGACAAACACGGCCACAACAATATGCGTAAATGTGGACTTAAACGTTCAGAGGGTCGATGGTGTCATATAGAAACTGATATTTGCAGAATTTGTATTTTGTTTTGTTTCATATTTTTATACTTGTGGATCAATGTACACCATTCGACAGCGGCAAATGTTTCGGTCGATGTAACCTCAGACCTTCAGCTGTAACTTGTCAAACTCAGGTATCTTTTTTACCGAACTCAGGAATCTACACAGAATTTCTTATGGAACCCTTTATCTAATCCATGGGGTTATCATGCTCTCGTTCCGTCAGTCATGATTGGGAAGAAGTCCTAAGTAATTCGTAATTGTATTTTTGAGTGTCTCAAGAAGAATCCATAGCGTAGTGGATAAAGTACTCGGTGAAATTCAGTTGTAAAGTTACTCTTCTGGAGGTTGGGGGTTCGGTTCTCGGTACTCAAGCAATGATCAGCCAGATGGGTGACTCTTTGAGAATACTAGGCGCTGCATGTATTGTGCCGAGACGTATAAATTTCCAGGTTAGTATCTGGGGGCGTGTTAAAACTACTGGGAGAGATGCACCTTCAGTCTTCGTTAGGAGAAGAAAAAATTGGCGTAAAAACCTGACGTCTAGTCTGCTCTGTGTTGTGGCAATTATTTGCACCGATTGAAGTTAGCAGTGGTTCGAACAAAATGTGGATGGTCCAACACAAACTCTTTACCACTGTAAACAAATCACCTGTGTAGATTTCGAGCAACTTAGTTGTCTGAACCTCATACGTCATGAACAGACGGGAGCGTCCATTCAAGTAAGACATTTTGGGTTTGTTTTACCAAACACAGATACGAAAAGTTGTCAAAAAACAAACATAACAAATAAATGTTATCAAAGGCAAGATAAGTTACTTTTCTAGCTAACTGAATAATTTTTTAGTGTTTTTATTTAATGTAAAATGTTTATTCGGTTTGAAAATCATGCAGTGTTTATCAATATATTTGAAAACGGCAAATGGCGGCGAGGTCTCTATTGAATACGTTAAGTTTGGGAAAATGTGATAAAGCTAAAAAAATCTACAAAATACTGTTAGAAACCTACCCAAAATATGTTACCGTGACGTAGGCTGACATATATTGAGGGAGTTTCTAACAGTATTCTGTATATTTTTTTTAGTCTGCACCCATTTTCCTAAACTTAATGTATTCAACAGAGACCTCGCTGCCCTTTGTCTTTTTCAAATATATCGATAAACACTGTATGATTTTCGAACCGAATAAACATTTTACATTAAATAAAACCACTAAAACAAATATCTAATTAGGTAGAAAAGTAACTTATCTTGCTTTTGATAACATTTATTTGTTATATATTCGCTTTTTGACAACTTTTTTTGAATCTATGTGTATAGTAAAACAAACCCGACATTTTTTACTATAGAAAACAAAACGAAAAACGATGGGGAAAAAGGCCTATAACTAAAAAATGTTATCACATAAAAGTCAAGTACGTCCATGGATGGAGTACTGCTGCCACATCTGGGCAGGAGCTGCTATAAACAGCCTATCCTGCCTTGACAGAGTACAAAATAGACTTCGTGGTTTAGTAGGGGATGCCCTTTTCTCTTCCATGCAACCTCTCTCCCACAGAAGAGACGTTGCGAGCCTGTCTTTGTTTTATCGTTATTTCCATGGCAGGTGCTCGTCTGAGCTCCAATCCCTCGTCCCCTCTCGCCAATCTTTCACGAGAAACACCCGTCTGGCTGAAACTACTCTCAATAATTTTCCCCACTCTTTATCTGTGCCTAAATCCAAACGTAGATTCCATGAGCAAAGCTTCTTTCTTAGAACTGCACGCCAGTGGAACTCTCTGCTGCTTGCCTGTTTCCCACCTGACTACAACTTGGACGTCTTCAAGTCCAACATAAACAAACTCCTGACAAACCGCCCCCTTAAGTAAGACACTATCAAAACCCCCCAATACTAATGATTACTACAATACTATCTCATTGATTACTGTACACGCAATAACCCTTATCCCTGAGTGGCCTTCGGGCCTTGATAAGTGGTGACGCCCATGTAAAAAAAAAAAAAAAAAAAAAAAAAGGTAAAATAAATTCTTAGCTGGATAAGCTTTTAGTTTTTTTTAAACTTATTTTATAAACGTTTATTCAATTCGAAAAACAAGTAGTGTCGAGTGCTACGTGACAAGAAAAAAATGTCCGCCATGAGGGGGGTTCATCATTGTTGAGATCTCGATAACCGCTCAAAAATAGAAAATTAAATAAAATATTAGTATAAACCACCCAATAAATGTTATTTTGACTTATACATAACTTCAATATAACTTACTCTCTTAAAAATAAATAAATAAAAAATAAAAATCTGAGAAACGACTAATTTTTTTTTATATTGTTTGCAAAACTGCCATCGCGTTTTTTTTTTTTTTTTTTTTTTTTTTTTTGTGTTCGAAACATTGAAAGGTCAACATTTCACGACCTCTTTGGGACAATCCGGATCATCCTATTAGGGGACCCTCCGGGGTATGCAAAAGAAAAGAAAGGAAAGAATTATATAGAAAAGGAAGAAAAAAATAACTTCTAATGATCGCACATGATTGTCAGACCGACATTTTGATCTCTGCCCCCAGCCGGCCCGGTCGACAACGACGCAGAAGGCGCGCGAATAACCTCTTTTGAAGCCGAACCTCCTATTTGGCACAAGGACATTAAAACGAGACCGATGGACGACAAAAGCAAAAGTGGGAGAAAGAAAGGTCATAGCCTGACCTCAAAGACCTCCCCTCACCTCCTTTATAACTTCACACTACGAATCTTTTTTTTTTTTTTTTGTCATTCAAACAATGCATTGCATGTTCAAATTAGGGTACTTCCACTTTTCTCTTGTCAGAATGGGGTTCCGGAAGATACGCCCATTTAATCTCTGCGTTCAGCGATGGAAATCCTATTTTAAATTTAATTTAACCGTGGCGAGAATCTTTTGTAGGAGAACCCCGCCATACACGTTCACACGTTTTGTTGTTCACTCAAAAGGATGAGATCTGTTCATGCCATCGAGTATTTGAACGAAAAGATGTTTCTGATTTTTTTTAGATAATGATTGATTATTCGTATTATTTGGATTCTTCGGACTATTGTTCTCATCCTGATTGTTATTTCAATATTTCGGTCGATGTAACCTACGGCCTTCTTCAGGTGTATCTTGTCGAACTCTAGATTCTGTATGGAATTTCGAACGGAAATCTTTATTTAATCCGTATGAGTAGCATGCTCTCGTTCCGACAGCCATGACTGGATAGAAGCCGTGATAGAAGTGCTAAGTAATTCGCAATTGTATTTTTGAGTCTCAGCCGCAGCCGCACATAGGATTGAACTTTTACCCCCTCCCCCCCGCAGAAGAGTGTCACTTCATCGACTGAATTTTATCAAGTACTTGCAGATAATTCTAGTATGAATTTTAAGAGCTTTAAACTTATTTTGTTTCTAGATATACAATCTTACAACACACACGCTAATATATATATATATATATATATATATATATATATATATATATATATATATATATATATATCTCCGAGCAAGGAAAGAGCAATATGTGTTTATTTACATTTTATGTTAGTTCCGTGTGAGCAAAGAAAGAGTTAGCAATGCGTGTTAAAATGCTAATAATTCTCAAACCTTTTGTTAGAGATCACTGTAGTAAAATTTTAAGGGTCCCGGTATTTAATTTTAAAAATTTTAGCGATTATCAAGACTTCAAAAGATGCGATATATGTTTTTAGCGGAATCGCATCATGTTTAGAAGTTGATTTAATTTTATGTTTGTGCAATTATCAAGTGTTAAAAGACGTTTAGGTTCGACCCTTTTGCTTGGGAGAGGTGCTAGTCTAGCGGCACTGATGCGTTGTGATCCAACGAAACAGGACTATGTCGATGACTATATATATATATATATATATATATATATATATATAAATAAAATGAACTCATTTTTTCCCCGTCTGATTTTGACATTAATAGGATTAAAAATCAAGATATTTCATGCAAATATAATATGCACAAACGGCAGAACAATATCTGAGGTGTGTTATAGGCTTATTATTTCTCAAATTCCTCGATAATCTTAGATTTCTATACTTTTTCTGCTGAGAAGTCACGGCCAAAATCGGTTAAGATCAATGGAAGTGGTAAAATATTTTCTCTCTAATAAATTCCTCCTCCCCCTGCCACCACTTAACACCGTTTGGGGATCGTTCACAAGGAACAGTTAAGAGAACACCGGTTTGGCTTCGTAGTTCTTTCATGTGAAGTTATTTAAAATCACTAAACTAAGCTGCAGTGCTCTGTGGCGTAGTGGTTAGCGTGCTGGACAATTCACATTATATTTTCACGTTCGCGCCGACCTACCGTAGTCGTTTTGTTTTTTTTGTTTTTTTCCTAAACAACTGGAATGGACTTTTCTTGGTGGCCGAACTGTTAACGTTGCAGATGTTTTTTTTCACACTTTATTTTCCTACTTTTACTCATGACTCCGGGTTTGATCCTTCCTACTTACCTACCACAACATTTTTTAAAACTCCCCCCCCCGTCCCGGAAACAAACACTCGGGCAACGCCGGGTACCCCCGCTAGTATATATATATATATATATATATATATATATATATAATGTTAACATGCTGAACTGTTAAAAATAAGTTGCCAGTATTTATGAAACATTAGGATAGTTTTAAGGTTACCAGTATTCAATTTTCTGTTTTTGAGCGATAATTATATTTGTTTGTTTAACACTTACGTCCTGTAGAAAAAGAGTTTCTTTTTTTTAAGAAAGTTTCTCAGAATCCACCATGCAATCATTTTAACGGAGTAATCTGTAAAAAGTATATTCCAGTGAAATGTAAGCTTTACAACACCTGTTAATTTGTTAGGTGAAAGTATGCAACAGTTGCAAAACACTATCCCCATCCTCAGGCTTGTTATAGAGAATAAATTTCAGTGCGCTTCAGTAAATGCATCAAAAGAATATATTGAATGTCAAAATAAAAACTGAACGTGTAAATTGTGTGAATCTATAAAAAAAGAAAGTGAAAATTATTCATTAAACCACGGCATGTACGTTTTGTGCAAACATCGTCCTCGGCTTGTAGGCGATCAGAATGAGAAAAGAAATGTTCACGTAACAAATTAGTTAATATGTAAAATTAGATGTGTAAAGGGGAAAAAATAAGCAAATATTATTCATCAAACCGCGACTGATATAATATCAGTCAACAACTTACTGGTATGTTGTTTAAATTTGGTGACGACGACCACAAAGAAAAAAGAATGTAGAAGATAAGTATTGTACCTAGTAGTAAATGTATATTTGTGTATGTTTTAGTCTTAGCTAAACAATCATTAGTTATGTAAAAGGGGTGGATGATTCGTTCGCTGTTGTTATATGTTGGAAATTAAGTGTCTATTAACTGAAATTGACGCCGTGCAGAGAATTGTTTGTTCTAGCGACGCCATATTTAAGTTTTTGTTCAAAATGATCTAATTCCGGAATAAGAGAATTATCGGGCAACCAATCAGAGGCAGCGGACTTTTCCAAAGGAGAATTTATTTTTTTTATTCTACTACGGGAAAGATAATAGTATATCTGTATGTAGGAGCCAATTATAACTGATGTAAGCGTAGAATCTGTGGACCATGTAGACTTCCTCCCGGTGTCGACTGATGGCGGTAGTAGGTCTAAATGTTCAGAGGGAAAAATAGTCACCCCTTCCTCTAATACTGTTGCGATCGTGATAGTGTTGCTCCTAGGATGTAATGTAGTATTTTATTATAATGATTGAATGTGTCTGCAAAGGTATTTGAAAGCTGCATAAGATAGTGGCTATTAGCCTAGCTGTATTGAATTTGTATGTCGCATCTGTTGTTGCAAATCTACGATACTTTTTTTTTTCGGGAGGGTAATTTCTACGGCTACTTTATTAATATAGCGAAGATAATATTACCAATAAGTAGTCATATATAATGATAAAATAATAAGATTGTATACCTATAAACAAAATCGGTTCAAAAGTCCTAATATTTATGCTAGATTTGTCCACAAAGACTCATGGCATAGTGGATAAAGTACTTGGTAAAAATCAATTGTAAAGTTACATTTTTCTGGAGATTGAAGGTTCAATCTTCAGTGCAGGCAACACTCAAGATATAATTGTGAATTATTAGGACTTTTACCTAGTCATAGCTGACAGTATTCGATATTGTAACTCCCAGGCGGCACTGGATTGCTTGGGGAGTGAGAGTCTTGTTTATCTGCTTGTTTATATGACGTCAGCAGGTAAATGAGACTTCTTGGACAGGCTTGCTTTACGGAGGTTGTGGTATCACGCGTTTGACTATAAGGGCGGGTGGAATGTATGCATATTTAAAACATCTTGTTATTAAGTTCATTCGGGTTATTTAATGCTGAATCCAGTTTTTATGCTTCAAGTTCTTTATATCTTCAAATATTTATTTGTAGAGTTTGGTTTAGTTTTACGGCATATCAACCTTTTTTGGGTTATTTAATGCTGAATCCAGTTATTTTGGAAACAGTATTCATGTTGCGTCCAGTTATTTTGTAGAAAGTTTTTATTCTTCAATCGCTAGTTTGTAGTGTTTGGTTTGGTTGTTTTATAGTGGATTTTATCGTTTTTGTTCCCTGCCCTGCAGAACATGACTGAGTTTTGCAATGGGAGAAGGAAAAGGTATTAATGTTTGGTACATTTTAAGTTAGGAAACCAATCAGGAAGTGGGGGGAAATAGAGAAAGGGGAAATGGGAAGAAGGAAATGGGGGGGGAGATGGGTTGTTTTTGGTTTACTTATAGAGAAAAGTATCTTAATACCAGGTTGAATTGACAAAATCTTTTGTACAGAAAAACCCAAGACATTCAAGAATGTCTTGTATGCATTCAAGTTGCCTGCAACTATGTAAGTATGTCCAGTTGGGGAGGAATGGGTTGAATGGGAGAGAAAGAGGACGAAGGGGAGAGAAAGAGGACGAAGGGGAGAGAAAGAGGACGAAGGGGAGAGAAAGAGGACGAAGGGGAGAGGAGAAAAGAGAACGACAGAGAGAGGTAGTAAGGTAGAAGTTTTAATAGGAATATGTTTCACTTTTGTCCCGAGCAACACCGCGAGGATCACTGCTAGTCTGTTTATGAAATATAAATAGAAAACAATTTGGCGATTTGGATTGGCGATTTGTCTTTCTATCGGCGATTTGGAATGGCGATTTGTCTTTCTATCGGCGATTTATTTTGGCCTAGCTAAAATGTGTGCGACAGTTAAAGGATTTTATTTTGTAGAGAGGTGGGAGGTAGGGTGGGGGGTGGGGTAGAATTTCAGGTGAAACGAAAGTCGAAGCATCTGCTACGAAATGTAATACGTGTTAATATTTCTGTCTGCTGTGCATCTTTCACAACAAAGCGATCAGAATAATTAGAGAAAATAAAAAAAAGAGAAAGAAAAAGAGCGGGATGAGGGCAGAAAAGAAAGAGAGATAGAAACAGACGGTGGAGGTGGTGGAGGAAATAAAGACGGAGAAAGAGATAGATAGAAAGAGACGGTGGAGGTGGTGGAGGACATAAAGACGGAGAAAGAGATAGATAGAAAGAGACGGTGGTGGAGGAAATAAAGACGGAGAAAGAGAGAGATAGAAAGAGACGGTGGAGGAGAAAATAAAGACGGAGAAAGAGAGAGATAGAAAGAGACGGTGGAGGTGGAAATAAAGACGGTGGCGGGGGAAATAAAGAGAGAGAGAGAGAGAGCGAGCGACAGTGGGGGAACAAAATAGAGACGGTCCGTGGGGTGGAGAAGAGACGGTCCGTGGGGTGGAGAAGAGACGGTCCGTGGGGTGGAGTGGGGGGGGGGAGAAGAGACGGTCCGTGGGGTGGAGTGGGGGGGGGGAGAAGAGACGGTCCGTGGGGTGGAGTGGGGGAGGGGGGGAGAAGAGACGGTCCGTGGGGTGGAGTGGGGGAGGGGGGGCGAAGAGAGAGAGAGACGGTCCGTGGGGGGGGGGCGAAGAGAGAGAGACGGTCCGTGGGGGGGGAGGGGGGCGAAGAGAGAGAGAGACGGTCCGTGGGGAGGAGGGGGGAGCGAAGAGAGAGAGAGACGGTCCGTGGGGGGGGAGAGGGGGGGCGAAGAGAGAGAGAGAGAGAGAGAGAGACGGTCCGTGGGGGGGAGGGGGGGCGAAGAGAGAGAGAGAGAGAGAGAGACGGTCCGTGGGGGGGAGGGGGGGCGAAGAGAGAGAGAGAGAGACGGTCCGTGGGGGGGGGCGAGGAGAGACGGTCCGTGGGAGGGGGGGCGAAGAGAGAGAGAGAGAGAGAGAGAGAGAGACGGTCCGTGGGGGGGAGCGAAGAGAGAGAGAGACGGTCCGTGGGGGGGGGGAAGAGAGAGACGGTCCGTGGGGGGGGGGCGAAGAGAGAGACGGTCCGTGGGGGGGGGGCGAAGAGAGAGAGACGGTCCGTGGGGGGGGGAGAAGAGAGAGAGAGACGGTCCGTGGGGGGGGGAGAAGAGAGAGAGAGACGGTCCGTGGGGGGGGGAGAAGAGAGAGAGAGACGGTCCGTGGGGGGGGGAGAAGAGAGAGAGAGACGGTCCGTGGGGGGGGGAGAAGAGAGAGAGAGACGGTCCGTGGGGGGGGGAGAAGAGAGAGAGAGACGGTCCGTGGGGGGGGGAGAAGAGAGAGAGAGACGGTCCGTGGGGGGGGGAGAAGAGAGAGAGAGACGGTCCGTGGGGGGGGGAGAAGAGAGAGAGAGACGGTCCGTGGGGGGGGGAGAAGAGAGAGAGACGGTCCGTGGGGGGGGGAGAAGAGAGAGAGACGGTCCGTGGGGGAGGGGAGAAGAGAGAGAGACGGTCCGTGGGGGAGGGGAGAAGAGAGAGAGACGGTCCGTGGGGGGGGGAGAAGAGAGAGAGAGACGGTCCGTGGGGGGGGAGAAGAGAGAGAGACGGTCCGTGGGGGGGGGGGGAGAAGAGAGAGACACGGTCCGTGGGGGGGGGGAGAAGAGAGAGAGACGGTCCGTGGGGGAGGGGAGAAGAGAGAGAGACGGTCCGTGGGGGAGGGGAGAAGAGAGAGAGACGGTCCGTGGGGGAGGGGAGAAGAGAGAGAGACGGTCCGTGGGGGAGGGGAGAAGAGAGAGAGACGGTCCGTGGGGGGGGGAGAAGAGAGAGAGACGGTCCGTGGGGGGGGAGAAGAGAGAGAGACGGTCCGTGGGGGGGGGGAGAAGAGAGAGAGAGACGGTCCGTGGGGGGGGGAGAAGAGAGAGAGACGGTCCGTGGGAGGAGAAGAGAGACGGTCCGTAAGAGGAGAAAAAAAGAGGGAGAAAAAAGAGCGGATATCGTGTTTTGTGTAGTGTTCATCTTCTATAATGGATTCTTTGCAAACTAGGGAGAAACGAATTGGGTTTTTCTGGCGGTTTTAGCCGTAGCTAGATTCATAGCGTGGCCTTCGCGCTTAGAAAAAGAGCATGGTAAGTGTCGCCTTCTCATCTTGATCAAATTTCGTACTTTAAACATCAGCTTAAAGTCAAAATTAAATGTGATAAAAGGAAGTTACCCTCCTCACACTTTAGGAGGTGGATACTTCCGGTTAATTCATGTGTATTTATATGAAACGAGTTTGATTTCATGTTTCTTGCTTTAACATAGCACATGTTAACCTCACGTCCGACAAAACCAGAAAATCCAATTTTGGATCCATCTATTAACTAGTAGTACAAATGAATCCCGTTACCATTTTATTTTTCCTGATTGGAATTCCTCCGCGATGCCCAATCTCCGATTTATTTTGCTTATGAAACCCCCACCACTAGTACTTATCTTGGAGGACACCACATTTCCGTTAAAAGAACAATATTCCATGTATGGGAGATATATACAAATTTAATGAATTTTGGTTATGTAGAGATATTGGATACTTTCGTGTGTGAGTAATTTGAACTTAATTGATTCACCCGTTTTCAGTTCTCACAGAAAAACAGTGATAAGTTTAAAAGGACCCTGCTAACCCACTATTACATAGTACTAGCAGTGAGACCCGATGTTGCCCGGGATCGATTGAGGATCAACGAATGTTTCACACTCCCATATGTCATCGAAATCGGTAAAATTCCCATTTTTCAATAAAACCGATCGATTGCCTACTCTAGTGGTGCACTGGGAGGAAGCTTCATATGCATCCCTGTAGGGACTTCACTAGTGCTCTAAATAGAAGCATTCCTTTTAAACGAGTCCCTGTCATATAAAAGAACCTATTGTTGATTTTATATGTCGATCCCTTCTGCTTGTGTGGTAATAAAACTTCTCAAATGCACTTGTGATGTTAGGTTGTGTAAGGTGTTAACTTCGGTCCAAATCGCCTGTTTCTTCTTTCATTAAATTATTTCGATTGAGACTTAAGACATTCCTATACAAAACCTATCTAAGAACACAGCCAGGCACATGAAGTGAAGATTCATAAAAATCGGCTCAGCCATGTTAGAATCCATAGGAAATTAACTCCCACAAAGTTCCTTTTATACAATGGTTCATTTATTTTTACTAGCAGGACCTGTGGAACTTCCAGGAATGAGAAATATATTTATCAACAGATAAGTTTTGCTAAAGCCGATATTTTTCTGGATAGCAAAAAAAGTATTTAAGGGCAGAAAAATGAATAACACACAGCAAATATGAGGGAGTTAGCATTTATATAAAAATAATGTCCATTGTACTTTAAATATAGAACTGATCCAAACGAGACAAGTACTAATTAATACTCAGAAAGTACATAGTTCAATACAAATAATAAAATCACATTGTAAGAAACAATCTTTAATTTACTCAGTAAATCTTGTTAGGCAATATTGTTTTTTGTCCCATTTCTTTCGAATGTTCCCTTTTTTTTACCTAACATTACACTGACTTCTTCAGTGAAGCATGCACGTCAAAATTATAAGTTTCTTTCTCACACCAATAATCATATATTGTAATGATATTCGAAAACTAGGCTACATCAAAGGGAGGTTACTCATATTCTCGACCAGGGTTGCAATATTAACCTTTTTAAAAGCCACATTTTGCGAATCTAGCACTATTTTGAAGCAGTTTGACATTCAAAAATTGTATTTGTTTTTTTTTCAAAAGGTAACGTTAGGGTTAGGGCTTTAAAGCATAACGTACGAAGGAAGCAACAAGCTGAATATTACGAAGATTTGTTATTTTATTTTGTTTTTTTCCACTATCATCGTGATCTATATGTAACAGAGTGCGTATGAGTGCAAAGTAAAATATCAGCAGGAGCTGTGTGATAGCTGGCTTGCTGAAAAAAAAAAGCACATGAAAATTAGGAAGTATGCACAAGAAGAAATAGAGAAAAGGAAGGACACCACCTGGTCGGGAAAGCAAAGTACACTTCGAAAAAGTGCAAGACGAGAAATGGCTGGCTATATCCGGTGTGTCGTACAGAAAAAAAAAAAAAAAAAAAAAAAAAAAAAAAAACATACGAGGTGAGATGGACGTGTGGCCCCCACAGTAGCAACAGATTTTTAAGCTGTTATTGAGACGGCTTTATATATATATATATATATATATATATATATATATATATATATATATAATGGCAGACGAAATGAACAGTTAAAAAAAAAAAACAAGATTGTTTGGAAGGTAATGATAATAAAGGTCTTTTGCTAAAACAGAAAGAAAAGTCAAGTTGGATTTATTTATTTTTGTTTGTTTGTTCTTTTTCGACTGTATCAGACGGCGTGGGGCACCAAGAGAAGTTTGAGCTGTAACGAACACGGTTCGATCACGTTACATGTATATATTATAAATAAAATCACTTAAAACCATCTGGGGATATTTTAAGTAGGTTAATCCATAGAGTGAATGTGGTATTTTGGTTATTAGAAATAGTTTAGAGAATAGCCTACATGGACGACCCCTCGACCTCCTACCGATATCCATTTTGGCCTTGTGCCACATTTTTTTTTTTTTTTTCAATATAGTGTAGAAATATAATGGGAATAGTAGCCGAAATAATCCATGTTGTCAAGATTCGGTAAATCTTTATTTGGTTTCTACCTTAACATTTTCCTTTAAAATGACGACTTAAATTTTCGGGTATGTTGAAATCGAATATCGCATCTAAATTTTCCGCAAATAAGTAGTTACGCGCAACACAATGGTCACTACTTTTAACATAAGAAATTACATTGTTTAATATCCGGAAAACGACTACTTGCGGAAAATTTAAATGCGATATTCGTTTTCAGCATACCCAATTAATTACTTATGTAAATTGTCATTTTAAAAGAAAAATGTTAAGGTAGAAACCAAGAAAAAAAAATCCAAGATTCTTCTGAAGGAATTTGGAAACGCATGCAATTTGCTCCCCTAAACCAAAAGATGAACACTATTTCTCCAAGGAGATTCCGTTCTAGAAAAGAACCCACGCTTATTTATGCCATCTCTTGTGAATACGTTCGTTAATGTACATACAAAGTGCGAGTTCGCCTCCCTCTCCAATCTTCCCTTCTCTTCCCCTCTCCCGTATTCTTTTACAGTTGTTCTTATTTCGCGAACTGGAAGTAAAGTTTTTAAAAAATGTGAAGATAAGGACGCGGAGGAGGGAAGTAAGTCTGTTTCTTTTCCTGGTTTCTTGGACATTGAAAAAGCAACAAAAAAAAAAAAAAAAAAAAACTATCAGTAGAAATAGTGGTTTTCTTTCCTCAGGCTGTTTCCTTTTCTGATTCTCAGCCCCCAGGAAATGTCAGTTTAAGTTTCGATATAGGAGCTAAAAGAAAAGGAGTGGACGAGAGAGAGAGTGGGGGGGGGGGCGTATATCGTTTAGGACGAGTCCATTTAATCTACGCGCTTAATGATGACGGTCGAACCAAGATTTTTATTGCAATCTCCTTTATTAAATAATCTGAAATAACCTGATAAAAAATAAAAAAAATTTTTGATTACGGGTAGGAGCATTTCGCTTACTAGACGGTTTGGTTTCGAACCAGACTTGAATCAGTATTCAATGTATATACCCTCGATTACTCCAATAAGCAGCAAAGTATTACCCATTCAACTGTCGAGGTCCGTAGATGCCGGAAAGACCTTTTCTCTAATAGTTTCTTCTGTCAGACTGCTAAACTTTGGAATTCCCTCCCCGTTTCTGTGATTGTACTAAACTGAATAAGTTTGTGATGTGAACAGACATCTCGCTACTAAACTCCCCCATGTCCCTGTTAGATAGTAAATAAAAGTTACAATATACCTTATTTAGAGAGTGACAAGAGTATATATATATATATATATATATATATATATATATATATATAAGAAAACCTTGACAAAATAAAGTTTCTGCTTAATTATACCTATTTCCATTTTTTTTATTACTTTTTTGTATTAAAATCAAAATTAATGAATCAACGGTATGTATCACGAATGTTTTCGATTATTTGTCGAATCATTAGGTAAAAAAAAGAAAATGAACAATAAAAGCTGGAGAAAAAAAATTCAAAAGGTAGCTGTCAAATAGCGCCTGAAATCAGACGTTTTCATGCTGTTCAGGAGATGTTAACAATTTAAATTTCGTCATGCTAGAATTAGCGTCAGAGTATATAATTGTTGTTATGCTAAGCATTTTTAAGATATTACTAGCAGGTCACTCGGCGTTGCCCGGTCGTACGATATTTTAATTCATGCAGATTACGTATTTATTATTATAGTATCAATTCTCTGTGGATTATTTTATTAAACCTAATATAGTGATTTCAAAACACACACACACACACCTATATATATATATATATATATATATATATATATATATATAGCGTCCGTGTGTCCCGACATTCGGTTTTCTTTTCACCACCACCCGCCTCACGAGGGCAAAGTTTGAAACAAATCGGTTTTTTAATGCAGATAATAATCCACCCGTCTACCCCACCCAATAAGAGGCACTCTGGATTGGAAAAAAAAAAACAACATTTGTACAATCCTGTCAGCACGTCTTCACAAACGTAAGAGTCTCACATGGCAGAAAATAAATAAGGGTGCAGCTTTGGAGTGGATGGTATCCTTCCACAAAGATACAATTTCGAAAAAAAATGAGAAAAAATTGGTGCGGAATTGACGTCTTGGGCTAATTATTGCACAAAAAAAAAAAAAAAAAAAAAAAAAAAAAAAACTAATTTGCTAAACTAGTCCGCTCTATCGTTATTTTCATGGTTCCTATTTACAATGCCTCCCCACGGGACAGAGTTAGACACTAGGGTCGTTTTTCAATGTGGAGAAAAGGTACAAAAATAAAAATTGTCTCAGTCGTGAAGGATTTCTCCTCCACTGAAAGAGAACGAGAAATGGAAGTGCCACATCTGAAGAACAGATACTACACTTTGATCTTGGCCAAAAGATTATTTTCATGGTAAGTGCTCATCTGACCGCCAATTTATTGTTCTCCCTTGCCAAACTTCCGCGAAAAACACTTGCCTAACTGAAACCACTATCGATAATTTCCCCGCATCATTTTTAAACTACCCGCCCGTGAAACTGTTCCGTTTGTCTGCTTTCCAGCTGACGACAATATGGTCGTCTTCAAGTCCAATGTAAACAAGTTCTTGATGAGCCGCCCTTTTAAGTAATCCAGTTTACCAAATTTCCACTACTAAATATTACTATTATGCTATTGTCCCAGTGACTACCGTACACTCATTGACTCTTACCTTCGAGTGCCCCCCCGGGCCTTGATAAGAGGTAGCTTCTTAAAAAAAAAAAAAAAAAAGTTAAGCTACCTTAACCGAGCTGAGGCATGGTCACCGTAACACGTTACTACGACCACAGGCGAGGTACAAGAAGTCCAAGAACCGCATGCACTCGACTCAGGCAAAGCACATGGAACAGAAACACGTGACTGGCTCCCTACTGTATTCCCAAGCTTGCAACTTGTATCCACCTTTTGTTGAATTTCGTGAAATGTAATGTGTTCTTGTGACAGTCAATTTTAACTTTAAGCTTATGCTTGAAAAAAAACAAAAAAAAAAAACGATTCAATCACCATTCTAGTTACAACCAGGATCTCGAGAAACACCAGTTTGTTCTCCCTGACACACGGCATATCGACATTCTCCGCAACGTATGCAACTTCCGATAGTATCTACTGCTTGTTCCCACCTCCCCCATGTTTTCTTTGCTCCAGTCTAAAATTCGACCAGATTTAGATATCAACCTGCTTGTTTTCTACCCCGATCGAACCGGAAAAAAAAGTAGGCGGGCTACAATCTATAAAGGGTTGGGAGGGCCGTACTAACAGTCTTTTTCTTTTTTTTTTTTTTTTCACTTTTTCATCCACCCCATGAGAATGAAATGTTTACTGTAATAAAAACGATTTTTACAAAATTTGACTTATACACAGATTATAAAAAGATTCCAAATTAATTTTTTTTTATTTAAGTAGGACGACCCCTGGTACATTTGATGTATTATAGTGACTAGGAACTCTAGCGTAGACAAATCAAAGGTACAGTGACAGAGATGACCATAGACCCCCCTCATCACTTTTTTGACTGGCCTTGTGCCTAATTTTGTTTTATTAAACTTTTTTGTTTTGTGAAATAAAATATATGAATTAATGTGATCTGTTACTTCGTTGATATAGCTGCAGCAAAGTTCACTGCAGTTGGCAAAGTTGTGCTCAGCGGCTTTTTTTTTTGGGGGGGGGGGCGCTGTCACAGCGGAGACAACCAGGTATATCCTCTAAACAGTTCAGTTTTAAATTTTGCATAAATTACAGGATCCGACATAAAGATTCACACATTCGGAAAGATGCTCCTAAAGAAGCCCGGAGATTACATCGGTTGCTAAAATAACGAAAACGAGAATAGTAATCCGAATACTAATGATATTTAATACATCAATCATCATCTAAAAAAAAAAAAAATACATTCTAAATAAACTACAACGAATTGTTAAGGCAATACTTTAATCTATATATATAAAAGCCAAACGTCTGTGTGTATGTATGTATGTTTGTTTGTAATGCTAAAACTTTTGAAAGACGGAACCAAACTTGACAAATTTGATATCATATCGAAGCCCCATCACCCGGATGACAAATATCGAAATTTCACGTCAAACGGACCACTAGAAGTTGGTCAACTGATCAGTTATCTTCGAGGGGGGGGCCCCAAAAAACTGTCATTATCTATATATATAAAAGACAAATGTTTGTTTGTAACGCTAAAACTTGAGATGAAAGATTCCTCTCCCCTAAGAATAAAACATATGTTCAATATCTGCTTTTGTTTTTTCATTGTTTATACGGTCCCGAGCAACGCCGGGTAGCCCTGCTAGTCTATATATATAAAAGCCAAACGTCTGTGTGTATGTATGTATGTTTGTTTGTAACGCTAAAACTTTTGAAAGACGGAACCAAACTTGACAAATTTGGTATCATATCGAAGCCCCATCACCCGGATGACAAATATCGAAATTTCACGTCAAACGGACCACTAGAAGTTGGTCAACTGATCAGTTATCTTCGAGGGGGCCCCCAAAAAACCTGTCATTATCTATATATATAAAAGACAAATGTTTGTTTGTAACGCTAAAACTTGAGATGAAAGATTCCTCTCCCCTAAGAATAAAACATATGTTCAATATCTGCTTTTGTTTTTTCATTGTTTATACGGTCCCGAGCAACGCCGGGTAGCCCTGCTAGTCTATATATATAAAAGCCAAACGTCTGTGTGTATGTATGTATGTTTGTTTGTAACGCTAAAACTTTTGAAAGACGGAACCAAACTTGACAAATTTGGTATCATATCGAAGCCCCATCACCCGGATAACAAATATCGAAATTTCACGTCAAACGCCGGGTAGCCCTGCTAGTCTATTTATAAAGGTGTAAATAACTTCTAAGCCTATGTTTTAATGCATGAGAATTCGCTAAAAGTTTTAAAGACAGTTAAAATAATGATCTATTTAACACTTTGAATGCTTCTAATTCTAGCCTCTCTTTTTGGAGAGTGTCCAAAAAAGTTTCCAATCTAATAGGTCCCACTTTGTTAACTAAGGTCCAGCCTCTGTCTCATCGCCGAAATGTTGCATCTTTGTGCATGTTTTACAAATATTTTAACGGGATGTGCTCTGATGAACTCGTTACACTTGTGGCCCCCCCTCGACGTATATACCCCCGATAAACCTGCTTAGCAACAAAATTTCACCCCATTACTGTTGAGACCCCTAAATGCCAGAAAGCTTTCTATTATATTCGAACATCTAGACTTTGGAATTCCATTCCTGCTACCTGCTTCCTTGGCTGTACTGATATGTAGGTATTCAAATGTAACGTAAACCAACATCTTTCTTTGGTATGGTCCCAAATAGTATCCCCCCCTACGTCTAAGTGGCGTATGCCTTGTTAGGGGCGAATGTGAGTAAAAAAAAAAAAAAAAAATACCTTTCAAATTTCGGAAAGTCATAGAGTAATATTTTTTATGCTTGTGCAAATTAGTGATGTCTTAAACCAACGCATTTCATGTGAAAACATTACATACCTGTCATGTCGAGATTGGTGTAAATTCCAAAAATTACCAAAAATGATCCAGTACTAGATATATTTTTAACAAAAAGTTACCTCCCCTGGATCTTGCGAACCCTTCCACATTAAAACATACGATAAAACTCGATAATTCTGTAAATTCTATTTTTGCTTGTAACTATTTTACTTTTGGATCATTTTCTGTGATATTTGAATTTTATACTAATTTCGACAGGACACGTAGGTACGTAATGTTTTCACCGGAAATGTGTTGGTTTAAGGCATCATCACTAAATCTGCACAAGCACCCATTTTTGTTTTTCAAATATTGACAAAATGTTAAAATGGCTTGCTTGTTTAACAAAACCGAAATGCATTCTGATGAATTTAATTTTGAAATAAAATTATATAAAAAAGGGGGTTAAAACGTTATTTCTTTATTCTAAACGAATACATGCGAAAGTTCGTTCCCTTTCTCATGCGAACGGTAAATCAAAATGCCATATTTCAAATTTATTTCAATTTACAACAAACGAGGGCCACTCACTGCTACCGGACCGTAGGCGGGCGAGAGAGGGTGTGAACTAAGGGCCAGATTGGCACTTCTGCAGTATTCGGGCGAGCGCCATTGTTATGGGCGATAATTCCAATTTCTTCTTGGTCAAATAAAGAAGATTTTTTTTTCCGAACACAAAATTTTTTGAAACCCAACACATTGTATAAAAATGGATCAATATATAATTGTGAAGACATTGAAAAAGCTGCTTAAAATATAATTTTAACAAAATAATTCTTTGGATTTTTATAAATATATATTTTTTTTTTTGAACAAAGAAATAATTTTCATGAAACATTTTTCGAATTAAAATATTGAAGGGTCAACAACAAATCAATAATTTAAATGAAACCGAAAAGTGCCACCTAGCGACAGTTTAATGAAACAAACACACCAAAAACATGGCGCTCGACCGAATACTGCAGAAGTGCCGCCAGATTTATAGAGGCATCATAAGTGAGGAGTTATACAACGAATAATCATTTCACCTTACATTTAATTTTCTGCACGTTGACACAGTCGAGGGAAACGGGGAGGGGATACCAAAAGGCATGCGCCTCAAGGAAAGAAGCACCCCCCCCCCCCATCTACAGTGAAAGGCCAGGGTGTTAAAACTAATTCAACATTTTACTGTAGACGTACCATCGTTGTTATATTATATGCGTTTGTAGATGCATGCAACACTGCGACAATAGTCGCAACGTTGTCTAATTTGCATACTAGTGTTGAAAAATAACTAGTCATTAAGTATTTGCTATTTTAAATTCGATTATTGTCTGGCGATAAAAAAATTAAAATAAAACAACCAATTATTTCAGGATTTTGAACGGACATCAGTTTTGCAATGCAAGACTTTTGCATATACATTTAACAAACAGATTTCACGGTTCGGAGTTTCTAACAGAATAGTGTTTTTGTTTGTTTGTTTTAACAACTTGGTAAGATATGCCAAGTGCCATATCATTAAATCGTTGGATTAAAAATGTAAGGATTCAATAATTGGGGATTACACAATTCCTGAAAAATCTTTCATAAAAATTTAAATAAGTAAAATAATTTTAAAAAATCATGACATGCCCTCTCTAACACTAAGTCTGAGGGGGGGGGGAAATGGTCACTAACCCCAAGTCTGGTTGGCAATAGATACACACAAAACACACGCATACAAAAAAAATAAATTAAAAAAATACAAACACGCGATTTCCAAGAAACTAAGAAAAGGACAACTAAAAACAACGGCATGTGGTCGGGCAGTGGGTGATCATTTTACGTTAAATTTATTTGTTAACCCCCCCCCCCCAACTTTAGGCTCCAAAATATTTTAGTTTTATTTATTATTTATGCTGTTTGCATGTAATCATCTCCAAAAGGTAAAATTTCAATTTTCATTTTTGAGGAGAACTTGCGCACTAGCACCACACAAATAATACCAGAGGGGGCGGGGAGAATTTTGGAATTGTTTAAAAGTGATTTGCAACTTGGCCTTCGGGACAAGATCAAAGTGTAGTATCTGTTCCGGCAGATACTGCACTTAAGATAATTTGTACCAGTCAATGGAGGGGAAACCCTCTATACTGGGACAATTATTATTTTTGGTAACCAGAGTGACCCCTTTTAGGGGAGCTGGTTTTTACCTCACATTAAAAACGGCCTTGTGCCTAATTTGCTCAGTGGGGGAGCAAATAAATACCATCTGTTCTATTGCTGCACTTCAATTTCTTGTTCTGTCAGTCGAGGAGAAATCCTACACGACTGAGACAATTTTTATTTTTGTTCCTTTTCTCCACGTTAAAAAAACGACCCTGGTGTCTAACTGTCCCGTGGGAAGACATTGTAAATAGGAACTTGCCGGCATTTCCCTAATGGGGGAGCATAAAGTAATCGGTTTGAAACGAGTCGTTTCTCCTGATGGAAGTAATGCCTGGGAAGGTAGTACCTGAGGACCGAATAGGACCAGACTCCATTCTGATATAAACCCGAGGATCCAAAAAGTCGATATAAAAAAAAAAATAAAATAAGAATCGGTGCTTTGTGTAGATTAGCTACAAAACGCATTTCAGGTGAAAACATATACTTACGTGTTATGTTGAAATTAGTACAAATTAAAAAATAATGAAAAATGATCCAGAAAAAAAAATGATCCAGAAAAAAATGTTGAGAAGTAGTTTAAAAATTCATCCACAATTACGTTTTCAGATCCTGTGTTTATCAAACTTAAATTAAGAGTCAGCCATCTTTAAACAGGTTTTAAATGGCTGACGCTTAATTTAAGTCAATTTAAATAAAGGGATTAAGTTTGTCATACTGAATTGGTCGCACAACCGTTCCACATTAAAACCATACGATAAAACTCAATAAATTCTATTTTTACTTGTAATTATTTTACTTTTGGGTCATTTTTTGAATTTATATTAATTTCTACATGCCACGTAAGTACGTTTTTTTTTTTTTACCTGAAATACGTTGGTTTTAAAATAAAATTAATATACGCAAGTACCCACGAATCTCCTCGTGATTCTACGATTTTCTTCTGTTCAAACACGAGGCAAATTCCAGGCACAGTCACTTTTATTTATTTTTTCACGCGAAGTTATACTACATTTTGCTTTTTACTTTAAAAAAAAAAAAAAAAAAAAAAAAAATCTATTTAAATATTTTAGCCACAAAAACCATCGACAATGTAAATTTTTAGGGGAAGGGCGGGCGGATGAAATATAAACAATCCAGAAATTCTGGAACCATTGGCTATTTATATTGCGTTACTCGAAGACTATTTTTAACTTCAGGCAAACTTTTTTTTTTTTTTTTTTGGTTGGCATCGTGGAGTTGTGTACATTACCCCTTCCTCCCTCTCTCTTTCTACCGGCGCCGGCAATGCCGTATCAACAACCGATTTCGCACTTTAGATTTTGGGGGTTTCAAATTCTTTGTTCCAAAAATTTTACTCAAACCTCATAATATTAAGGTTATATTGATGATTTGAGCTTTAAGATAGCCGACATCAAAATAAACTTACTTGACGATTTGCAAAAAGAGTTATAAAAAGAAAAGTGACGGGGGAGGAAAAAAAAAACAAACAAACAAATAAGCAACAAATAATTGTTACTAAAGACATTAAAAGTTAATCTAAGTAAATGCTGGTATTTTGTTTTTGTTCACGCGCTGCTGTTCCGAATTCGTGACCGTTGGCCGCCATCAGTGTACTATTTCTCTAGTACCAAGCTTTGATAAACAAGATTTTAAGTGTAATTTAAACTGCCTCAAACTGATAAATGATGGCACAGAAAAGTAATAAATCAAAAAGAATTCGATTTTTTTCATTCGATTTGTATTTTCCATCTTAATAATCACCTTTAAAACAACGACTACAGAGGTTTTCGGGTATGCTGAAAACGAATATCGCATTTAAATTTTCGGTACTAGTGCAGAGAGTGATCCGGACGTAAATAATAACGTTATTATTTAAAAATTCATTCTTAACATGGGGAGGGGGGGGTGTTTTGTACCTATTCTATACTTCAACCTTACAATTGAATAAAAAAAAAAAAAACGTATCATGAAACTTTAATTAAACTTAAAAAGTTAAAAAATAGCGCGGATCACTCTCTGCACTAGCACCAAATTTTCTACAAATTCTTTGGAGTTTTGATAATTTTCCGGATATTAAGCAATTAAATTCCTACTTGTTATCACTGGTGGGGCGGTGGGCCTGGGGTGGCCATTGTTGTACGCGGTGCGCGCGCCAAAATATGCAATTGTTGAAGTAGAAAGTAAGTAAAAATTTACCGTTTTCAATAATACAAAGATTCCATTGTTTACTATACTTGATATTTCATTTTTTTTTTTTTTTATTATTCCATTGATGGCGGCTTGGCTTGCTGTCGTGAATTCGGCGTGTGAGTAAGAAAATTCGGTATTTTTTTTTTTATTATTTTTTATTTTTTTTTTTTACGACCTGTCCCAGCGTACACGACACTCCCAACCATCCCATGTTAAGAACCGCTTTCGGAATAAGCCCCCCCTCCCCCATGTAAGAACGTTCTTCCGAAAGCCGGTCTTAACATAGGGAGGTTGTTGGCGTGTTTATCATACGCGCTGGCGCACGTCGTAAAAATTTATCGAAAATTCAATATAGCGATTTTCTACCAAAAGTGTAAAAGTATTTTAATGCTTTTGTTGCATTTTAATAATCCGATAAAAATATGATCGATTTTACTTTAATTTTCAAAATGAGGCAAAACCAACTTATTGCCTTTGGTAACAGTTATTTGTTACCTATTTGTTTCTTTCACTCTTGTCAACTATTAAAAAAAAAAAAAAAAAAAAACTCGCCCATTATCTTAACCAAGTTGTAGTTTTATAGCAATTTACTGGAGTTGCCCAACAATACCGTATTGTTAATTGAACCGAAATCATTTAAAACTAGAATTAAATTGACAAAATTCGATCTATAACTTAATTTAAGACGTGACAATTTTGCATTTTTCCGCAGCGTTTATGAGATTCGCCAAAATATATATAGCGAAAAACAAAAAAAAAAAAAAAAAAAAAAAAAAAGACGTAAACTTTTACAGGAGAATAAAAATCAGATATTTTTAACTTTAAACAAAACAGTGGTTTTAAAAAATCCAACTATGATAACTTACTCTTAAATTGAAATTAAATTTTAAAGCGTTTATTCCG
>NC_136519.1:10110598-10288098 GCF_053919585.1 Euprymna scolopes
GCAATAAAGTCTGTCCCTCTTTTATTTTGTTTAAAATAAAAAGAGCTAATTTACATCCTGGACAAAAGATTGAAGATGCATTTATCTCCAATTTTTTGTCTAAACTTTCTTGCGATCTGGCGTACTTGAGAAGGAAGTATCTGAATCATGGAGAAATTATGTAGGCAGTTTATCCTTGTTTGATAAAATACGATTTATTCGTTATGTTGCAAGAATACACGAACGCAGCCTTTCCAGGTTGAAGTCAAAACACCAGAATAAATTGCAACATTTAATATTTAAAAGATTTGGTTGCTCGACTAGCCCGGATATTTCTAGAAACGTCCTTAATATCTCTTCCTCGCAGTTGCCCCAACTCGAATTGAATATACTTTCACATGGGTTGGACTTCTGCATTCCCCCTTCTAACCCCAAACGCGAAGAGATTTATTCTGAATTCGAAGTCTTTTTTGCTCAATTAGCAAAACTTTCCCCTGTTTCCGACAGTAAAGTTAGTGACCTTAAGGCGAAATTGAATGATATTGCTCATTCATATGCAGGTACACCTGTCTCGTTTAGTGAATCCAAATGGCGTAATGAACATTTCCGTGTTATCAAAACACTACGCCAGAATAAATTTCTTGCTATCACTAAACCGGACAAAGGCTCTGGTGTTGTTATACTTGACCACCAGGATTATATCAATAAAATGATGACAATTCTCAATGACACCTTTAAATTTGAATAGCTAGGTCCGGTAGAGACACACGACTCTACTGTATCTATTGAATCTAGATTCCAAAGACGTCTGGTTAAATGGGTGAAGAGTGGAGCTCTTTCTCCCTCCATTTCTGATTTAATCAGACCGACTGGTTCATTACGTCCCCGTCTCTATGGTTTACCTAAAACCCATAAGAGTGGGGTATCTTTAAGACCTATATTATCCATGATAGGTTCCGCCCAATATAAAGTAGCCAAATGGCTTACTAATATTTTAGAACCAATTTTGGAAGAGTATAGTTCTTTCTGCATTAAAGATTCTTTTTCTTTTGCTAAATTTATGCAGAATTTTACTCAGACTGACAAATTTATGCGTTCTTTTGATATTGAAAGCCTTTTTATCTGCGTTCCACTCTCAGAGATTATTGATATATGTGCCGATGCCCTTTATCGCAGTCAACTCCCAACTCCCCCTATTCCTGAGAATATTTTTGTGGAACTCATGGAATTCGCCACCATGTCGGTCGAATTCAGTTTTAATAACATTATGTACAGACAGATAGATGGTGTTTCGATGGGTTCTCTCCTGGGACCTGCTCTGGCAAATATTTTCGTAGGTTTCCACGAAAAGAGTCTTTTATCTGGCTTTCAAAAATCAGATATTTATTTTCGTTATGTTGACACTTTTTGTCTGTTCAACAATGAAACGGAAGCAGATACCTGTTTTGCATCCCTTAATAATATTCACCCAGTTCTAAAATTTACTATAGAAAAGAAAAGTAATTCTTCCTTCCTTTTCTAGATGTACTGGTTTGTAAAACACCTTCCGTTTTCTTGACTTTCATCTACCGTAAACCTACATTCACTGATCTTTACACACGTTGGGACTCTTTTTGTCCCACCAAACAAAAATATAATCTTATCAACACTCTTATCCATAGAGTTTGTATGATATGTTCAGATAACAAATTAAATGACGAAGTCAAGTTTATTACCAAGACTCTTTGCAATAATGGTTTTCCATTGCAAGCCGTGGAATCTACAATTAAGAATAAAATTTCTAATTTCAATAATATTAAACAGGCATCTGTCGACAAATGCCCTATCTACCTACGCCTACCTTGGCTAGGTAATATTAGTGAAAGATTTGCCGAAAAATTTCTTCTGTCGTACAACAATGTTACTTTGCATCAAATACCCGTGTTGTTTTTTCTTGTAAACCCATTTTGTCTTCAATTTGTAAAGACGTTCTTCCCCCCCACCACCACCACGACCATAACAATTCTATTATTTATTTATTTAAATGTAGCTGCGGTGTGCGCTACGTCGGGCGAACGTCTCAAAGATTAGATAATAGGGTAAAAGAACTTGTTCCATCCAAAATTCGAAATGGAAACTTCCTACCTTCGGACGTTTTGAACAATACCCATGGCTCATCTATAGGAGAGCACCTTATAAATAATCGTATTTGCGCTTTGAATTTCAGTGCGGACTTTTTTTTCCATCCTTAGCAAGTCGCACTTTCTTTATCATCTCCAAATTCTAGAAATTATATATATTACCACTCTGAGACCTTCTATTAGGGCTTAATCTAGTTTCTATTTAATAACTAATCCCCCCCTTTTTTTCTTTTTTTTATGCATATATATCCCTCCCTACTTTTTCATTTCCGATTCATTGTCCCCCCCCCTTTTCTTTATAAAACGTAATTAAGCTCGATTTTAGCTCTGTTGAGCGAGCTTCGAAACTGGTCAGCTGACGCATTCATTTTTTATTTTTTAATTTCACAATCTAAAATAATGTTTTCGAACAAGATTAAATTTAGTCTTTACATAGCCATTATAAAATATAGAAATCTGCATGAATTAAAATATAATATTTAAGCGTATTTTACGACTGGGCAATGCCGGGCGGTTTGCTAATGTTTTGATAAAAATATTGCTTTTAAATATAATAAATAAGAATATTCGTAAACAGTTTTTTTTTTTTTCAAATAAATGTTCATTTGCATATTTTTTTTTCAAATTTTGTTTTAAATACGTCCAATTACGTTCCTTTAAACAATCTGAAAACGTTGCCAATATTAAGTGTCCATTACTTTATTGCGATCCTTGCCGCTATATTACGCGTCCTTTACACGTCATGGATAAAATTGGGCGGGAATAACCAAATTGGCTGATATTGTCCATTTCTTATGACGTGTTATGACGTAGACATCAAGCAGTGGCTAGAGTAGGTTAATATGCATGATCGCCAGTGAATTTATTTCAGGCAGAAAGGACAAGTTTACATGAATAATCGATTTTGTGAAACCTACGTTTACAGAAGCGAAATATTCCAACAGTCTCTATAGTATAATTGAACCGGGAATATTTTAGATTTCTCCAACAGGTAGACGAGAAAAAACAGTTTAAATGACTTCATTTACGGTTAAAACTATTACGAGATATTTTGATAGACAAGCAAAGAGTTAGGTGCTATGCAGATTGGTGATCTTTCAAACTAACACATTTCAGGTGAAAACATTATTACGTACTTACGTGTCATGTCAAAATTAGTACCAAATTCCAAAAATTACGAAAAATAGTCCAGTAGAAAAATAATTACAAGTACAAATACAATTTATTGAATTATCGAGTTTTATTGTATGTTTTAATATGGAGAAGTTGTGGGGCCAATTTACTATGAGAAACAAACGGACTAACATTTGACTTAAGAATTTTTTTTATCTTTAAACAAAACATCTGGGAACATAATTTTTTTTAATTTTAAATATATCTAGAACATCATTTACAGGATCATTTTTGGTAATTTTTGGAATTCGTACTCATTTCTCCATGACACGTAAGTACGTAATAATGTTTTCACCTGAAATGCGTTGGTTTAAAAGATCACCAATCTATACAAGCACCCGAATTTGCATTACATTTCTGAATTCATATTATTTGGATTCTTCGGACTACTGCCCTCATCTTGAATGTTATTTTCAGAACGTTTCGGTCGATGTAATCTCCGTCCTTCTCCAGGTGTATTTTTTTCAAACTCAGGAATAATTCTGTCGAAAGCGGAAATCTTTCTATCGAACTCGGAAATCTTTCAATCGACCTGGGAGATCTTTCTTTCGACCTCGGCAATCTACATAATTTCGAACGGAGTCCTTTATTCATTATACAAAAGTAGCATGTTCTTGTTCTGTCAGCAATGACTGAATAGAAAAACCTGTGATGTAGTGGATCAAGTACTTGGTAAAATTAGTTGTGATGTTAAACTTTTCTGGAATTTGAATGTTCACTTTTCAGTGCGGGCGTCAGTCAAAAAATAGAATTACAAATTACTTAGGACTTCTACCCAGTCAATGCTGAGCAAGAGCATGTTACCCATATGGATTATAATAAACAGTTCCGTTCGAAATTTCGTACAGATTCACAAGTTCGACAGAAAAATTCCCGAATTCGACAAGAAGGTCGGAGGTTATATCGATCGGAATGTTGTGAAAATAACACTCAAGATGAGAACAGTAGTCTGAAGAATCCAAATAATACGAAGAATTATTATTATTCCTGTTGTTGTTGTTGTTGTTGTTGTTGTTGGCGGCGGGGGCGGCTCACAAGGAGCTTTCACACAGGTCATCAAAGACCTCTCCTTAGAAACAACCTGTGGCGCTCCCTCCTTTCCATCACTCTTTTGGGAGGACGGTGATGGGGCAATGGGAGAGGATGAGGTAAAGGATAGAGAACTTATAGATATGCAGCCACAATATTCTTGGTTCCATGTAACGCTTATTCATGTTTTGCCTCTGCAGCAGTTTGTCTGGCCTGCTCATGTGGCTCTTGTGTATTAGTCTCCGCATTCAAGTGCTTTTCTTAATATTTCAGCTATTTTCATTATCGTTATTCGTTGTATCTTATCAGCCATTCCCCTCATTCCAATTTCTCCCATTCTTTTTTCCAAGCTCTTCGGAATTGTTCCTAGTGCTCCTACTGGTATAGGTATTATTATTATTATTATTATTATTATTATTATTATTATTATTATTATTATTATTGATTGATTGATTGATTGATTGATTGATTGATTGATATGTTTTCATCCCGATCCACTCCGATTAAAATATAAAAATAAAAGTTGATGATAAGAAACTAAAAAGCAAAAAAAAAGAGAATTATTTCAAAGATAATTATTTCAAAGATAATTTAAGACCAAAAAAAAGAGAATTATTTCAAAGATAATTTACGACCAATAATAAATTTTATTTCAAACCAGAGGTCAGACTGGAGACATATTGGCGCGTGAATTAGAGACGAGTAATTGTAAATAACAATTAAATTTACAAGTTTTTTTTTGTTTGTTTGTTTTTAAATATAATACTATTTTTAATATTACTGACGCCTCGCTTCCAAGAAAAAAAAATGTAAGGAATTAAAAAAAGGAGGGGGAGGGGACTATAACAAGTTATTTATTTCTCTCCCACTCTAAGAATTGTGACACCAAGGTCGGAAAGTGGGACTGATAAGTCAGAGCACCCGAGGAGGGGTACTTTGACCTGCAAAACGTGCCTGGGCAGCCCCGTCAGCATTCCCCGGTGAGGGCGCCTCAGGCGATTAGCAATAAACTAACCCCTTTTCAAAGTGAGAATTCATAGTCTGGGAGGTTGGGGCTCCTAGAACTGCACAGAACTAAACTCCCACTGCAAAATCAACAGGGATCGGATCATTACAGGAATGGTCTAATCTCTGCTAATTTGGAGGCCCAGGATAAAAATCCCTAGCCGTGGTGAGCTTAACAGAAAAGACAATGGATAGGAAGTTATTCACCAAGGTACACAAAGGAAAGCTGAAATGAGATTGTTAATCAAGGTGTGGCAGTGTTTGGAACAAAACGACCTGGCAGTAGAGTTCAATATATTTAGAGTTTGTTTATGGATAGTTTTAGATGTAGCAATGAGTTGTGCGACAATTTACGAAGAGTCTTTGGTTTCCGACAGTTGAGGACAGTTTCCATATTGAGACAGTTGGCAGTTCGGAGGTCGAAGCTGGTCGAGAGTAGAACGGGCCAAGAAAAAAATCGCAAGGCACTGATACGACCAGACAGCCAGCGAGAGATAACATTTAGGGTTCCCTTTTCTATGCTACATGACGGTATCACACACACACACACACACACACACACACACACACACACACACACACATGTACACGCGCACGCACACACATACACTGCCCATGACACACACTACACACGCACACACGCACGCACGCTCACACGCACACACACACACACACACAGCTTAACTACTTTACATCAAGTACTCGTTTTGCGATGTTTTATTGTAGCGTCATCGTAAAGACTACATTTATTGGATTACATAGTTACAAGTTTTTGATTTTTAAATAGGAATTTAAAAACTCATTTAGTTTTCCATTGTTTCAATTTTTTATTTCAATAAATATTACATTAATCTTGAATATAAAGTAAATTTTCCCCTATTTTATTGACTATTTGAACTTTCGAACCAAAACGTCCCTATGTTAATCCGTTCCACGAGAAACATAGGTCAATTCCTTATGCGTGTTTTCATAAAATGTGCTCGTTTCTTTCACACAAGAGGTTGGAGGTATTTTCACTCTTACGCTTATATCTACTCCCACAGCCACTCATTTCACCGAGAAACTTTCTTAATTGGTTCGCTATTTAGTAGTGATGAGACGATTCTAATATTTTCCTCGATTCCAATACAATTCCTTATTCCGTACAAAATTCCCGATTCCGATACAATTACTGACTCTGGTTCCAACTTTTTTTTTTTTTTTATAAATCTCTAAATGTTTAACAATAGAGTTGTTATTTATTCCCGATAACCGTAAAAAATACATGTAAAATGTGCACATTTTTTCTCAAGCGTAAAAATACACTTGTGGCAGATGATCTATAGATTTTAGTTTTGCTGGTAGTTTAAAATCAATAAATATTTTTTTTTTATCATCACTACAAGTAGTGGAAAATTTTGCTGTAAAAAAAGAATCGTTTTTGGCATCGGAAAATAAACACATATTTTCCGATTCTTATACCGATTCCGATACCCCACAAAACTTCCGATTTTTCTGATTCCTAATTCTGATTAATCGTCCCACCACTACAATTTGGTAGTGTATATATTTATAAAAGTGAGACAATTCTCAACCTATAACGAATTTTTGATCTACAAACTAGCAATTTGATATAGAGGGTATTCAGGCATGTGGAAAACATTTTAATCGTCTTTCATCCGGAAAAAAAGCAATTAATGAGTCAAAATTGAAAAATTGGTATTGGCGGTCATTGGATTTTTATCTGTTTGTAAACTGCTTCATGAATGCGCGAATCATTCACGTTACAACTTCCTTATATTAAGAATAAGTACGCTTGAAAAGTATTTTTTTTTTACTTACAAGATGTGAACTATTTTAAAAAAACATAATACTCGCACGCATATATCTCAGTTTCTTTCCGTTTTTTTTTTTATTTTTTTATATAATATTTTCACTCCCAACAAGGCACAGTGCCACTTTGATGTAGGGGGCTACTATCGGGGACATAAGTTGCAGGGATACTATGTAGGGAGTTGAGCAGCAAAATGTCTGTTCACATTATACTTGAACTTCTGCATGTCAGTACAGTTGGGGAAGCATGAGCACGGAAGGAAATTCGGAAGTTTAGCAATTCTGGGGAAGAAACTATTAGAGTAGAAGGCTTTCTTACATTTAAGGATCTCTACGGTGTAGGGGTGGGGTTTAGCTGCTTGTCTGTGTTGTCAGGTGTATTTATGTCGAGGGGCACAAGGGTTTGTAGTTCGTCAGAGCATTCACCATTAAAATACTTGTAAAACAAGCATATTTTTTTAAAAGGAATTTAACGTTACGTTTAATACCGGGCAACGCTGAGTACATTTGCTAGCATTCAATATTTTTGTTCTTAATAATTAAAAATTGCTCTTTCCATATTTCTAGAGTTGTTCTACTGCAATTGGACAGAAACTTGAGCCAACAGAAGAAGGCACGTTATTCTAAGATTTACGTGAAAAGAGAAGGAGGGAGAGTAATACGGTCGGCACCAGAGAAAGGGAAACTTTTACCGATGTCGTAAGGTCGTTATCATCACACTCCCTCTCTCTCCTCATATTACAGGCTTGACCGTTGACATGACCCCGTTTTCTTTTTGTCAAGAACGAGAACAATTACCTACTACTACTACTACTACTACTACTACTACTACTAATAATAATAATAATAATAATAATAATGATGATAATAATAATAATAATAATGATACTAATACTACTACTAATAATAATTTTCACTGTAGTAGCCACGTTTGCTCAAAAGGAAGCGACACTACTAGAAACGCGTTTAATTTTACACTTAATAAGCGTTACATGTGACCTTTGACCCCTTTGGCGTTTTCTTTAAGGGTTCAATGAATGCCTTTCAATTAATTCAAGAAGATGAGAGGAGGCGAGGGCTCTTTTTTTTTTTTTCTGAACATGCGCAGAAATGATACGTAATCAAGTGGTTTCTCTATTATGTAATGGAACGTCGCAATTCTCTGTGAACATGTGTTCGGATTAAAAGTCCAAAACTACACAAGGCGCACTTACAAACTGCATCTCAGCAGATTAAGTTGTCACCTCGACCTGAAACATTTTGGCGTTAAACAACACGGAGCACACACACACCGCCGTTTACGTGGAATCCTACTTTTGCACTTTTTTTACTTTGAAGATTGTAATGCTGGGTATGGAGCAGTCAAATCAGCTACCAACATTCCTCTGCTTTTTATTGAAACCAACCGAGAGCTCTTTTTAGTATTCTCTCCGTATGCTTTTATCAGTGAGCGATCAAGTGATTAAATGTCTACTATTATATAAAAGTCAGGTCAATTTTTACGACGTGTATCAGCGTATTATACACATCCCAACCTCCTCATGTTAAGAACGGCTTTCGAAATAAACACCTCCAACCTCGAAAGCCGTTCTTGACATGGGAAGATTGGGGTGTTTATAATACGCTGGGGCACGTCGTAAAAAATGGCCAAAAATCACTGTGAATGTGTCTGTGAGTGAGTCCCTTCCTCATAGGTTCCGAAACGGCTGAGCCTATTTTTTGCAATTTTCACACAAAGGTAATTTATATGCCTACCAGTTTTCTTAGATACGTTTTCTACAGAAATTCATCTGGAGCACTGGAGCATTCGACTACAGATTCACCTCACGATTTAATTTTTCATTTTTTTTTATATTCAATTTACGATAAGAGAAGAGGTACCATTTTCAAAATCGCCGCAAATCAATACTTTGTTTGCATATTTTAAAACTAAACATTAATCAGAAGTGACTTTTCCAGGGCATTCCTGGTCAAGCCCAAATATTAGGTGACGCTATATTTTAAATAAACACTACGAAATTTTATTATTATTATTATTATTATTATTATTATTATTATTATTATTATTATTATTACGAATTAGTTCACCGGACAAATAATTTCTCGTAATATCAATAGAGGATTGACTATAATAATACATACACAATCTTCATAAATTAAAATATCATGTTTAAGCGTATTGTACGACCGGGCAACGCTGGGTGTCCGGTTAGTATATATATATATATATATATATATATATATATATATATATATATATATATATATATATATATATATGTATAAAGCTGAATGTGTGTGTGTGTGTGTGTGTGTGTGTGTGTGTGTGTGTGTGTGTGTGTGTGTGTGGTCACGAATAGGCTCCGATATGGTTGACTATTTTAAAAAAAACTGATTACGTATAATGATAGAAGATGTATCCAGACACAGGAATGAGTATGTTTGATCTGGCAGAACAGTGGTTCGTTAGAATTGTGGGGTCTGCGTTCGCTCCTGGTCCACAAAGTATAGAAATAAAAAGTTAAAAAAAATTTTAAAAACGTTTACAAGTGTTTTTTATATAGATGTACATAAGAATACTTTGATAAGTATGTTTTAACTTAAATGGGGATGGTATAATAAAATTGTGGGGTCTGCGTTCGCGCATATGGCCTCCATAGAATGGAAATAGGCACAAACTTTAATAAAGACTTTTCATATCTATCTGCGTAAGTATACTTTGATAATTATGTTTCAGTTTGAAGAAATATGGTATGATAAAATTATGGGGTGTTCGTTCGCACATGACCTCCATAGAATAGAAATATGTCACAATATTTAACAAGGGTTTTTTAATATAGATCCACAGAATATTGTGATAAGTGTTTCAGTGTGAACAGGTATGGTATAATAAATTATGGGGTTTATCTATTTTATTTTTACTTTCATCATATTTTGCTTTGGTTTTGATACCCCGGAATTCGAAGCTATCTTTTTACAACCCTTCCTTTTCATAACCTATCATACTTTCATAAATCAGAGTCCATTTTCTGTAGGCTGTTTTTGAACCAAGTCAACGACGGGTACTTTTGCTAGTATATATATATATATATATATATATATATATATATATATATATATATATATATATATATATATATATATATATATATGATTACTTCATTTAATCCCATAAATTAAGATACGAAGATATAATTTTATGCGTAAATTTTTCTGTTTTTACTTCAACAGTGCTCGATACATAGGTAGAGCTAGGTAGTAAGTTATGAAAATATATATGACAATTAAGAATATTCCGCGTTTCATTCTCGTGAGAATTCATCAGGTTTATACCTGACGAATTCTCACGAGAATGAAACTCGGAATATTCTGTGTAGATTAATTGCCATATATATTTTAAGCCTGACGAATTCTCACGAGAATAAAACGTGGAATATTCTGTGTAGCTTAATTGCCATATATATTTTCACCACTTACTATATATATATATATATATATATATATATATATATATATATATATATATATATATATATATATATATATATATATATATATATATATATATATATATATATATATATATTTCTGTAGAAATATATTTTCTTATTATATATCAATCCTGTAATTACGGAGTAATATATAGAATAAATGATAAAAAGTTATATCCCAAAATTCATATATAATCTTATAGTTTATTCCTTTAAATCCTTTAAAGAATTGTATAAGTCAATTAAGTTGAAGGAATAAATTATAAGATGGTCAACATCATGAATTTCGGAATATAACTTTTTGTCATTTATTATATATATATATATATATATATATATATATATATATATATATATATATATATATATAAGTTTTTATTTCGGTTTCGATTCAAGCTAATGCACCCAAGTAGTCATATGAATATTTTTTTTATTTTTTAAATCGAATGCTGCAGACAAGGTTAAGTACTAAAACTAGTTTTACTTCTGCCTCCACTTTTCTGCTCTCTATCTGGCCACAACATATGTTTTTTGTGTTTAATGTAAGCGACTTTCGAGAGGAGCATCCGATCGCATGCCTCACATTTCCAAATGTTCAACGCATTAGGTAAAACTGACACATTGCCTTTCCCCAGGATTCTCTTGAGCTCAGTATGATCGATTCTTTCTCATTATACGGACGGCGCCATTATATATATATATATATATATATATATACAGTGATGATCATATTTATTGGCACGGTAAAATAAAAGTTAAATTTTGTCTAATAAATTCTAAAAAAGGGATTAAATTAAAGAAAATAACAAAGTATATTATGTATTTTTAACTGGCCTTTCCGATGCAGCAATCGGATTTTAGAAAAAATAAATAACAAAGGAACAACAAACATAATTGCAAAAAACCCTTGTTCAAAATTATTGGCACGGCTTTGTTTTTCTTTTAGTATCAGTATAATATCAATCAATTTCCCGTTTACGTGCTTTCTGAACTTTTTTATAGCCATATTATGCTTGTTTAACGCTAATTCAGTGAATAATTTTTTTCAGATAATTTTTAGATAGCGATTTATTTAAACTATTATAAGTGACTAAATTATAATTTTCAATCGCCATGGTTAAAACTAAGGAACACAGCGAAGACGTCAGGAAGCTTGTTGTAGCATGCCATACCAAATGGGGAGGGCTATGATAAGATTTCAAAGAAGCTAAACCTTCCCAAATCCACTGTTAGAGCCATAATAAACAAGTTCAAATCGCAAGGCCACGTTATGAGTTTAGAGGGTAGAGGGAGAAAAAGGATTCTTTCCCCAAGAGATGAACGGAAAATTGTTCGACAAGTAAAACAAAACCCAAGGATCTCTGTTGGGGAGATTGTTGATGAACAGAGCACCTCTGGAGTGAATGTATCTCGACATACAGTTGGTAGAGTTTTGAAGAGAGCTGGTTTAAAAGCATGTCGTCCGAGAAAGACTCCCTTATTGAAGCCTATGCACCTGAAAGCAAGGCTAGCCTTTGCAAAACGTCATATTGATAAAGATGTTGCATTCTGGAAACGTGTTCTATGGACTGACGAAACGAAAATAGAGTTATTTGGCCATAATAAAGTGTCTTATATTTACAGAAAATCTGGCGAAGCTTTCCTGCCTAAGAACACCATACCCACAGTGAAGCACGGTGGAGGCAGTTTGATGTTTTGGGGATCCTTTGCTGCCTCTGGACCAGGGCGACTTGTTAAGGTCACAGGTAGCATAAAAAAGGAAGATTGTGTTAAAATATTGGATGAAAACCTGAAAGACTCTGCTAAAGAGCTCTCACTTGGTCGTCGTTGGTGGTTCATGCAAAGCATTCGGCTAAACTGACTAAGAAATGGCTTGAGGACAATCATATTAATGTTTTGGAGTGGCCATCACAAAGCCCAGACCTTAATCCAATTGAAAATTTATGGAGAACATTAAAATTGAGGGTAATGCAAAGGAAGCCTAAGAATCTTATTCAATTGGAGGATTATTGTCAGGAAGAGTGGGCTAAAATTACTACTGAAGAGTGCAACAACTTGGTTGTAAACTATGAAAAGCGACTGAGGAAGGTAATCAAGGCCAAAGGCTATACAATTGATTATTAAATAAATCGTGCCAATAATTTTGAACAAGGGTTTTTTGCAATTATGTTTGTTGTTCCTTTGTTATTTATTTTTTCTAAAATCCGATTGCTGCATCGGAAAGGCCAGTTAAAAATACATAATATACTTTGTTATTTTCTTTAATTTAATCCCTTTTTTAGAATTTATTAGACAAAATTTAACTTTTATTTTACCGTGCCAATAAATATGATCATCACTGTATATATATATATATATATATATATATATATATATATATATATATATATATATATATATGTATGTATATATGTATATATGTATATATGTATGTATATATATATGTACGCATATATATGTATATATATGCATATATATATATATATATATATATATATATATATATATATATATATATATACAGTGCTCGATACATAGGTAGAGCTAGGTAGTAAGTTATGAAAATATATATGGCAATCAAGAATATTCCGCGTTTTATTCTCGTGAGAATTCATTAGGCTTATACCTGACGAATTCTCACGAGAGTTATCGACGATAATTCTTGGCCTGAAGACGTAATCCCCCAACGCGAGTGATTACAGAAACATGTATGCACATGTGTAGCCATCAATGTTTGTATAAATAAATTTAATGTATATATATATGTGTGTATGTATGTATGTATGTATGCATATACATGTATGTATGTATATATGTATATGTATATATATATTTATATATATATATATATAGTGTGTGTGTGTGTGTGTGTGTGTGTGTGTGTGTGTGTGTGTGTGTGTTTCAGGTTGCCAAGTGGAACTTCTCGGTCAAAGAACAAAGGACGAGACTCCTACTCTTTGGGAAATCCTTCGGAATGATTATTAAAATTATACTTATTTTTCAAAATTATATTTATTACACAAACTTTTTAATAAATATTTTTACAAAAATTAACACTATATTTTGTTAAAGGGAAACTTTTGTTTCAATTCTGAAAAAACAAAACAAAACAAAAACAATGTTGCTTTAATTCCAAAGTTGTTTTGTTAAAATCATATCAGACTTTTCAATAAATGTTTTTACAATTAGATATTGACTAGTGGGACCTGTGGAAATTCCACAGGGAACTCATTCATCTCTTCTCTATCTATTTCTATCTTCTTCTTCTATCTATATAAATAAAATGAACTCATTTTTTCACGTCTGATTTTGACCTTAATAGGATTAAAAATCAAGATATTTCATGCAAATATAATATGCACAAACGGCAGAACAATATCTGAGGTGTGTTATAGGCTTATTATTTCTCAAATTCCTCGATAATCTTAGATTTCTATACTTTTTCTGCTGAGAAGTCACGGCCAAAATCGGTTAAGATCAATGGAAGTGGTAAAATATTTTCTCTCTAATAAATTCCTCCTCCCCCTGCCACCACTTAACACCGTTTGGGGATCGTTCACAAGGAACAGTTGAGAAGAGAACACCGGTTTGGCTTCGTAGTTCTTTCATGTGAAGTTATTTAAAATCACAAAACTAAGCTGCAGTACTCTGTGGCGTAGTGGTTAGCGTGCTGGACAATTCGCATTATATTTTCACGTTCGCGCCGACCTACCGTAGTAGTTTTTTTTTTTTTTTTTTCCTAAACAACTGGAATGGACTTTTCTTGGTGGCCGAACTGTTAACGTTGCAGATGTTTTTTTGTTTTGTTTTTTTTTTCACATTTTTTTTCCTACTTTTACTCATGACTCCGGGTTTGATCCTTCCTACTTACCTACCACAACGTTTTATAAAACTCCCCCCCCCCGTCCCGGAAACAAACACTCCGGCAACGCCGGGTACCCCCGCTAGTATGCAATATATTGATGTTGGCATTCAGTAGATTGTCAGTGTAAATGGAGATGCTCTGACGTTATTTTGTTAGCCTTTTTTTGTTAAAACTGCAAAAGTATTTATCTAAGGTAGTACAAACGCCTTTCAAAACCCAGTCGTAAAGTACGCTAAAATATGATATTTTAATTCTTGCAGATTTCGTATATATTATTATAGAGTTAATGTTCTATCGATTTTTATATATTGTAAAGTTTCGATTTAAAAAAATAAATATATCCATATGATTGGGTGCATTAGCTTGAATCGAAACCGAAATAAAAAAAAATTATTATATATATATATATATATATATATATATATATATATATATATATATATATATATATATATCGCCCCCTAAAAAATGGCACTGTTCGCGTAATGTAGAAGTACCAAAATCTTTTTTAAAGGGAGATAATTTGATAATTTGGAGTGTTTAAAGGAGTAACAAATCATAGAGGTGAGCACAGATGGGAAGCAAATGAATACGAATACGAAACGATTAGGACTAGATGGGTATTAATTATGGCGATGCATGCACTATATGCAAATAAACCAGAAAAAAGGTAATGATTTTTTGTAACATGGTTTAATGCAGTTTTCAGCAAGCAAAAGAACATAATAACCTAAAACATGAACAAAGCTATTATAAATTTATTAATGCACTAGCAGTTTCGCCCGGCTTTGCTCGGGATCTATGTACCGTTCATAACTTTATGTGCATATATATATATATATATATATATATATATATATATATATATATATATATATATATATATATATATATATATATATATTAAAAAGTGTGAAAATGTACGGTAATGCCTTTCTATAGTGTTTAGATCCCAAATTGACGGAGGAGTTTGGTAGAGTCTGCAAAGGTCGACTATGTAAACTTTGACCGCTTGCCAGCCAAATTTTCGCCCAAAAACTGATTTAAAAGCTTGCTACATGTCTGAATACCTATTATGTAAAATTTCAAACGTTTAGACCCAAAATTGGCTTAATAGTTTGCTAGAGACCGCAAAGGTAAAATCTTTTAAACTTTGGCCCCTTGAAGGCCAAATTTTCAGCAAAAAAAAAAAGACGATTAAAAAGCTTGCCCTATGTCTGAATACACTTTATGTAAAATTTCAAACGTTTAGACCAAAATTGGCTGAGTAATTTTGTAGAGACGGCAGAGGTCAATTTTTTAAAATTTTGACCCCAATTATGACCCCTTAACATTTGTTGTTTGGGCTCAAATCAAATTATAAAGTTAGATCCATGTCCAAGTAACCTATATCTAAAATTTTAATGTTTAGACCCAAAATTGGCGGAGGAGTTTGGTAGAGTTCTCAAATGTCAAATCGTTTAACTTTAACCCCTTAACAAAAAAATTTCCCCAAATCTCAATAACACTTTTGTCAAATTTCGAGTCTGTAGACTGAAAATAAACAGAGTTATTTGGTAGGGAAATGTACACAGACAGACACACACACATTTTCACTTTTATATATAGATATAGATGTTATGTAGTCTTTTTTTATATATATTTAAACAATCAGTAATATGTAAGTAATAATGTGTAAGTGTGAACCTATAAAATTCTTGCCGTAAAGAAAACAAAACTACAGCTTTATTTTAAAAATTTTATTTAAAAAATCCATTCCTGTAACGTGATTATGTAGTAGAACTGACGTCTATTCAATGTAGTCGCCTTCAGCCTCAATCATCGCCTCAATACAGGTCCGGTAGGAGCTCGACGAATACTCGGTGGATAACGGCGATCAGGCTGACTTTGGTATTGTGGGAGGTCATGTTGGTGCTGTTCTCGACGTTTGACCAAACAAAGTAGTCCAGTGAGTTCAGGTCGGGGGAAGAAGGCGGGGGGAGTGAGAGAAGTGTACAAACTCGTAGCGCTCTTTCTGAAACCAAGCCTGGGTCTCTTTGGACTTGTCGGTTGGCGCCGCGTCCTGCTGTCACACACAGGGTCTGCCAATGGCCACCTGATTCCACCAGGGGATCACCACACTCTTCAGCACATCCAGATACACTTTGGTGTTGACTTTCAAGCTGACTTTGAAGATGTGAGGTGGCATGATGTGACTCTCACTTGAAACCACACCAAAGGTCATAACTGTGACCGGAAACTTTGTTTTCGTCACCCTGGACACATTCCTGTTATTCGTGGCAATCCAGCGATGAATTTTGAGGGTGCTGGCAATGGTCCTGTTGTCATAACTTGGATCGGTAGAGAGCATGAGTTGTTCAGCGGTGCATCATCTCCCATTTCGCTCATTGAACATTGTCTCACTTTAAGACATGATAGAAGGCTTCTATCGCTCTTGGGATTTGTACGCAATTGGCTAACTAATGGTCTGGAAAAAAACTGCTTTCATCAAACGGAAATGGTATCATGTCGTCTTTTTTACGGCGACAATTTTATCTTACCACCCTGTATACACCTTAACACTTTTTATGCTGCTGTGATGAATGGGGTTTTAAACTGGTGATGGAACGATTCCACTATTTTCCCGATTCTGCTACAATTACCGATTCCGATTCTTTATAAGTCTCTAAATATTTTTAGAATAGAATTTTTATTTTTCCCGCTTACCATAAAACACATATTAAATGTGCAGATATTTTCTCAAACGTAAAAAAAAAAAAAAAAAACACTTCTGGAAGATGATCTAGAAATTTTAGTTTTACTGGTAGTTTAAAATCAACACATATTTACTATTTTAACATTACTACAAGCAGTGGAAAATTTTGTTTGAAACAAAATTAAAAAAAAAAAAAGACAATTAAAAAAAATCTTTTTTGGCATCGAAATATAGGCACAATTTTTGCCGATGTTGATACTCCAAAAAGTTCTGATTTTTCCGATTCCCGTTTCCGATTAATCGTCGTAACACTAATATATATATATATATATATATATATATATATATATATATATATATATATATATATATATATATATATATATATATATATATATATGATGATGACAATTATGGAAGTAGCGAGATGAAAAAGGAACAAACTAAAATTATATGTTCATCAACGTACACTCTTTATTCTAAGACAATTAAAAGAATCGTTTTTGGCATCGAAATATAGGGACACATTTTTTTCGATTCCGATTTTTCCGATTCCTGATTCAGATTAATCGTTCTGGCACTATTTTTAATGTATGTATACGGTATAGTCTGTTAATGGGAATTCCTGTGTCGGCTCAGTTATATTTTGTAGGACAAAGTGCACTCCTCCTAGTGTGCGGGCTTTTCACAGCCACACCCGAACTTTAGTCTAACCCCTTGAAAAGAATGTAAATAAAATAGACGGGAGAGAAGGACATTTCCCCTATTGTTCACATTGTGTCACCTGGGTACCTTTGTTAAATTTGTTAAAGGGTCAAAGTTCGATGGTCAGTATGGATATTGACCACTCCTTCCCAATTATCTGGGATCTCTCTTTGTAAGTGGTCAACAGGATACTTTTGTTATGTTTTTTTCTTTATATATATATATATATATATATATATATATATATATATATATATATATATATATATATACTATAATAATAAAATACCTACAGACACTAGTGTTTCATCCTTTCAGGAATGTTACGTGCAGGGTGTCACGATTAACACCAGTCTCTCTCTCTCTCTCTCTCTCTCTCTCTCTCTATATATATATATATATATATATATATATATATATATATATATATATATATATATATATATAATTATATATATATATGTATATATAGTTAATAGTTAATATAATAGTTAATTGTTTTCCTTTATATATAATTAATTAATTATATATTATGTATAATAATTAATTGTTTTTTCCTTTATGTACATATATATATATATATATATATATATATATATATATATTGATATAAAGGAAAAAACAATTAATTATTATACATAATATATAATTAATTAATTATATATAAAGGAAAACAATTAACTATTATATATAATATATAATTAATTATACGCGCGCACACACACACATACACACACACACACACACACACACACACACACATATATATATATATATATATATATATATATATATATATATATATATATATATATACAGTGATGATCATATTTATTGGCACGGTAAAATAAAAGTTAAATTTTGTCTAATAAATTCTAAAAAAGGGATTAAATTAAAGAAAATAACAAAGTATATTATGTATTTTTAACTGGCCTTTCCGATGCAGCAATCGGATTTTAGAAAAAATAAATAACAAAGGAACAACAAACATAATTGCAAAAAACCCTTGTTCAAAATTATTGGCACGGCTTTGTTTTTCTTTTAGTATCAGTATAATATCAATCAATTTCCCGTTTACGTGCTTTCTGAACTTTTTTATAGCCATATTATGCTTGTTTAACGCTAATTCAGTGAATAATTTTTTTCAGATAATTTTTAGATAGCGATTTATTTAAACTATTATAAGTGACTAAATTATAATTTTCAATCGCCATGGTTAAAACTAAGGAACACAGCGAAGACGTCAGGAAGCTGGTTGTAGCATGCCATACCAATGGGGAGGGCTATGATAAGATTTCAAAGAAGCTAAACCTTCCCAAATCCACTGTTAGAGCCATAATAAACAAGTTCAAATCGCAAGGCCACGTTATGAGTTTAGAGGGTAGAGGGAGAAAAAGGATTCTTTCCCCAAGAGATGAACGGAAAATTGTTCGACAAGTAAAACAAAACCCAAGGATCTCTGTTGGGGAGATTGTTGATGAACAGAGCACCTCTGGAGTGAATGTATCTCGACATACAGTTGGTAGAGTTTTGAAGAGAGCTGGTTTAAAAGCATGTCGTCCGAGAAAGACTCCCTTATTGAAGCCTATGCACCTGAAAGCAAGGCTAGCCTTTGCAAAACGTCATATTGATAAAGATGTTGCATTCTGGAAACGTGTTCTATGGACTGACGAAACGAAAATAGAGTTATTTGGCCATAATAAAGTGTCTTATATTTACAGAAAATCTGGCGAAGCTTTCCTGCCTAAGAACACCATACCCACAGTGAAGCACGGTGGAGGCAGTTTGATGTTTTGGGGATCCTTTGCTGCCTCTGGACCAGGGCGACTTGTTAAGGTCACAGGTAGCATAAAAAAGGAAGATTATGTTAAAATATTGGATGAAAACCTGAAAGACTCTGCTAAAGAGCTCTCACTTGGTCGTCGTTGGTGGTTCATGCAAGATAATGACCCAAAGCATTCGGCTAAACTGACTAAGAAATGGCTTGAGGACAATCATATTAATGTTTTGGAGTGGCCATCACAAAGCCCAGACCTTAATCAAATTGAAAATTTATGGAGAACATTAAAATTGAGGGTAATGCAAAGGAAGCCTAAGAATCTTATTCAATTGGAGGATTATTGTCAGGAAGAGTGGGCTAAAATTACTACTGAAGAGTGCAACAACTTGGTTGTAAACTATGAAAAGCGACCGAGGAAGGTAATCAAGGCCAAAGGCTATACAATTGATTATTAAATAAATCGTGCCAATAATTTTGAACAAGGGTTTTTTGCAATTATGTTTGTTGTTCCTTTGTTATTTATTTTTTCTAAAATCCGATTGCTGCATCGGAAAGGCCAGTTAAAAATACATAATATACTTTGTTATTTTCTTTAATTTAATCCCTTTTTTAGAATTTATTAGACAAAATTTAACTTTTATTTTACCGTGCCAATAAATATGATCATCACTGTATATATATATATATATATATATATATATATATATATATATATATATATATATATATATATATATATATATATATATATATATATACTAACAGACCACTCGGCATAGCCTGGTCGTAAAATACACTTTAATATTATATTTTGATTAATGCAGATTTCGTATTTATTATTATATTGGTCCCAATATATAGCAATGATTTAAAAATTTAAAAAAAGACTCGTGAGCCACCATCGAGAATCGAAAATAAAACGTTTAGCTGACGATTTACTTTTTCCTTTGACGTTAATGCCATTAAGACATGTTTGCTGCAAGGATAAAAATTAAAACATGAACCAATAGCTATTACGTTACGCATGCATATTCGTAATGCATTCGTTCGACCTTTACAAATTCTATTTCTTTAATTTTCACACTTTTGCACAGATTTTCCCCGACTAAAAACCTAATATGAAGTTTCGTATGGGCTTGAATACCTTATATATTAAGTTCCATTTATGTAGAACAAAAACTGACAGGGGAGTTTGGTAGGCAAAATTTTTAAAACAAATATATATACGCATATATAAATATATATAGAAAGAGGTTTGTGTTTACTATAACCTTTTTACGCAAATATTACGCAAATATAAATTATGTAGAATATCTGTATGAATATATAATTACACGTAATAGTTAACTAAAGATGTTCAGCCCATAAGAAAACCGAAAAAAAAAATAATAATAAGGAATTTATTAAAATAAATGTTTAAAAGAATATGCAAATTAACTAGATCCTTTGCATATAAATGCAATTCCATGACCCATATATGACAAAGTTGTATTTCCTTCTTAAATAGATAGAAAACAGTGGTTTTTAATATGAATATCAATACACAAAATTTTATATATATATATATATATATATATATATATATATATATATATATATATAACACGGAAATTACATAATTGTCGATGCAATAATTATTGCATCGACAATTATGTAATTTCCGTGTTATATTTTTATGTTATTGCTCTGTTTACCACATTGAGCTATCATACCCGGATTTCCTCCTGGAATTATTCCATTATAACACTATATATATATATATATATATATATATATATATATATATATATATATATATATATAGTAAGTTATGAAAATATATATGGCAATCAAGCTATACAGAATGTTCCGTATACAGATAAATAAAATAAAATAAATGTCGTACAATACGCTTAAACATGATATTTTAATTTATGAAGATTGTTATGTATTATTATAGAGTCAGTCCTCTATTGATTATTATATATTAGGAGAAATTATTTGTCCGGTGGATTAATTCACATTATTATTAATAATAATAATAATAATAATAATAATAATAATAATAATAATAATAATAATAATGTCGTTCAAATTCCGTAGTGTTTGTTTACAATATAACGTCAGCTGATATTTGGGCTTGCCGATGAATGCCCAGGAAAAGTCACTCTAACGAAGGAATGATTTGCTGCGATTTTAAATGATACTTTTTCTTTTATCGTAAATTGAACTCATTAATAATAATAAAAATTTTTAAATAAAATGGTGAGGCACACACGGGTTTGAACAGGGGATCAATCGATCCGTAGTCAACTGCTCTACCACTAAGCTATATTTCCAGATTATAATAAAGCTATTTTTATTTTTTGTTTTTTTAAGAAGAAATAACTTGCTGACATTTTATTATCTCCTTTTGCCGGTGTAACGTAAAATATTCCTCTGTAAAAATGATTATTATCTATTAGAAAGAAAAACTATTTTTAAAATCGGGTCTTTTCGGTTTTCTATACCTATTGGATGTATTTCTGCACAAAACATATTTAAGAACACTGCCAGATATATAAATTTACTTTGTGTGAAATTTGCAAAAGATAGGCGCAACCATTTCGGAGCCTAGCTCACACACACACACACACACACACACACACACACAAAGTGACTTATATATAATAGTAGATAATTATTTTTAATACTTACAGACACTAGTATTTCATCCTTCTGGAATCAACAGTGCAAGATGTTATGATTGCCTCTGGTCATGGGATTCGAACCCCGTAACGAAGTCTTCTCTGTCTCCATTAACAAGAAACAAACTACAGGGCCACCTTCAACCACGATGATATTCAAATACAATTTAACATTTATAAAGGCATAGACGTTATGCAAAACACTCCTAGACAAGGTTCAAAAGAGAGTCGCCAATCTGATAGGCCCTGAACTGGCATCTAAGCTTCAGCCTCTGTCCCATCGACGAAACGTTGCATCTCTCTGCCTGTTCTACAATTATTTTAATGGTGAATGCTCTGACGAACTGCAGACACTTGTGCCCCCACGACGTAGACACCCTCGATAAGCCAAACAGGCAGCTAAATCTCACCCCCACACAGTAGAGATCCCTAGATGTAAAAGATCTTCTACTCCAATAGTTTCTTCCCCAAAACCGCTAGATTCTGGAATTCCATTCCAGGTCCCTGCTTCCCTAACTGTACTGACATGCAGAAGTTCAAGTGTAACGTGAACCGACATCTTGCTGCCCAAATCCCAACATAGTAGCCCCCTACACCAAAGTGGCAATGTGCCTTGTTTGAGGTGAAAAAAAAAAAAAAAAAAAATTGTCTAGTGATCGAGTGACCAAAGTATAACGATTTCGAGCCCAGATAAAATGGCCGACCCATTTATTTCAACAGACAGTGCTCAACTGTTAAGAAATTTACTTCTTAATGGAACGGAAATAATTATAAGGTACTTGTGCACTTTTGCCACCGTGCTGAAATAATAACGTTATTATTTTGAAAGCCATTCTTAACATGGGGAGGGGAGGGTGTTTTGCTTCCACCTAACAATTTGATAATAATAAAAAAGATATCATGGAACTTGAATTTAACCTGAAAAAAAAACTATTTAAAAATAACGCGGTGGCAAAAGTGCACAAGCACTAATTATAATTATAAAAAAAAGTGTTTCATCCTTCTGGAATCATCAGTGCAGGAAATTATGATTGTTGTTGGTTGTGGTATTCGAATCCCGCAATGAAGCCATTTCTGTCTCTATTAACAAGGAACAAAACCACAGGGTCACCGTCAACTACAACGATATTCAAGTAAAATTGAACATTAATAAAGGCATAAACGTTAAACAAAGAGATGTATTGAATTGGCCATGGAAGATTGGTTTGCCAGCGTCGTCCAACTTCTTATCTAGTTATTCTCTTTTTATCTCTTTTCCATTTGAACTCTATATTTTTAAAATAAGACCTCATATTTAAGAATATTTAATTCCATAGATTGGACTTTATTCTCGCTCTTCAACACAAGATTCGTATACATGAACTTTTCATCATTTCTCCAATCCAAGATATTTTTCAAAGATATTCCAAAGGATATTTCACTGAACTCTTCTTGGATTTACTAATCGCCATTACCTATTACGAACTTTTGCATGTCACGTGATATCTACAACCAAACTTATTGGATATTGCTGAGTATGCTTTCTCATTTTTTTTTTTTTCATATGAACTTTTCTTTTCTTTTCAAAAAACTTTTTTTCTCGACTGTTTTCACAAATTGTGTAAACAAGCAAAAATAAATATTTATCTATACTATTTTTTCCTAACGTTTTTTCTCCGGGGAGATAAAAACAGGTTGAAAAATCCATAAAACGAACTTTAAACAATCAGAATTAACTTCAGTCGTCAATATTGTAAAAAAAAAAAAAAAAAAAGCACTAAAAAAAGTTAAAAAAAAAAAAAAAATTAAAAAAATTAACAAAACTTGTTTAATGTCGCTTAAATTTGCTACAAAGTGATCTTGATTTCCTTTCAAAATATGACAGCAGTGTTCATCCAAGTGTGACTGGAGCAGATGATTCTTACCAAAGGAGGATAGTTAAAACACTATTTTATTTTATTCTATAAAACCTGCTGAAAACGAACTTTAATTAATCAGAATTAACTTCGGTCGTCAATATTGCAAAATTGAAGAATTAATTTAGTAAAAAAAAAAATTATTTAAAAAAATTGGCTTAATGTCGTTTAAAATTACGACAAAAAGGTCTCGATCTTCTTTCAAAACATGCCAGCAGTGTTCATCCAAGTTCGACTGTAGAACTCCTCGCTTTTTCTTCAAAATATCGATCTTACTGTCTAACCAAGTCCTCTCAATTTCTATTGGTATAATGGAAGAATTCGGTCCCTTTTCTAACTGACCGAACTAAGTGGCAACCTTTGCTTCTGCACCTTCATACTGGCACATTCTGTCCACGGACGCTCTTGTAAGATAAAATCACTGGCCCATCGCACTTGCGGCAAGAATTTTCCTCAACCAGGAGATCATGTTGAAGGAGAGTGTTGCTGTTTCCTCACTGTGCATCACTTCAGAATAAAACACTCATAACAACATCTCGGAAAAATATGCGTGTTCATTCATGTTTTATCCACGTTTTAAAGGTTTTGTGTTTTATGAGTGAAAATCGTTGAATCAACTTGAAAGGGGAATATTACATTATTTTTTTTTTTTTAATCTTTAAAAAAAAATTTTTTTAATCACGCTATAGTATCACAAAAAAATGATATTATTTCACTTGACGGGACGACATGATCTGATGGTTAAATAATTCATTTTAAAATGGGTAAAGTCGGAATTGTTTCCCTTTATAACAGATTAATGACGAATCACTATGGTGATTAGACAATTTCATCTTTTTAATGCGTGTAAAAGTGATAACGTACGTACAAACATGAACTGCTTTTGCGTATACTAGCAAGAACATCCGACGTTGGCCGGGATTCAATGAGAATCGTCGAATGTTCCACACTTCCAATATTTTTATTCTCATCATAATCGATGAAATTGCCCATTCGTCAATCAAATCGATTGATTGTCTACTCTAGTCGGAAACCCACCGCAGTGCACCGGGAAGAAGCTTCACATCTCTACAGGGAAGGGATTTCAAAGTCTATCAGTCCGAGTTTAGAAATTATTAGGCTTACCGGCATCCAGTGGCCTCAACAGTGAATGGATGTTGCTGCTTGTTAGACTATTCGGAAGTTTGTTTGTTTGTTTGTTTGTTTGTTTGTTTGTTTGCTTGTTTGTTTGTTTGTTTGTTTGTTTTCTTGTTTGTTTGTTGGGGGCACACGTGCTATGATTACATCAGAGCACAATCCATTAAAGTACTTGTAAAACAGACACAGGGGCGGGAAATTGCTGTGATGGGACAGGGGTTGGAACTTGGCTGACAGTGCAGGACCTATTACTTTTAAATAGAATGATTAGCCGTCATTTAAAATATTCTGAGATAACAAGTTTTGATAAAAGATTTTCTTTTCTAATAAAATTTATTTTGAATTCCTCACACCACGACAAACGAGTCTATTTTTGCACTTAGTAAATTACGGATAAAATTCAAAACATGATATCAGTTTTGGATTCAAGTATTACGTTTCACTGTTGCGCCTATTCGTGATTGCCACTTGTTTACAGAGGAAGGTCATTTATATGAGATTGCAATGTCCACTTGTGAGCACGTGTAGGGTATTTAGGTTGTGTGTACCGATGAATCATTCTGACGTCAAATGCAAGAAACAGCAAAATAATTATCAAATGTACCAAGAGGTGAAACTAGATGGGTGTGATAGCAACGTTTCTCTTTTGTAATTACTATTTTTATAACGACCTAATATATTATCTACTAATTTTGAACTGTTGTCTTCGTCGTTGTCGTTGTTAAGTTTACGACGTTTCGACCATTGTAAATTTCCGCTTTTCTTTTTGCAATGTTTTAAATTAATTACACACTAAAACCTTTTCGACAGTCTCGTCTATCGCACTGACCACTGACCTCGGTGAGTCCAGCTGCAAATAATCCTGGCAGGCTCACAGGTCACACCTGTTATTCGAATTTCTACATTCCTGGAAAACAATTATCATTGCGTTTCTCGCTATATTTAATAAATTTGTAAGCATCTTTTCTTTTTTCTTCTTTTATAATTTGACAATACAGTTAAACTTCAGAATATACCAGCAAGATCACACGGCGTTACCCGGGTACAAATATCGTTATAGTCTCACTTGTTCTTGCTGAAACCGTATGGATTTTTTGAAGAACGTTACAGTTACGAAGATCGCCGATTGAGAAACACTGACAGCATCAGATACAGGCCTTTCTTTATCCGAACACGTTATGGTTTAGCAGGGAACTATGAAGCATCCTCCCGGGCAATACCTTCTTCCTTCAGGTGGAGAGTTGATTTATTACCAATCATTAAATGTACCTCTACCAAAGAATGCACATAGGTTCTTTCTTGGGACTTTTGGTATCTACAAGAGTGATACTCCCCTCTTTATGGAACTTCTTTAACTCACATTAAACTACTTTGTGTCAAACCTTTTTGTAGTTAGAAGCTCGAGACTTTTCTTAAACCATAAGAAAGTTTGCATGCGTCCCTGTAAAAGCAAAAAACTATATTTTGTTGTTTTACTCCGAAGTCATGATTTTTTTTTTTTTTCATGACTCATTTTTTTTCTTTCTGTGTTGGGGGATTTGTTTATCTTTAAGTGGCAGTTTCAAGAATAAATTCAAACACACAAGTGCACAGGCGGATATAGGCGACCATTTACGATATTTGGGGGAAAAGTGAAGCAAATGGCGGATGTAAAGAAATTCATTTTTCGCGTATCAGTTGGGTTACATCTTGGATATTACATTACAACCGGAAGTAAAGGAGGACGCATTTTTGCAGTTAATGGAAGAAGGTAAAAACAATACAACAAAAAACTTGCATACAATCATCTTTCTTTTCATTTTAATTGTATATATATATATATATATATATATATATATATATATATATATATATATATATATATATAGTAATTTATAAAATATATATGGCGATTAAGCTACACTGAATATTCCGCGTTTCATTCACTCTAGGACTCTTCAGGCTTATGCGCGAATTCTGTGGTTGTTTATCGTTTTTATATGCTCCTCTTCTATTGAGGATTTAGTTAGCCAATCAGCTTTCTAGTATCCACCACGCCCTTCCTATCAGCCAATGGGCATGCATTTATGGGACAAAGGCCTATTTGGCCTCTGGTTGACCTGTTCATTTGTGTGTGCTCTATTTAGTTCCTTGATCTGTTTTAAAACTAGGTTAGTGTTTTTTTTGTTAGTTTATATATATATATATATATATATATATATATATATATATATATATGTATACATATATGCACATATATATATATACACATATATGTGTAAGCGTTTATGTATATTCATGTTTATTTAATTTATTTAATATATATATATATATATATTGTGATGATGATGATGATGATGATGATGATGATGATGATGTGTACAGATACTCCCTCGGGCATTTGTCTATTAAAATGGTCCTGTGGCGATGGAAGTAATTTTTGGGTTCATGGACTTTAAGTGTCTAAGGGACAAATGCCTGAGGGAGTATCTGTACACAGATTATGTTAGAGTCTTAGCTTTGTACGACAGCTAAGTCTTTCTCTCGGTTCAAAATGTTGAGATCCAGTAACAAACAAGAGCAAGATAGCCAGCAACAAGTTAAACTGCAGACCAGCTTAATGCGGGTACTGGTCTCCCCCGCTTTATGGTTTTTTAAATCAGAGATTTGCTTCTCCTAGAAAGGTTGCCTTCACCACGGCTTACGGGAGCCTCCCCCAAACACACACACACACACACACATACACACAAACACACACGGTGCTAGTTGGCCGTTGACCCCGAAAAAGGGTTCATTCGCTTTTTGGAAGGTCTTATTTTTAATCCTTCCGGGAGACTGGCGTGGAGGTTTGAAATGCTGGAAGCATGTAATAATTGATCTCAATAACTGTCTTCAGTGTCATGTCAGCGTGAGCGTGTGAATTCACAAGTAGGATTTTTAAAAAAAGTCATTTTTAGGCTCGTGTCTGAGGGAATGGCACTCGTCTGACAAGGCGTTGCAATCATCATGTATGTATGTATGTATGTTTAATCGGAAACCTGAATTGTCTCGGAGGTTTGCAAGGTATTAGAGGTAAAGAGCTTGGAACAGACAGAGCTTAAGAGAAATCTGTGTAAAGAGTCTGTGAAGGAATTGGATGCTCGTAAAGCTGGCTGGAAGTGTGAAACATGTGGTTGCGGTCTATTGTCCAAAGTTGGATGTGTGAACCACATGAAGTCACATGAAAGACGCCCTTATGTACCATTATGCACCGTTATGTACCATTATGCACCATTATGCACCATTATGTACCATTACCTCCACGACCTGATGAGACAACCTGTGTGGTGTGCAGCAGGAAGTGCAAGTCGACTTCTGTTCTGAGGAGTTATATGGCTGTGCACAAGGCCAGCATACCACAGTGATTCAGTTAACCCGGTGCAGATACTCGACTTCATGTGTCGTCTTTGTTTCAGGCCATGTACATCGGTTGCTGGTTTGAAGAGTCACCTACATGGCCATGGGAGATAAACTGGGAAGGATTTTGTTGGGCAGGACGGCGATCATTTGCAAAGATGAAGCAATTATCATGTATGTTTAATCGGAATTGGGAATAAAAAAATCGGAAAATTTTTGAGGTCGTGCAATCGGTATCAGAATCGGCGAAAAAATTTCTTGCTTATTTTCCGATAACAAAAACAATTCTTTTAGTTGTTTCTATTTATTTGTTTGTTTTTGTTTAGAACTTAATAGTTCGTATTAACGATTAAACGATAAATATTTATTGATTTTAAATTATCAGTAAAATTAAAATATGTAGATCACTTACAAAAAGTGTATTTTTATATTTGCGAAAGTATATGCACATGTAACACGAATTTTTATAGTAATCTGACTCCCTCCAAAAAATCAACTCTATATTTAGACATTTAAAATAAATCGGAATCGGTAATTGTATCGGAATCGGGAATTTATTTTAGAATAGGTAATTGGATTAGAATTGGAGAAAAATATCGGGATCGATCCATCACTAGTACGTTTGTATGTATGTATGTATGTATGTATGTATGTATGTATGTATGTATATATGCCTAAAAACAATGAGGCTGTGGTGCTTCGCAGACCACACAAGTATTGCTATAATATCTCTGGCGTCGTTTTTAATTCAGCAAGCGTTTTGACAAAACTCTCAAAGGTGCATAATGAAGTTCTACATCAAACAACACCAAATAGTGTCAAGTTCTCCTGTCACCTCTGTGAACGATTTTTCTAGAGTGTAGCTGGTTTAAAGAGACATCTACGTGCGCATGGACACTCAACATCAATATGAAGAGATAGCAAGCTTCTGTCAATAAGTAACAATCATGATGTATCTATGTATGTATGTATGTATGTATGTATGTATTATTGTAACCCAGTACTACCTGCCTCATGGTCGGATCACCGGCGACTAAACTGGTTCCCCCACCAGACTTGTTTGGTGAGGAGGGTGGCTAGTCTTCCTGAAGGATTAAAAACAAGACCTTCCAAAGGGCGAATGAATCCATTTTCGGGGTAAACGGCCAACTAACACCGTGTATATTTGTGTGTATGCATGTGTATATTGGGGTGGAGAGGGCTCCGGTAAGCTGTGGTGAAGGCAACCTTTCTAGGAGAAGCAAATCACTGATTTAAAAAACCATAAAGCGGGAGACCAGTACCCGCATAAAGCTGGTCTGCAGTTTAACTTGTTGCTGGCTATCTTGCTCTTGCTTGTTACTGGATCTCAACATTTTGAACGGAGAGAGACTTAGCTGTCGTACAAAGCTAAGACTCTGTAACATCATCTGTGTACAGATACTCCCTCAGGCATTTGTCTATAAAAATGGTCCTGTGGCGATGGAAAAGTTGTGACGCGTGGTGGCTTGAAATGCTGGAAGTATGTAATAATTGATCTCAATGACCGTCTTCAGTATTATGCCTACTTGAGCGTGTGAATTCACCAGTAGGAATTAAAAAAAAAGTCATTTTTGGGCTCATAGACATTAAGTGTCTGAGGGAGTGGCACTCGTCTGACAAGACGTTGCAATCATCATGTATGTATGTATTTGTGTAAGAAAGAAATGCAGCTTAAGTAGGAAAAAGTGAGGAAATGAAAAGATGTGTGAGAGAAATGGAAAAAGAGAGAAAGGGGATATAAGAAGATTGAGATAAAAATATGGGAGGTAAATCATAGTAAAAAAAGAGAGAAAGAGAGATAGAAGAAGAAGAAGAAGAAGAAGAAGAAGAAGAAGAAGAAGAAAGATGACGACAGATAGATGAAAAAGAAGATGAAAAATAGATGAAGAAGAAAATAAAGGAGGAGGAGAAGCTGAAAAATTAGAAGATATCGATGAAGAAAAAGAGAGGCGAGAGAGAAAGAGGCAGAAGAATAGAACAAAAGAGAAAGGAAAGGCAACAAGCTTGGTAAAAAGGAAAGAAATTCATGTAAAGCTTCTTTTAAGTAGCTTTTAATATACGTCTTCTGCTTTGTGCGATGTTTTAGCTAAAACTGCGAATTTTTTTTACCTGTTGTAAATGGAGGAAGGAAGTGCGAAAGGGAAGGGGTCGTTCGACACCCGCAGATCTGCTCCCATTTGCCGTGGCCCGTTAAGGTACCTGGGAACATTTGTCTTTGATTATCAACAAACTGATTCCACATGGCCTTTTTTTTTTTTTTTCTTCTTCATCGTCTGACATTTTCACTGAAGAAAGCTGAACAAAAGAAAAAAAAATATTCTTAAGATGTTTTTTCGTTTTTGATGTTATTCTTTGAATCTGTACGAACGGCAATGAGCATGCTGTTTATAATATTATCCTGACAGACAAAAGGAAATGTTATTTCAAACTTAAGCATGACAGACTATCGAAAATATTATTTCAGGTTTAAGCATGACAGATCAATAGAACTGTTATTTCAAACTTAAACATGATAGATTAACGGAAATGTTTTTTTCAAACTTAAGCATGACAGACCAATAAAAATGTTATTTCAAATTTAAGCATGATAGACTATCGAAAATGTTATTTCAAACTCAAATATGGCAGAACAATAGAAATGTAATTTTAAGATTAAGCATGACAGACCAACGCACTACACATCGACGTAATGCTATTTCAAACTTAAGCCCCACAGATCAAAATAATCCCTTTTTTCAAACTTACGCTTGTCAGACTAAATGAATGTAATTCTTATTCTAAACATAAACGTGACAAACAGATCAACACCTTGAACTGCTAAGAGATATTTAAACGCATCTAACCCATGCTAGTATATCTATAAAAGTGAACGTGTCTGTGTGTCTGTCTGTGTGTGTACATTTCCCTACGCAATAACTCTGTCAATTTTAAGTCTACAGACTCGAATATGATATACAGGGTACTGAGATTTGGGAAAATCGATGTGATCTGTTTTCGGCAAGAAATTTCGCTGTTAACAGGTCAAAGTTTAACGATTTGACCTTTGAGAACTCTATCAAACTCCTCCGACAATTTTGGGTCTACGCACTTGAAATTTTAGATATAGGTACCTTGGACATGGATCTAACTTAATAACTTGATTTGAGCCTAAAACAATAAATGTTAAGTAGTCATAATATGGGTTAAATTTTTAAAAATTGACCGCCTTTTTTTTTTTTTTTTTTTTTTTTTTTTTTTGCTCAACATGGACCTCCAAATACCCGGACAACGCCGGGCTAAAATGCTAGTAGACTAAAATGACAAAACCTAAATGTGTTGTTTTTCATACCCCCCCTCTCTCTCTCTCTCTCTCTCTCTCTCTCTCTCTCTCTCTCTCTCTCTCTCTCTCTCTCTTTCCAGCTACGGATTAAAGAGTATTACTGTCTGTGGTAATGTTTGCTTTAGTTTTGAATTGACCACCCCTATCTTTTTATTCTTTCCTTTTTTTTTTAATTATTTTTCTACTCTTAATACAGATTGAGAGAGAGAGAGAGAGAGAGAGAGAGAGAGAGAGAGAGAGAGAGACGGAAGCGAGAGTGATAACGTGTGAAATAAGATTACAAACATTGGTTGACGCAGATTTAGTATAATAATAAATGTGTGTCGATTCAGTCTAAGAGTTTGGGAAAGCAACGCTTTAGATAATGAGGGGGGAGGGACGTGTCATAATAAAAACAACTTTCTAATTTCTTTGTAAATTGCCAGAAAAACATTTTCAGGCTTTGATGAATCTGACATTCTAGCGTTTATGACACGGACACATAAGAGTGAAGAGATTGTACATAGCGAAAGATTGGATTTTCGAAACAAAATCTATTTCTGTTATTATTTCGTCTTAAACGAGAATTTCATATTCTTTTGTTAAGCGCTCGTTTGGATCAGACATCTCAAATACGCGCCTCGTGAAGAAGCACATGTCGCCTGCGAACTGTATTTTTTACGATCCACAAGAAACAATTTTTGTCGTTTGTGATTGTTTTGTGCTCATATGCGTGCGCGCGCGTGTGTATGTGTGTGTGCGCGCATGTGTATATATCTGTCTGCTTTATGTATGTGTGTTCGTGTATGTATGTATGTATGTATGTATGTATGTATGTATGTATGTATTTATGACTGTTTATTCTATGTGCTGTGTATTTCGGATGGTTTTACTCTTTTATTCATGTTGAATTCACCTATTCGTAACAACCATCATCATCGTCATCATAAATGCCCCTTCATGTATATTCTACATGTACGTGTTGTATGCATGTATGTGTGTATGTGCATGTTGTAACGTAATCCCCCATTGAGGAGCGTTAGAACTACGCTGAAGTAGCTTTTTATTCCCGGGTGACCAGATAACCCAAGGATTTAAGATAGAGAAAATAAATATAGATATATTTTAATTCACTGTCAAAATGGATATATTTGTGTTTTTTTGTTGGAAGACCTGAGATATTTTGTTATTTGGGAAAAACTCAACAACAGGAAATGCGAGGATGTTAGACGAACATATTGTACTGGCTGAGTGATGGCTGATGACCTCGAGGTTATGGGATTTTTAGTCTTGAATGGGGTCTCAGATCGTTGGGGCTTAGCGTGATTTGATTGGCTGGGGAGACATCCACCCTACTCACATCGGGTCGATACGCTCTAAAATTAAACAGATTGCTTGTTGAATTCGGAGAGAACAGGTCGTATAAACCCGCCGTTCCCTGGAGAGTGCCCCCCTCCACCTACCTCATCCATCCGTCTGTCGCTGTCTGTTAAGAGATTTGAGACTTTGGAAAAACTTATTACGAATTGAATGAGAATTGTAAAAAAATTTTTGTACATAATGTTGTGAAAATTAAGCTTCTGTAGATAGACTACAATTGTTTGTCTTTCTTCCTGCCTGCCGCTTTGATATTCGCTTTCAGCATACGAGATTTCATGTAACAACCTCAGAGAAGACTAGATGACACGACACGAGAATTCTAGAGAAATAAGAGTCCTTAACCACCTTCTTGAGTTACATGTTGTCATATGTGTTTGTGTGTGTTCTTGCGTATGTATATTTGCGTGCATCTATTTTTATGCATGCTTGTATGTGTACGTGTATATGTTTATTTCGATGTGTGTGGGAGGTGTAGAGGACTCCCAAAAGTCTTGTTAAGGCAACCCCTCTGGGTAAAGCAAATCTCTGATTTAAAAAAAACAAAAAAAACATAAAGTGGCAGACCAGTACTTGCATTAAGCTGGTCTGCAGTTTGACTTGTTGCTGGTTATCTTGTTCATGCTTGTTGCTGGATCTCAACATTTTGAACCGAGAGAGAGACTTAGCTGTCGTACAAAGCTAAAACTCTGTAACATCATCTTTGTATAGATACTTCCTCAGGCATTTGTCTATAAAAAATTGTCCGTGGCGATGGAAAAATTGTCACACGTGTAGCTCTGAAATGCTGGAAGCATGTAATAATTGATCTGCCATCATTCTATGTATGTATGTATGTATGTATGTATGAATGTATGTATGTTAATATATGTACTAGTGTATGTATGTGTATGTATACCTATTTGTATATGGATGTATATATGTATGTGTGTATATATTTGTATTTATTTATTTATTTGTGTAGATATTTGTGCATATGTATGTATATGTATTTAAGCATATATATGTATGCGTATAGGTGCATATATATGTATGTGTAGGTCTATGTAGGTAACTTTATGTGTATGTATATGTGTATACATGTGTACGTATATGTATGTGAATATTATGTATATGTGTGTATGTATTTGTATGTTTGTATATATGTGTATGCATATGTATGTACATGTGTGTGCATGTGTGTATGTATATGTTTGTATGTATGTGTTATATGTATTGTGTATGCATGTATGTATGCATGTGTGCATGAGTGTATGTTTATGGGTATGTATGTGTATGTATCTGTGTATATGTATATATATGTATGTATGCTAAGGACCGTCTTCAATGTCATGTCTGATTGAGCGTGTGAATTCGCTGGCAGGACTAAAAGAATAAAAAAGGTATTCTTCGGGCTCATGGACTTTCAGTGACCGAGGGAGTGGTACTCGTCTGACAAGACGATGCAATCATCATGTATGGCTGTATGTATGTATGTATGTATGTATATGTGTGCGTATATAAGTGTGCGGGTGTGTGCACTCGTGCCTGTGAGTGTGTTTGTATGTGTGTGTGGAGGGTGTTTGTATGTGTGTGTCTGTGTGGGGCTGGATGTGCATGTGTGTGTGTGTGTCCGTACATATCTGTGTGGGGAGATAGTATTACACTATACCAGTCTGCAGCTTCATTGACGATTCGATGTGCTATCCTGCAACGTGTCTTAAACAACCTCAAATTTTCTTCTTTTTTTTTACATTTATATTTATATTTATATTATTAGTTGTATTTTGGATAGATTTATATTATCTATCTACCTATCTCTCTCTCTCTCTCTCTCTCTCTCTATATATATATATATATATATATATATATATATATATATATAAGAGCAAATAGTTAATAAAACATGTTAAAAAACACTTTCAAAAAGAGTTAAAAGCGTATTTAATCTGAAAAGGAAACACTTGATAAGTGGATAGTCCTTAATCCGCGGAGTTTCGAAGAAATACTTTCCTTCTCATCAGAGGGTAGGAATTAATAAAATGCGGGATCGGATTTTGCATGCAAAAGTATTTGATGAAACTGCAAGTAAGTCAAAGATCTTACTTGGTAACAAAAAGTGAAGCAGAGGGAATATGGTGAAGAAAAAGGTGATTACACGTGAATGGATAGTCTGGTGAAAGGTAAATAATCCAATGACGGTAAAATCCAAAAATATAACTCCAATAAAGTTAATTGAGTTTCCATTCGCACATGTAAAATCTAAGGAAATCGCGTAATTGGAAGATGGTCCAAAATAATCCAAAAGGCCGAAATCCGTGGAATAATTCACAAATAGGTACAAGGAAAAGGGGAAAGAATTCCAATAATAGTATTAAAAGAAAAATAAGATATGCGTTAAACTCGGCTGCCGAGACAAAGTGTAATTAAGAAAAGTGAGTGAGAAGAAGAGAGAAAAAAGGTTGAATGGTGATTGAATCTATATATCTATAAAAGTGACCGTGTCTGTGTGTCTGTCTGTGTACATTTCCTTACGCAATAACTCTGTCAATTTTAAGGCTACAGACTCGAAATTTGATATACAGGGTACTGTGATTTGTGAAACTCTTTTTAATCGGTTTTCGGACAGAAATTTTGCGACTAAGGGGTCCAAGTTCAACGATTTGACATTTGAGAACGCTACCAAACTCCTCCGCCAATTTTGAGTCTAAACACTTAAAATTTTAGATATAGGTTCCTTGGACATGGATCTAACTTAATAACTTAATGGGAGCTCAAAAGAATAAATGTTAAGGAGTCATATTAGGGGTCAAAGTTAAAAAAATGGACCGCTTTTTTTTTTTGCTCAACATACACCTCCAAATACCCGGGCAACGCCGGGCACCCATGCTTGTTAAATATAAAATAGAAAAGCCAATGTCAAAATGACCCAGATCAGATAACGTTAAAAGGCGCCAAAAATATAGGTTTATCTATATATCTATAAAAGTGAAAGTGTCTGTTTGTCTGTGTATCTGTGTATCTGTCTGTGTACATTTTCCTACGCAATAACTCTGTTAATTTTTAGTCTACAGACTCGAAATTTGATATACAGGGTACTGAGATTTGGGAAAATTGATATGATCGGTTTTCGGCCAGAAATAAGGCGATTAAGATGTCCAAGTTCAACGATTTGACCTTTGAGAACTCTAACAAACTCCTCCGACAATTTGTGTGTCTAAACACTTGAAATTTTAGATATAGGTTCCTTGGATATGGATTTAACTTAATAACTTAATTTGAGCCCAAAACAATAAATGTTAAGGGGTCATATTAGGGGTCAAAGTTAAAAAAATTGACCGCTCCTTTTTTTTTTTTTTTCGCGCAGCATACACCTCACACCCGACCAACGCTGGGCACCAATGGTAGTATATCTATAAAAGTGAAAGTGTCTGTCTGTATGTGTATCTGGTATCTGTGTGTCTGTGTGTCTGTGTGTGTACATTTCCCTACGCAATAACTCTGTCAATTTTAAGGCTACAGACTCGAAATTTGATATACAGGGTACTGAGATTATGCAACGGCTACGGATTTTCACGCGATCGATATCATTTTGAAGCCTGACCCTTCAGGCGACAAATATAGAAAAATTGGCGAAAAATATTCATTCATACAACCACAACTGGGCAGTTTTCCACAGGGAGAGTCGATTTTTTCGCTAACATTTTTTTGCGAGTCATTGAACCCTCGCGTTCACGACGTCGCTTAAAAGGCGTTATTTCGACCGCCCATGACGTCACAACCACAGTAGGCACATTGGTAAGACAGTTTTTATTTTGTGTTTTTTTTTTCACCTCTTTTTCCTCTGGCACGTTACAGGTTCGAGCCTGCTTACTATTCCTATTTTATTTTACTTTTTTTTGCTCAACACACATCTCCAAACACCCGGGCAACTCCGGTCACCCAGGCTAGTTCTAAATAAATATATAATAATTTTCTACCCAATGGATTTTCGTAATTTTTTGATATATTACTATTTTCGACATGACAAGTAAGTACTATTGTTTTTGCTTAAAACCACATATCTATGAAAATCGATCTGTCGACTACATCTTAACAAGCATCAAAAAATGTATAACAAAGTAGGTAGAAAAGTAAATTTTCTTGCGTTTGGTAACATTTATATATTTGTTTGTTTGTTTGTTTGTTTGTTTGTTTCACCCCTTATTTCTTTGCACTTTTTTCAAATCCCGTTCTCAAACAATTATCCTTTAATATATATTAAAATAAATATAAAGATGGTAATGTAGTAGGAAACACTAAGCATGTTTTATTTTTTGTGTGCACACATGTCTGTGCCCAGACAGGATGTCGCCTTTTTGGGTGACGTAACGCTTCTTAAGTGTTGTGGTCACTTCATTAGAAAGGATGTAACCGACGCCAGGCGGACATTTCAGAATGGTCAATTTATTAACAAGAACGGATATTATCATCAAGACGTGCCCACTAGATCTACGCGTTTAGCAATGTCAATGTTATTTCAAACTTAAGCGCGACAGACAGGCAGGTTTTCTTTCTTTTTACTCTTATTCCCCCAAACAATCTAGAAATATTTATATTGAAGGAGTGGGATTTTGCTACATGTCGGATTAGTAGAGAGAAAGAGAGCCCACCTTCTTTACTGCAGTCTTGGCAATGTCCTCCATGTATTTCTTCCAATTCATGTTGCTTGTGAATGTTAAGCTGAGGAGTCTGATTGAAGAGGATGCAGGTAGTGTATCATTAACTATGGCAATTAGTGATTGAGAAGGTTTAAAGGAAAGAAGCTTAGTCTTAGTAGCATTGAATGTTACCATCCATTTACGTCACTATTGTTATGTTATTCAGAAAACTGGCCGGATTGTTGGTCTGGGGTTGTTTGAATCCGAACAATTAGGTGTGCCTCCACAATCAGTCGTAAACACAAAAAGTCTCTTGTACTGTTAAATAACACGTAACGAGAATGAATGATAAGAAAATGTTTATTTTCCAGTGACAACACTGACAGCATGGAGGGGTCGAGAGGTGGGGTGGGGTGTGAGTGCAAAATGGCAGAGAGATAAGGTTCCCACTTTCATACCCCAGGGTCGCCACTTTTCTTCTCGTTGTCTGGCTGTCTATATTTTATTGGCACGGATGATGTCAGAACATTCCTCCACGCATTGTCTGAAATGCCAGTCAGTCTCGCTGATACCTATCCCCAGGGATTATACGTCCCTCATTTTGAACTTCTTTTACATCATTCCCGGGCGCACTTGGATGCAGAATCGCTGCCTTGACCGACCCTCCTGGGTACGGCTTCTTTTGACATCATCTAGGCAGCCGACCGCCCTCTCCAGAACCACCTCTGCCACCTGAAACTCCACCCCCTCCTCTGCAACACTTATTCCACTACAGATTGGGCGTCATTCTATAAAGTTTCAGCTATTATACCCGATTCGTTTTCCCCTTTGTCTATTATAGAGCGTGGTGGTGTCATCAGCAAATATACCCATCTCGGAGACCATTTCATCACCGATGTCATTTATGAATATCACAAATATCCGTAGGGCATATGAATATTCACAAATATCAGTGGAATTAGAACTAATCTTGTCTTGTACGTAAATACGTAGACGCATCTTTGGGGAGGGGGGGGGGGTATGAGACTTTCCTGTATCTTCAACAAGCCGGGTTTTTTCTTGATTTCATCGAGAGATAACTTTCTTGTCCTTTTGACTAAGAGTAAAGTGTAACATCTGTTCTGATACTACATTCATCTTTTATGTTTTCGCTCTGTGAAGGAAAAATCACCAATTACCAGACAATCTAAATGTTTGTCCCAATCTAGCGTGCTCTTTTTGGGGGAGCTCGATTTTTCCCAAATTAAAAACCGATCTCATGTCTAACCTGCTTCCGTGTGGAGCCAAGTAAATTTGGAATTTCACATGTACCTAAGTCTTTGCTATTGTATGTTATTCCATTTTGTTTTTTTTTTAACGTATCACATAAACCATTAATTACTTTCTGCTCCTCCAATTCTCTTGGTTTTTCTCTCTCCGGTGACAATAAGTCTATCTTTTACCAGATGGGTATATTTGCTGACGATACAACGTTCAAAAATATGCATGAGGGAAGAACAGATTTACATAAATCTATGACAATGGCAGAGTTGGTAGAAAATTACATCCAAACCATAGTGGAATGGGGCCGCAAATGGACGGTAACATTTAATGCTAGTAAAACTAAGCTGCTCTCCTTTAACAATTACAAGACGCCTCTCCAACCACAGATATCCATGAAAAATAGTACCCTACCTGAGAATTTTTACTTCAAACTCCTCCACTTAACATTCACGGGAAATATGAACAGAAACATTGAGGACATTGCGAAGGCTGCTGTAAAAAAGGTGGGTTCCCTCTATCGAGCTAGAAAACTATTCACGCCTGAGAGTATCCTGTACCTCTACAAGTTCACCATTCGCCCATGCATGGAGTATTGTTGCCACATCTGGGCTGGTGTCTCTACTATCAGCCTCTCCCTCTTGGATAGGATCCAAAAAAGAGTATTCAATTTAATATATCCCACTTTGCCAACTAAGCTCCAACCCCTGTCCCATCGCCACAATGTTGCATCTCTGTGCCCGTTTTACAAATATTTTAATGGAATGTGCTCTGATGAACTTGTTGCACTTGCTCTTTCTCATCGTATATATACCCGACAACCCCGTTTAGCAACAAAATCACACCCCTTCACTGTTGAGGTTCCTAAATCCCAAAAAGCTCTAATAGTTTCTTCCCTCGAAAGCTAGACTTTGGAATCCCCTTCCTGCTACCTGTTTCCCTGACTACTGATATGCAGAAGTTTAAATGTAGTGTAAACCAACATCTTGTTAATCTTTTTTAGGTCTGGTCCCAAATAGTAGCTTCTTAATAAAAAAAAATGTGAATATAATGATACGAAGACACATGTTTAAGGTGAGAATACGTACAGTATAAAGATGAAGTTCTCTCCTTGGTATATTCGGGATAGGTAGTTAGTGAAGAGCCCTAATTATAGAAGGTCGCAAAGAGGATTTCGGTTTCTTCAAGCAAGGTCTCTCGACGCTTGCTGACGCCCCTATTCCGAATATTTGTTCGTAGGACGTCGTGGGTTGGCTGTTTCTCAATGATATAGAGTATTGTACACCAAAAAAATATTTAAATAAAAAGGAAATCAGGCTTTTTTCAAGCAAAATTCCCCAGACGGTTGCTGCGAACCTGTCAGATTAAGTTTTATAAACATATTTTTATCATAAAAAATAGTCAAATAAATACGACTTTTTATGTTTATTGGGAAGGCCTGACAAAAGTTCAGGAATAGATTGGAAGAAAACGAAATATTGTAGCTCGGACACTCACGTGTTATGGAAAAATAAATATATATATATATATATATATATATATATATATATATATATATATATATATACCTATTATAAAGTCGTATTTCTGTCTGTTTGTTCACAATTTAATTAATATGTACAAAATGGTTCACTGTTTTACAAATTAATTTACTGTTATGTTATTAATCGTTGGTTGTTTGTGTTTGATTGTTCTTTTTATAAATATTATTTAAAGTTGATTGATTTAATCTATTTTTAATTTATGTCTAACTTAATTTAAGTTAAATTATTATTAGCCTACACCGATTGTCTTTAAATACAAAACTTTATTTATTGAATCTGTGAGAGTTATTACTCCTTTAAGTTATGAGAGTTATTTCCTCTTCAATTTTCATAAACGAAGATTGATGTATTTCATAGTTCCATAAATCCAATATGTGATCCATTTGGTGTATATCAAATAGTACGTGACTAAGCCTTCTGCCTGCCAATATTTTTCAAGCTAGAAACATCGAGTATATGCAGTTAGTATATATATATATATATATATATATATATATATATATATATATATATATATACATATATAGATGCATATATATATATATATATATATATATATATATATATATATATATAATTATTAAAATAGATAAAATCCGACGATATGAAATTTAAAATGGAGCATCTCTCTTGATAAAGCTCGCATAAGACGGGCGAAACATAGAGCTTATAGGTCTCTCCGCCTCCATTTTAAATTATATATATATATATATATATATATATATATATATATATATATATATATATATATATATAGCTACTTCATTTACTCACATAAACCTAATATACGAAAGTATAGATTAAATTAAAAAGACCGTACACATATATTCGAAAAAGTTGTCAAAAAACAAATATATAACAAATAAATGTTATCAAAGGCAAGATAAGTTACTTTTCTACCAAACTGGATATATTTTTCGTGTTTTTATTCAATGTAACATGTTTATTCAGCTCGAAAACCATACAGTGTTTACCGATGTATTGGAAAATTCAAGATGGCGCCTCACTCCCTCTTTAACACGGTAAGTATGGGAAAAGGTGTTATAAATAAAAAACTAGAAACAATGCTATTAAAAACACGCCGAATATATGTCAAGCTATGTCACGGTAACATATATTGAGCGAGTTTTTAACAGTATTTTATCCAGTTTTTTATTTATAACACCTTTTCCCAAACTTACCGTGTTAAAGAGGGAGTCAGACGCCATCTTGAATGTTCCAATACATACATCGGTAAACACTGTATGGTTTTTGAGCTGAATAAACATGTTACATTGAATAAAAATACGAAAAATATATCCAGTTTGGTAGAAAAGTAACTCATCTTGCCTTTGATAACATTTATTTGTTATATATTTGTTTTTGACAACTTTTTCGAATCTATGTGTACAGTAATACAAACCCACATTCATTTTGATTTTAAAAAAATTCATTTTGATTAAAAAAAAATAGTTTAATTTTAATATTTGTTTATTGTATTAACTCATATCAAATGTTTTGCTTGTGTTCTGCTTCAAATATTCATAATCTTACATGCATAATTTTCATTTAATTATATTAAATAAACTTCAAGTTTACTACAAATCAAATCGTGTTCCTTCACTTTTTTAAAATGTAATTTATAAGTAATTAAAGAACGCATTCTAATCTTTAAAATCTATAATACAACGAAATATTCAATTGCTTATAATACTTAAACAAACAACTTGTGTTTTTTTTAAATTATTTTTTTATTATTAATATTAGATGAGTTTCAGTATAAATCATCGTGTTCTTTATTTCAATCCAATTTTGAAGTTTTGTAACGCTGTCTGTAAAAATTACTGTTGATTATTGACAGTCTAAGAGTTCCACATATCTTGCTTGTTGGGACCTCGGCGATGACGTCATTTTTTCAGCTGGCCGGCCATCTTTATAACGAAGGCCACGCCACCATCCCCCCACCAAAAGGGGAAGCCTGGCATTTTCTCACCCGAAAGGGGGGAGATTGGCAGTTTCTCCCCCCAAAGAAGGGAGCCGGTGTCCCCCCAAAGGTGGGGGGGCGAAGAGGCCAGGATGAGGTGACTTTTTTCTTTGGGGGGGGGGAGCCTCCAGGCACCCTCCTCCCTGAAGGTGGGCTTGGGGATTATCTCTCCCTGAAGGGGGGAGGCCGGCATCAAGCATGTAAATCCAGAGGGGTGACTTTGTTTGTTACCCCTCGGAGTGGGAAAGGGGCCGATCACCCAGGCAACGCCGGGTAACCCCTGCTAGTATATATATATATATATATATATATATATATATATATATATATATATATATATATATATATATATATAAATGTAAATGTATAAAAAAGAATACGAAAAGTATAAAAGCTTATAAATTTTCTTTATTCGTTTTCAATTGGTGACGTGCAGGAATGCAAAATAATATTATGAAAAAAAAATTAAAAAAACTTTTTTACAGGTACATAATTTTCGACTGATCCTTCAGTCTTCATCGGTGTAGTGAAAGTATATATATATATATATATATATATATATATATATATATATATATATATATAGAGAGAGAGAGAGAGAGAGAGAGAGAGAGAGCAACAAAGTCTCTTCTTCTGAAAAAGGAGGTGTAAGGAATACAATATCCTCCTTGCTATCTCTTAATATCTGCGATAATCGAGTACTATAGGAAGAACAATAAATCTGTATTTGGCGCCGTCCATGTTATATTCTGACTTGTCTGCCATCGCCACAATTTTAGAGTTAGTTATTAAACAGCAATAATCACGACAACTCATCTTTGTTTTGTTTTTGTTTTTGTTTTTTCTGTGAAAAATAAATTGAAATAAATCTTTGTTAAAAATTGCATGTCGCGATAAATTCCAAGGGTTTCTTTAGTGCATTTATCCCGTTTTTAATAATTATAGGCGTGTCTTCGCTGTAAGAAGAAAGAACGCGAGCAGACATATCTATATATTAATACGATAGCTTGTGTGTTATTTTCTGTGTCACGCTTACAACCGGATCGTTTAACTGTTGTGTACTTCCATTTCTTATAATAAATAATTTTACCAAGAATTCGTCATTATTTTGGTTTCGGTTTCGATTATAGCTGATGGCACTTAAGTCATCTACGTTTGTTTATAAATAATTTTACCAAGAATTTCTCATAAATTTTGGTTTTGGTTTCGATTATAGCCAATGGCACTCCAATAGTATATATATATTGTTACAGACAACTACCTCGACATCAAATACTGTTTTATTATTCTGTTAGTAGTATAGAGTAAATATTTGATTGGCATTTTTGACTGAACGAGAATCCACCAAAACCCAGTATTAAAATCAGTCTGGAGAGATTCTCTTTCCTTGGCCGAAGACGGAGAGAGTGACGTGTGACGGCGGAACAGTTACTACACTGCGATCCGATCTCGGAAGCAGACAAAAAAATCCCACTACGGATTTCATCACCCACGGAGAGAGAGAGAGAAAGGAAGAGAGAGGAAGAGAGAAGAGGAAAAGAGAAACAGAGAACCAGGGAGTTGAAAAACGTTCGATCGATGTTAGCACCAAACACCTCCCACCTCCTCCAATATGAAGGCAAGTGACAGGTCGTCTTTCAGTCTACGCACATAGTGACCGCGTTTGTACCAAGAAGCAGAAAGGAATCAGAATACGATTTCGTCAATTCTATTTTTAGAATCAAGGGGCGAAACAAATAAAGGAAAAAAAATAATAATTCTCTCGTGTGCGGTGAGTTTTGACCAAAAGTCCGACCGCGTAAAACGTGTTTCTAGATAACCAAAGCGATATGTCACATTTCCGAAGTTGGCAAAGACGAAAAAAAAAAGAAAAGATACCTGATTTAATCCCTCGATAAAGCTATTTTGGATAACCCAAAACGGATGCCGACAGGCATGTTTAAAAAAAAGAAACAAATAAAAAATATCTGCAAAGTCATCGTTTGGAACTTATGTCTCCCACGCGGAACTGGAATGCGTCGCTCGACGTTTAGAGGCTGGATTTGGTGATTGAAACTTTCTTCTCTCACAATAGATTTTATTTGGACTGACTGCAGCAATTGCAAATTGTCAAAAGAAAAGAATTGAACTGTAAGTGCAAAAAAAAACTTTACTTTCTTTCTCTGTCGAGTTGGAGATCGGACTTTTCCTCGTGTCACCGGTTGCTGCCGTATACCTTTTGTCTTTCTGTTATAGGATTCTCTTTCAGTTAGTATGTTAAAAATATTCCCCAATCCCATTAGCTTTGAATATATTTGTTTTTGTTAAATCTTTCTTTCCCCTTATCATTAATAAATTTCGTTTTATATGATTTGAAAGTGTTTGTTTCGTTATCTCTTGCAAATCTTATTGTGTTCGATTTTTATGTTTATCTTGTATCTGCCTGTCTCACAGAAAATAATTGTTGTTTTATTTGTTTCCAACCCTTTTTTTTTGTATAAAAAAAGAAAATTGAACCCAATCTGGGACCTATGAAAATACCCCTAATGCAGAAGATTTGTGTGCCTATGATAAGCGTTTGCTATCCATAAATGCCCATCCATATCCTTGTGTTTGCATTTTATTGCATTTTATTGTTATATCTAAATATTGCCCCTGTCCGTATGTAATTATATATATATATATATATATATATATATATATATATATATATTTCTGTAGAAATATATTTTCTTATTATATATCAATCCTTATTTAAGAAGCTCAATGTAATTACATAGCAATAAAGAGAATAAATGACAAAAGGTTATATTCCAAAATTCATGCTGACCATGTTATAATTTATTCCTTTAATTGTATTAGTCAACTGAATTAAAGAAATAAATTATAAGATGGTCAACATCATGAATTTTGGAATATAATTTTGTGTCATTTATTCTATATATATATATATATATATTTGCTGTCTATATATATATAGTCATCCACATACAGTACTGTTTCGCTGTTTCACAGCTCATCAGGCAACCACCTCAAGCCAGGATTGAAACCCGACTGTCTGTATGGCAGTCAAGGCTCCTAACCATTACGCTGAACGAGTAGTGAATTTAACGATGTTTTGACATCGTCGGAAATACCGCCGCTCGATTTGTTTACACAAAGAGCGTCGCTTATACGCTAATGGTAATTCGTGTATCACTTCTCAATATGCTCAACTCAAGGTGAGGAGCATTATAGTCATCCACATACAGTACTGTTTCGCTGTTTCACAGCTCATCAGTGCGGCTAGACAGGCAACCACCACAAGCCAGGATTGAAACCCGACTGTCTGTATGGCAGTCAAGGCTCCAACAAATATATATATATATATATATATATATATATATATATATATATATTTGTTGTAAGAGAAAGAATGCGAAACGGACATAGGATATATTGTATACTAATATGTTATCATTTATCAATGGCCAAAACTTACCTGAATATAATGAATTATGAGATTGTCTGTTAAACGATGAATAATACTTTGAGAGGATTGGAACCGATGCATTAAATTTGAGTATTCAAAAGAACGACTCGGTAAGCATTTGTTAATATTGGACTTGAAAGCAACCGATTTAAATTATCCCACTGTACAATTATAATAATTATCCAAATGGAGAATTGTTCTTTCTCTTTAGAAGCACATACATGGATGTTCGGTACCACAGCCATATTTTTTTATGCCTATTAGCGTGACCACCTGGTTGAACACAGGAAACTTTAGGTACCCTTTATCTACAAGTCGATTTGGCATTGACGTCACGCTATCATGTTCACCGACCTCCTTCTCTCTCGGTAGCCGTGATATGACACGCTTAAGCTTTCCATCGCTAATCGCACAGATCGGTTGGACGCATCTTGAAAATACCTATTTAATACTATGTGATATGAATCCGGCTTAATTTCTATACTGTTTAAAATTATCAGATAAAACAGACAGACAGACAGCACAGAATATAAGAGCATTTAAAAAAAAAAGCGAAAGAACAAAAAAGAAAGATAAGACGAAAGAAAAGATGTCTGCTCTCTCTCTCATAATCAGCATCTCAATACGCGCTTGATTGGAATTAGTTTGTAGGAGTCTTCGACGGGAAGAACATAATTCATAAATAGTTTTATATGTCATCGGGTACGTTCTTCATTCAGTTGCAAGAAAAGAATTTCACAGTTTGATGGTAGGTATCGGTCTAGTCAATAAGGGGAGCTATTCACGTTCTCGTCCAAAGGGCATCAGGCGTTGAAAGCGGAAGAAATACTCAGATTTCGCGGGAGTTTGCCCGTCTAACTTATGCTCCCCATTTAGAAGGTGTGCAATTGCAACCCATTCCCCCAATTCGTATCCAATCTCAGCCATAATCTTTTAATCAACAGGCTAACAAAAAAAAAAAAAAGCATGTACGTAAATGCGACGTGCAAACAGCGGATGTTACGTAACGCCACTACAACCTAAACGGATGTGCACTAACTTTTAAAATAAGTTTGCTTATGTCCCTTAGTTCGCCTACACATTACCTCCCCCCACACGCTTTCTTTTTCTCTTTTTTATTTTTCTATCCTCCGCCTCTAGCATATCCCTCTTTTTCGTCCCCCACCCTTTTCTTACTCCCAACTTTTTAAATAAATACAAAAACGGTTTTAAATCTGTTCAATTATTCTGGTCGGACGTTGAACCTCGGGTAGCGTTTCTCGTTTGATAAAACCATTTCGGATTTAAATAAATTTATAATGAGATCGAGCCAAATCTGTATTATAGCGATCAAAATGGGAAATAACTATAATAAAGAAAATAAGACTTATCGCCCTTTATAGATTCTATAAAAAGACTGGAGAGTTAAAAAAAAAAAAAAAGATGGATAATATGGCGACTGTGATAACACATGCATATCGTTCTATAAATAATCGATTTTCTGCCGTGAATAAATTGTATTTAACTTACAATGAGCTTGTTTACTCGAATACTCCACTATTCCGATTAATCATTTCTCCGGGTACAGCAAAAATTGGCAACATGGATGAGATTGGATTAAATACCAAACCTCACAAACAGAAAACTCACATGGTAAAAATTTAAGAAAGAAAAACTGCGTTGGAGAAATTCTTTTCAGCACAAACGGAAAAAAAAAATTTCGTTCAATAATTTTTTACACGAGAAAAAAAAAGATACTTTTTTTGTACAAAAATTTTTTTTTTGTGAACACACGAAAAAAAATATTCTATTTTCTACGAAATTGTTTTGTGTGTGTGAACACACGAAAAAAAAGTACACGGGGGAAAAAAACATTTTTTTTTTTTTTGCAAACAAACAGAAAAAAAAAATTGTTCACAGACGAAAAGAAAAAAAATCGGAATTATTTGGATCATAGATCTAAAATTATTGGAAAAATATATTGCGAAACCAGCAAGAAGAATTTTTAAAAGCTTAAAACAACTTAATTGAAAATTTAACGGCTCAGTTTAACAAACAATTGATGGACACATCGAAATCAATTTCTCTTGACACTGTAGCAGCCGCTCCAATAGGCAGAAGCTAGATTTGACAACTTCGAGATTTGAAATTCATTCCCTCCTGGCTTGTCCAATTACAAGTCAGCTCTCTATCACGTGACAGAGTATATGAAAGGCAAAACCTGAAACCATTAACTCTCTTTGATCCTGATCTTGCCTGGGAGCAGACTTCGCCTGGGTCTGCTGCCCCAGGCAGGACGTGAGTACAACGAGCTAGCTATATCTCTCTTCAAACTTCTACTTGCTTCCACGTGCTGTACCCAAACGAACATACTATCTTCACACAAGAACATCTGTCTCTTTCTATCTCCTTCAACAGGCCTGACCTATATCTTATTGTCGGATATTTAATCTTCGTTTCCACACAACGAACTCTTTACGACTATTATAAATACAAGCGTGTATGAACACTGAACTCTCTTGCTAATATGTTTCTCTCTTCTATTCTTCTAATAAAGCTACTAACGAAGATAACAAATAAAGTTTATTAATGTAGAATGAAACTTCCATTTCGTCGTTGTCTCATTTCTATAACACCATAGCAAGTACAATAACAGATTTTTCATTCGATTAAGATTTAAGACAAACTTTTACTGCTTCGTATGGACGATGGAAGGATACGTTTCGACATGGGTTCGCATCTATGGACGAAGCATAGAAAGTACGTTTACTACTTTGTAAACTTATGAACATGAAAAATATTCAAATTACTTCCATCTGAAAAAAAAAAAACAGATTTCACATTTGATGAAACGATAGCACAGTTATCGGACATTTTTTGGCGAGTCGGCATTTTTATTTAATATCCGTTACAATTGTTTGAAATTAAAGAAAAGCGCTACAGACGATTTTTTTTTTAAATATGCTAGGATTGTTAATCTAAAATGCAGAAAATTTTCGGCTGAAATCGCTGACAGAGGATCAATTCAAATGCCTCATTTTCATCGCAGGGTTACAATCTCCAGAAGACGCAGACATTCGCACACGTCTATTGTTTATGGTTGAAAAAGACAAAGAAATAACGGTACAAATGTCAGAATGTCAACGACTAATCAAGCTAAAACGAGATACAACATTGGTTTCTAGCAACATCAAATCGGTAGAGAAATTGGACTAGAAAAACTATTATACATTTGATAAAACACAATCCAATTAACCAATACAAATTAAAAACTGAAATCAATATAATTTATATTAACATTTGCATCTAATAAAAAAGAATATATATATATATATATATATATATATATATATATATATATATATATATATATATATATATATATATATATATACTAGCATTTCAGCCAGGCGTTGCCCGGGTGTTTGGAGGTGTATGTTAAGCAAAAAAAAAAAAAAAAGAAAAAAGAAAAAAGTGGTCATTTTTGAAACTTTGACCCCTATTATGACCCCTATTATGACCCCATAACATTTATTGTTTGGGAATCAAATCAAGTTATTAAATTAGATCTATATCCAAGGAACCTATATCTAAAACTTCAAATGCTGAGACCCAAAATTGTCGGAGGCGTTTGGTAGAGTTCTCAAAGGTCCAATTTCTACTGTACACTCTTAACCCTTATCCTCGAGTGACCTCTTGGCCTTGATAAGTGGTGATGCCTATGTAAAGAAAAAGGTCAAATCGTTGAAGTTTGACCCCTTAACAGCCAAATTTCTGGTTGAAAACGGATTACAAAGATTTTCCCAAATCTCAGTACCCTGTATATCAAATTTCGAGTCTATAGGCTGAAAATTGACAAAGTTATTGCGTAGGGAAATGTACACAGACACACAGACACGTTCACTTTTATATATATATATATATATATATATATATATATATATATATATATATATACACTTTTTAAGTCATCTCGCTTTGGCTTAAAACTTATTGGTATATGAAAATTTACTGAATTACACGAACCCAGTAAAACTCAGTATATTACATACAAGTCTCTCTCTCTCTCTCTCTCTCTCTCTCTATATATATATATATATATATATATATATATATATATATATATATATATATATATATATATATGCTAAAGTTATGAAAGGTGGAGAGTATTTTCATCAAACGGAAATGAAATCATGTCGTCTTTTCGATGGCGACAATTTTATCGTTCCACTCTACGGAGGGTTTAGAACGAACACCTCGCTAGATATGTTGACGTTCTGTAGTGCGTTTGAATCAAATTTCTCGTTGGCTGCTTAGTTGTATCGGCGAGTGGAATGCAATACACATATAAAATTTTGTTTTTCTTTCCTTAGTTAGTCTGTACGTTTCGCTTTGAAAAACGCCAAGTACATGTTTCGAAGGACAAACTGCTTCAAAAATCCAAAATCGCGAAATTGATACTTTAAAAAGGTCAATCTGACAACCCTGAACAAGAATATGAGAGTAGCCCCCCTCCCTTTGATGTAGCCTCGTTCTTAAATAAAATACTACTAATAATAACAATAATAATAATAACAATAATATAACTGTTGTAATGGCGTAAGAAAAGAACTCGTAGTTATTTTAACGTGCGATTTTTCACTGAAGAAAGAAGTGAGCAAAACGTTATATAAAAAGGGAACATTCTAAAGTAACAGGACAAAAAATGAAGAACATTGTCTGCCAAGAGATGCTGAACTGAAGGTGTAAAGTAAAGATTGTCTTTAACAACATGATTTTATTATTTGTATTGAACTATGTAGCACAATATTACTTTCTGAGTATTTATCAGTACTTATTATCTTATTTGGGCCAGTTTAATATTTCAGATATAATAGCATTATAAAGTTAAATGATGTAGAAGATATTTGTGCAATAATAGACGTCCGTGTCGGGTAGCAACAAATAGTAATTGAGTTGGCAAGTAAACCGCTAATGATTCGTTATGTGTTCTTCTTTCCAACTAGTAGCCTCAATTCTGAACTACAGATCTCGCTCTCCTAAAATATACACAAACAGTAGTCATGGGTTCGGACCATGCCATAACACTACTACTACTACTACTACTACTACTACTATACTACTACTACTGATAATAATAATAATAATAATAATAATAATAATAATAATAATAATATTATTATTATTATTATTATTATTATTATTATTACTATATATATTCACTAGGAATTCTCACACATGCCATCATCAGAGAACCAGTGATGTTCCCCGGAGCCTGGGTGACAACAAGTTTCCACAGATTTCTAATACTCTCCAACTCTTTTCCAACTTTAGCAAATGATCTTGGGTTATTACAACAACCGCCTGCCATTGATCGCTCGATGTGAAGGACAATTGGCATTCATTGGAATTTGGGTAGTAACAAGCCTCCCCAAGGCCCCAATCTCTTCGCAAAATGTCTTAAAAAACTTTTTTTCTAAAAGAACTATTTTCGACAAACATTTGGTCTTTCTCAATGTTCTCAAGTTTCCACCGCGGTTTATTCGACGTAAATGTAACTATTTTTGCTTGTTTGAAGTCAAAAGCATGTTTATGCTGCAATGAATGAGAGAATAATGCATTCAGAGAATTGCTAATTCTATATATATATATATATATATATATATATATATATATATATATATATATATATATATATATATCTTTTTTATGTTCATTGTGACCATCTACAAGAACAAAGAAGACATACCCATCTGCTCCAATAGTAGGAGTATCTCTTTGTTGGCCGTCGCTGGAAAATCCCTTACGAAGACTCGTCTCCACAATATCAGAACGGGTCACCCCAGAGTCGCAGTGTAGTTTTCGAGAGGGCAGTTGAACAGTTGACATGATCTTTGTGATACGTCAGCCCCAGGAGAAATGCCAGGAGCAGAACAGGGACTGGTTCATTGCCTTTGCCGATCTCTTGAAGGCATTTGGCTCAGTTAACAGAGATTTGGGTGCCCACATGTATATACACACATACATACATACATACATACATATATACATACATACATACATACATACATACATACATACATACGAGACCCTTCAATAAGTTTCCAGTCTTTTTTGTACAGGCATTTAAAATTGTCATACAGTCTTGAAAATTCAGTATGTTATCTTGTGAGATGACTGACCAATTTTCATGATTCAACGTTCAAATGAACAGCTACAGTAGAAATTGGAATGCACCCTACTAAAGCCTGATTGTCACAGCTGGTGAATTTCAAAAGTGCAATCTGGGCGTGAGAACACTTTAGAAGAACGATACGCAACAAAATGGACGTATATAATGATTCAGATTTGAGGGGGGGCGGCATCTTGCATGAATCGATCATCAGTTTTTGAGTAGCATAAGAGATTCAAGGAAGATAGGGAGTCTGTGGGGAATGATGAAAGGTGTGGGGGGGAGAAAGGAAGTTAGAACATCATAGTTGATTGGCCAAATAACGAATTTCATAGATCAGGACCATCATGTGTCTATAGAAACAATAAGTGTACAGTTTGTTGTCAGTGTGGGAACTGTACACTTATTCGCGAGGAACTGAGCATGTGGAAGATTTATGCGAAGTTTTCCCAAGGGTGCTTTGAGAACTCCATCCTTATCACAGACTATCTGACTAAGATAAGCATCAAGATAGTTCCTCACCCTCCCTATAGACCAGGCCTTGCTCCCTGTGACTTTTGATTATGCGACAATTGAGAAAATGAAAGAAACTGTGAGACGAGGGTCATTACACGCTCACACAAGAGGACTTCCATGTGGCTTTCCAGAAGTTGTTGGAACGGTACAACAAGTGCATTGCAGCCAGAGGCGATTACTTCGAAGGGGACTAGTGTTTTATGCATATACTATCAATAAAAGTGTCCTTACGTCTGGAAACTTATTGAAGGCACTTCGCACATAGGACCGGCCACGCAGTTGAGTAAATAAATCATGTACTACGAAGCAGAAGCACAACTTTTGTAGCCTTGGCACTCCCACGCACGTGTGAAATCACTGGCAAAACGTATTGTAACTATTTCAAGGCCACTCCTCCTCTCCGATACACAACATTCCCCCAATCTCTTTCTCTCTCTATTTCTCTCTCTCTCTTTTTCTCTCCCTCTCTCTTTCTTTCTCCCCCATCTTTCTTTTGTATATAATAAACCCTACCTATTTTAAGAATAGGTACTTAACTAAACTATGTGTTGCTATTAACAATGGGTGTGGGAGTGAGATGCTTGCGCCCCCCCCCCATCGCCTACTTCTCGTCTCTCTACTGGGGATAATTTATTTTCTCTGCTTACTCGACCCTGAGGATGAAGGCGAACACCTGGAAATCATCCCCTACTCATAAGATAAAAAAAGAAGAAAAAAAAAAGAAAAGGAGTCTGCTGATCTTGAGTTCTTAAAAAACTTGACCTAATTGTTCGGCCTGTCAGGTTACCAATAACTTTTTTTTTTCGGCTTTTTTTTTTTTTTTTTTTGGTTTGTAAGACTTCCGTTTGAAATAGCATTTTCGTCAGTTTGTCATGATTAAGTTTGAAGTAGCATTTTGGTTGGTTTGCCTTGTTCCAGTTTGAAATAGCATCTTCATGGCTATTGCTGTAAATTGAATGTACAGAATCATCTTATGAACGGTTTTACTTTTGACCATCAGTTTGCAGGACTATATATATATATATATATATATATATATATATATATATATATATATGTGTGTGTGTGTGTGTGTGTGTGTGTGTGTGTGTGTGTGTGTGTGTGTGTGTGTGTGTGTGTTGCTTTGTTTTAGTTTTAGCGATATGTTTTTGAATGAATTCAATTATTTACGAAAGTGCATTTCTTACCTAAATGCGAGTTGGGAATAATTTCCCCTTTTAACCAATTTGATACCCCCACATGGGGAACGGTATATATATTATTTATTATTTTATTTTATTTAAATTACATTTTAAAAATAATATATATATGTGTGTGTGTGTGTGTGTGTGTGTGTGTGTGTGTGTGTGTGTGTGTGTGTGTGTGTGTGTGTGTGTGTGTGTGTGTGTGTGTGTGTGTGTGTGCGCGCGCGCGCACGCACGTTTGTGTGTGTGTGGCCTGGCAAGACCACAGGGGAGACAACCGAAGCAGCAAAACTGAAGCTAGCCTGCAGGAATGCAGGATACTGTATATACAAATGTAGGCAAATTTTGGTATATTTTATTGGTTTGTAAAAAAGATGCGTTTTTAACTAATTGTTATAAACATAAAATAATATTATTATCTTCAAAATTTTCATGTAGTTCCGTCTCATAGAACCAAAAATATTCAATTTGGCTACCAGTGTAGAAATATTCATCTATATCTTTATATATATATATATATATATATATATATATATATATATATATATATATATAAAGCTCTGTGTGTGTGTATATATATATATATATATATATATATATATATATATATATATATATATATATATATATATATATATATATATATATATATATATATATGGCGATTCTGACGAATCCTATAGTTGGATGAAACGCAGAATATTCAGTGTAGCTTAATCGCCATATATTTTTTATAAATTACTAACTAGCTCTACCTACGTATTGAGCACTTTTTAAGTAAATACTTAAAGTTTACGCATAAATCTATACTTTCGTATATTAAATTAATGCGAATAAATGAAGTAGTTATATATATATATATATATATATATATATATATATATATATATATATATACACTTGTGCCCGATATTATTCATACCCCTCGGATCTTTGAGATTTCTATAAGAATATTGCTCAAACCAGAAGATAGACAATATTAAAGGGATTTCAAACAATAAATCAAGCATAAGCATTTAATTTAAACTCAACAAATAAATAAATTATGCAAGTTTGAAGCATTATACTAAGAAAAACAATAATGGCACTAGTTCAAAATTATTCATACCTCTCTTACTAATAGTCAATAGCATGCCCTTTATTCTTAATAACTGCCTGTAACCGTTTTGGATATTCATCAACAAGGTTTTTACAATCATCAACACTGATTTTTGACCATTCTTCAATGCAGTAGTTCTCTCAATCCCTCAAATTTCTAGGTTTCCGCTTTTTAACCTCAGTTTTCAATATGTGCCAGAGGTTTTCGATAGGGTTCAGGTCGGGACTCTGGCTAGGCCATTCCAAAACATTAATGTGATTATCCTCAAACCATTTCTTGACTATTTTGGCAGTATGTTTTGGATCATTATCCTGTTGAAGGACCCAGTTTGGTCCTAAATGGAGCTTCTCCGCATCCTGTCTAATGTTTTTCTGGAGTATCTCCAAATATTGCTCCTTCTTCATGGTTCCATCTATCTTGACCAAACTACCTGGACCACTAGCCGAAAAGGAGCCCCAAAACATTAGGCTACCACCACCATGTTTCACCGTGGGTATGGTGTTCTTTGGGTTGTAAGCTTCTCCTTTCTTCCTCCAAACGTAAGAAGCATCCATATGGCCAAACAATTCAATTTTTGTTTCGTCAGTCCACAAAATACTTGAGAAAACGGACTCTGGAGAATTCACATGGGTCCTAGCAAACTTTAGACGTGCTGCAAGGTGTTTTCCGGTGTGCAATGAGGTCCTTCTTGGTCTTCTTCCTTTCAGACCATTTTCATGCAGAGTCCTTTGCAATGTTTGCCTTGATATTTTTATGCCAGAAGACTCCAGATTTTCTAAAATGTCCTTAGTAGTGGTGGTTGGATTTGCATTAACACTTCTTACAATATTCCTGGTGGCTCTAGCAGACAGTTTCCTTTTCCTTCCTCTACCAATCAAGTTGTTTGTTGTGTGGTGGCTCTGTAATTTTTTGATGATGCTCTTTACTGTTGCTGTAGGGACCTACAATTTCTTGGAAATTGACTTGTAACCTAAACCATCCTTATGTGAATTCACAATTTTAGTCCTAAGATCATTACTAAGCTCTTTTTTCTTCCCCATTCTAATAATTTTTATTCTTTTTTTGGTTTTCAGTTGATATCATTTTAATTTCTGAAAAATGCAAAAAACGAAATGAAATTAATCAAAGGTTGTATAAAAGCATTCAAAATAAGAATCAAACAGGAAACAAACAGTCAGAAACTCGATTAATACTGAAAAAATAAGGGGGTATGATTATTTTTGAACATTGCAGATTTTATAAATAGCTGTATATTTCTTTTATTACAAGTATCCCGAGATTTTAAAATGACGAAAATGATCAGAAGAGGTTTATTAAGAATATGTATCAATATGGACGTAAACAATAAATTCTTACAAAGTTACACCTAATAAACTCAATTTTCAAGAGGGGGTATGAATAATATCGGGCACAAGTGTATATATATATATATATATATATATATATATATATATATATATATATATATATATATATATATATATATGAAGAATAGATCTTGTAATATTAACTTACTTAGTTATAGTTTATCTTTTTTATTTATTCATTCTTTTTTTTTTATATTAGTATAAATAGTACCGTATTATTCTACACTTTCTTATTGGGGAAGTGGTATTATCCACTGGAGAGCCATGTATTTAACAGCTTTCCTGTTTTTAAATCTCCGAAACAGCTACATGGTAAACAGCTGATGATCCCCGTTTCCTATTTACAAAATTTTATTTAAGGTTTTCTCTTTTCATCTTTATATAGTTCAATTCACTTGTAAAATTTAAAACCTTGGAGAAATCGACTTATGCAAGTGCTAAGTCTTTCTATTTAACAATTTTAGTTAAGGCTTTTTTTTTTTCTCTCTCCTCTCCTTATATAAATGAATTCTCTTTTGTAATTATAAACTTTTTAGTAGTCGAATTATATGGGTGCTAAGTCTGCGATAGGTTAAAGTTAGTTGCTTTTTCCGGGAATTTAAACTTTATTCTTCATTTTAATTTTTACATTTATTTTTTATTTTTTATTCAAAGCTTCTTTAGACTATATATATATATATATATATATATATATATATATATATATATATATATATATATATATATATATATATTGAAGACATGTTTGCTGCAAGGCTGAAAATTAAAACATGAACCAATAGCTATTACGTTACGCATGCATATTCTTCGTAATGCCGTCGTTCGACCTTCACCTGACAAATTCCATTTTTTTATTTTAACACTTTTGGGCCGATTTTCCTCGGCTAAAACCCAAATATAAAGCTTCGCATGGTTTCAAATACTCTATATACTAAGTTTCATGTCTGTAGACCAAAAACTGACAGAGGAGTTTGATAGGTAAATTGTTTAAAACAAATATACACATACATAAGTTTATATAGACAGAGTTTTGTGTTTACTATACACTTTTTACACAAACATTACGCAAGTATAAATCATGTAGAATATCTGCATGAATATAATTACACGTAATAGTTAACTAAAGATGATAATCCCATAAATAAACCGAAAAAACTAATAGGGAGTTAATTAAAATTAATGTTTAAAAGAATATGCAAATTAACTAAATCTTTTGCAGATGAATTACACGACCCATATATAATAAAGTTGTATTTTCTTTTTAAATAAATAGAATTAAAGGGTTTTAATATGAATATCAATACACAAAGAAAAGCAAATTTATATATATAATTATTTCTACGGCCAGACAATATCGCAGCTCACAAGAACCATGAAAGCTTACAAACCGGAAACCAAGACTCGAGTTCGCTCTCATTTGGGCTCATCAGTTAGACACATTCGTATCCTGAGTTTGGATGTGTGTAACTGATGAGCCCAAATGAGAGCGAAACTCGAGTCTTGGACTTCCGGTTTGTTGGCTTTCATGGTTCTTGTGAGCTGCGACGTTGTCTGGTTGTGGGAATAATTAATTATATATTCTCTCTCACTTTCTGAAAATCATATATATATTGATCAAAGGTCGCTGAGATTTGGAACTTATAAAATTGTCAAAAAGCTAATATATATCCCACCTTTTTGACATTTTCATTAGTTTTTAAGGCTTATATTTGAAATAACATTTTCGTTGGTCTGTCATGCTTACATTTGAAATGGCATTTTTATTGGTTATGTCAAAAAGAGTCTACAATCTAACAGGTCTCACACTATCAAACACCTCGAACCCCTTGTGTATCGTCGAAATGTTACACCCTGGTATTGATTTTACAAGTACTTTTACGGAATGTTCTCGGTCTTGATATTATTTTAGCTCTTTTGCTAAAACTGCAAAAGTATTTATCTAAGCTAGCAGGGACTCTCGGCGTAGCCCGGTCTAAAGTACGCTTAAATATGATATTTTAATTCTTGCGGATTTAGTATATATTATTATAGAGTCAATTTTCGATCGATTCTTATATATTATAAAGTTGGGATTTCAAATATATATATATATATATATATATATATATATATATATATATATGTATATATATGTATATATATATATGTACACACACACACACACACACACACATATATATATATATATATATATATATATATATATATATATATTTAGTGGAAATGATAATTAATAAAAAAACAGAAGAAAGTGCTCAATACTGTTGTAGAGCAAATATGCGTTTTATTTTTTTATTACCGTATCTTTCTGTTAAGTTACATTATTGGTTCAGCTACCCGGCCGTTTTTCACAGAAATGTTCGTTATTATCATAATAACGAACATTTCTGTAAAAGTCTGAGGAAGCTACAGACGGCAAAAAAAAAAACGGCCGAGTAGCTGAAACAATAATGTAACTTAACAGAAAGATACGGTAATAAAAAATAAAACGTATATATATATATATATATATATATATATATATATATATATATATATATATATATATATACTATAATAATTAAATTTAACTTTACTTTCCTTAGAAAATAATTTGCTAAATAAAATTAACGATATTGAGACTGGCCAATATATAATGGGTAATCATTTGGAAATACGGTGACTGCAAAATTTAACGTCATCAAGTCACATTTCGGAGTAAAAACACACAGACAGACAGGCCCACAGACAGATATACTAGCATGGGAGCCCGGCGTTGTCCGGGTGTTTGAAGGTGTATGCTCAGCAAAAAAACAAAAGAACAAAAAAATGGTCAATTTTTTTTTTTTTTACTTTGACCCATATTATAACCTCTTGACATTTATTGTTCTGGGCTCAAATCGAGTTAGATCCGTGCCCAAGGAACCTAAATTTAAAATTTCAAGTGTTTAGACCCCAAATTGTCGGAGGAGTTTGGTAGAGTTCTCAAAGGTCAAATCGTTGAACTTTGACCCCTTAACAGCCAAATTTCTGGTCGAAAACCGATCACATCGATTTTCCCAAATCTCAGTACCCTGTATATCAATTTCGAGTCTGTAGACTAAAAATTGACACAGAGTTCCCAAATCTCAGTACCCTGTATATCAATTTCGAGTCTGTAGACTAAAAATTGACACAGAGTTATTGCGTAGGGAAATGTACACACACACACACACACACACACACACACGTTCACTTTTATAGATATATAGATATAGATATATTCTAAAGTTATGAAAAGAGGTGGAGAGTATTGTCATCAAACGGAAATGGAATCATGTCTTTTCGATGACGCCAATTTTATCGTTCCCCTCTGCAGAGGGTTTAGAACGAACACCTCCTCGCTAGATATATTGACGTTCTGTAGTGCGTTTGAATCGAATTTCTCGTTGGCTGATTAGTTGTATCGGCGAGTGGAAAGCAATACACATATAAAATTTTGCCTTTCTTTCCTGTACGTTTCGCTTTGAAAAACGTCTGTACGTTTCGCTTTGAAAAACGTCTGTACGCTTCGCTTTGAAAAACGTCTGTACGTTTCGCTTTGAAAAACGCCAAGTACATGTTTCGAAGGACAAATTGCTTCAAAAAAATCCAAAATCGCGCAATTGGTACTTTAAAAAGGTCAATCCGACAACCCTGAACAAGAATATGAGAGTTGCCGCCTGTAAAAGTCTGAGGAAGCTACAGACGGCCAAAAAACGGCCGGGTTGCTGAAACAATAATGTAACTTAACAGAAAGATACGGTAATAAAAATAAAATGTATATATATATATATATATATATATATATATATATATATATATATATATACATACTATAATAATTAAATTTAACTTTGCTTTCTGTTGTGAAGGAACATAACTGGCTATACACCGGTTACAAACTGTATATATATATTGGACTGTTTGGCAGACAGCGGCAGACAAGCAGTCGCAGTAAGACGGATAGTCTTACGTGTTGATTATCAGACTTTCTTCCCCATACTTGTTACTATGTACTTCTATTTACCTTAGGCGAGCAGCCTTACGTTTCTGTATTATAAATAAACCCCATTACACATACCACTCGGTGTAACTCACGTTTGTCTTTATTTCCTAAGTATTTAGGAATATAACAATGGCGACGAAAGGATGTTCTTTCTCTTAACAGAGATAAATTACCGTACCAAGGACTGTGTACAATGCAAGGATTTTTTGTTTTACGAAAAAAAAAAAACTACACAAGGATTTTTGACCACGTGCGTCAATGAATTTAAAAATTTTTCCTACCTAAAGTAGCGAAAAGTACGGATTTTTCTTCGTAAAGAACTCACAAGAAATTATAGAAACATGTTCAAGGTAAAGTGGAATTTATATTTATTTTGACAAGTAAAAAAAAAAAAAAAAAAAAATGGTCGCAAGTTGAATTCGAAACTACACTAAAGGATTACGAGTTTCGAAAGAAAAAATATAAATACAACGACTATTGTACCATTTTATGCCACGTGGGAACGGCAGCCATATTTTTTTTTTTTTTGGAAAATTAATTGTTTGTTATTGCCTTTATATAAATAATTGGAACTATTTGTCGTGGGAAGTAAGAAATATTTTGTGTATGAACTTACGTTGTTGAAAAAAAAAAAAAATAAAAATAAAAAGAATTATTTTACAAAGCCTGTTGAATTACTATGGATGAACTTTGTTGAAACGTGTTGTGTCTGCATATTGCTACTAATTTACGATATACGTAAATTTACGATTTTTCTTTGGAATTATTGTGTAGAATTCGAAAAGACATTTTTGTACTAGAAGCTAACATGGAACAATTAGCAGAGTTAACTAAGGCTCTAGCCCTTAGCATCCAGGAACAGACAAAAATGACTCAACAATTTTTAGCGCAACAACAACAACAACAACAAATTCAACAACAGCTACAGCAACAGCTGCAACAACAAGAAAGAACACAAAAAACTTTAGAGGCACAACAAGAACAAACAAACATACTACAACGACAAATGTCGACACAGCAAAAGAATTTAGAAAAGCTAATTCTAACGTCGACCGGGAAGAAGACTAATTTTTCTGCCGAGGGTATTTCAAATTCACTAACGGAATTTCGTTACTCCCCGGATACTGGTGTTACTTTCCCTGCATACTACAGAAGATACGAAACAATTTTTACGAAAAGATGTTTAGACTGGACCGATGAGGAAAAAGTTACCCTGCTACTACAAAAACTGGGTACTGATGAAAACACCAAGTATGCAAATCTAATTCTACCAAAAAAACCGGAGGAGGTTTCGTTCGAGGAAACAATTAGTACCTTGTCGAAAATATTTGATAAAAGGGATAGCCTATTTCACTCTAGATACAAATGTTTGAACATTCAGAAGGCAGAAGCTGAAGACTATCTAGAATATGCTTGCACTGTGAACTGTTTATGCGAATCATTTAGATTGAATGAAATTTCCGCAGACCAATTTAAATGTTTAATCTTTGTACAAGGTCTCACAGCACCAAGGGACAAAGATATACGTTCACGGATCCTAACAATTATGGAGGCGGATCCTAACATAACATTGCAAAAAGTCACTGAAGAGTGTCAACGTCTGATTAACATAAAGAAAGACAACACTCGCATTGAAGAGGAAAATATTTTTAAGGTGCAGCAAGTAAAAAGGCAAGGGACCACAAGAAAGTCCAGGTTCCAAGAACACAGGATCCTTAAAGGATACAAAGACCCAAAGCTAAAGTGTAAATGTTGTGGTAGTTTAAGACACAACAATAAGACCTGCTGGTTTAGGAACAAAATATGTTATGAAGGTGGTCTCAGAGGTCACAAGGGAACATACTGTGCCCAGAAGAAAAGACAAGGGACCGATAATGTAAATACGCTTCGCATGAATAAAGAAAAAAGCTGCGAAAGACGGAAATATGTTGATGTTCGGATAAATGGACATCTGGTTACATTGCTTCTGGATAGCGGTGCAGATATTAGTATTATAAATGAAGATATATGGAAAAGGATAGGTCGACCTGAATTAACGAAAACCAGAAAGACGGCGAGAAGTGTGTGCGGCAAAAGATTAGAGTTCAAGGGAGAATTAAAATGCAAAGTGACATTCGCTAACCAGACTCATAAATCCAAAGTGTACGTCGTACCAGGAAAGAATACATGCCTGTTTGGGGTAGATTGGATTGTCCTGTTTAATTTATGGGAGAAACCCATAAATTCGTTTTGTAACGTTTTAACTGCAGAAAAAGCAAACCAAAGGGAAGACTTCCTGAAGGATTTGAAAACTGAATTTCCCAATGTTTTTGCCGAAGGACTAGGACTCTGTATTAAGACAGAGGCAAAATTTGAATTAAAGAAAAATGCCACTCCAGTATTCAAACCTAAAAGGAATGTGCCTTTTTCAGCGATGGACGCAATCGAAAAAGAGTTGGATAGACTTCAACAACTGGAAGTCATTGAAAAAGTTAACCACACAGATTGGGCAAGTCCAACCGTGTATGTAAAGAAAAAAAATAACAGAATAAGGGTCTGTGGAGATTTTTCAACGGGTTTAAATGACTGTCTATTGGACCATAATTATCCCCTTCCGTCCGCAGAAGATCTGTTCTCTAAGCTTAACGGAGGAAAAATTTTTTCTAAGATAGACCTCTCAGATGCTTACTTGCAAATTAAGATCAGCGATGAATGCTCCAAATACTTAGGCATAAATACTCATAAGGGCATTTTTAAGCTAAAGAGGCTTCCTTTTGGATTAAAGGTTGCTCCTGCTATTTTCCAGCAAATTATGGACACGATGCTGGCAGGGTTGGAATTTTCAATGGCCTACCTTGACGATATCCTAATTAAAAGTGAAAATTTGCAAGATCATAAGAAGCATGTAAAAGAAGTATTCAAAAGAATACAGGAATTTGGTTTTAAATTGAGCCCAGAAAAATGCGATTTTTTTATGAAAAAAATTAAATATCTAGGTCAAATAATCGACAAAGAGGGTCGAAGACCGGATCCACAAAGGACTGAAGCAATTGAAAAGATGCCTGCTCCAGATTCAGTGACAAAATTAAAATCGTTTTTGGGATTAGTTCAATACTATGCAATTTACATCCCTAACATACATAATTTAAGAGCTCCTCTTAACGAGTTACTGAAAAAGGGTGTTAAATGGAACTGGAATAAGGAATGTGAATCTGCTTTCCAAAATATCAAAAGATGTCTACTGTCAGACTTAGCATTGGCACATTTCAATCCAGAAAAGGAACTAATACTAGCAACGGACGCCAGTGATTACGGTGTTGGCGCTGTATTACTTCACAAGTATGAGGATGGTAGGACAAAAGCTATCGCCCATGCTTCAAGAACGTTGGTTGCAGCGGAGAAAAATTACAGCCAAATTGAAAAAGAGGCGCTGTCGATAATATTTGGAATTACAAAGTACAATCGATTTCTCCATGGACGATCTTTTATTTTGCAAACCGACCATAAACCCCTACTTACCATATTTGGATCAAAGAAAGGCATTCCCACACATACTGCGAATCGATTACAGCGATGGGCTGTAACCCTCTTAAACTATCAGTTTAAGATGGAACATGTATCCTCAAAAAAGTTAGGACACGCAGATGCATTATCACGGTTGATCCCTAAAAGAAGCGAAAGTTTCGAAGAAACGGTAATTGCTGCGCTTAAAGACGAAAGTGAATGTACAAGTTCAATGTGTAATATGATACGTGAACTTCCGGTAACTTTCGAAAAAATAAAAAAAGAGGCAGTAAATGACATTTTCATTAAGAAAATGAAAAATCAATTGGGATGGATAAAAAAAAATAAAAAGGTAGATCAAACAACGCCTTTTTCCATCTGTGAAGATGTGCTCATGTATGGTGAGAGGATCGTAATTCCACTAACGTTACAGAGGAAAATTCTGAAGGAATTTCATACAGGTCATCCGGGCATTTCGAGAATGAAATCCCTTATGAGAGGATATGTGTACTGGCCTGGTATGGACAAGGAAGTTGAAAAATGTGTCAAGACATGCAGAGGATGTCAATTAGCAGCTCGAGATCCTCCAGTAAAAACGACGCCATGGCCAAAGACGGACCTACCCTGGTCACGTCTGCATATTGATTATGCGGGACCTATAAATGGTTATTTTTACTTGATTATTGTAGATTCTTTTTCAAAATGGCCAGAAATATTTAAGTTTAGACATCCAACAGCAAAAAACACTGTGAGTGCGCTTAATGAAATTTTTAGCCGTTTTGGAGTGCCAAAAACCTTAGTGAGCGATAATGGAACAGCATTTACTGCTCATGAATTCAAAGAATTCTGTGACTCACTAAATATTCTACATATGACAACACCTGTGTACCATCCACGATCGAATGGGTTGGCCGAAAAATTTGTAGATACGTTTAAAAGGGCACTTAAGAAAAATCTTACTACGGACACAGACGAACAATGTATTCAAACATTTTTAGCAATTTACAGGGTGACACCAAATCCTAATAATAATGTCAATTCTTCCCCGGCTGAGCTAATGTTTGCAAGAAAGATAAGATCTGTCTTCGATAGGCTGCTACCAGAGAAAAAGAAAGTTTTCAAAAAAGAAAACCTTAATACCAAGTGCTTCTCCCCAGGTGAAAATGTATATTTCAAAAATTTTCAAAATGGACGAAATCAGTGGGTTGAAGGTATTATCAAAAAAAGGATTGGGAGCATGGTCTATACCATCCAAGGATTAAGTTTTGTCTGCAAAAGACACAGAAATCAAATACGTCCCAGACTGTCTCCAAATGTGGAAGAGACACCAATGGAAACATTGTGCGATATTTTTGATATACCAAAACCAGCGTGTGTACCGCAAACAATGAATATTTCGCCTGAACCGACCATACGGGCTGGACAGAAACCTTTACCCCGGGTAACGCTGACCAGAAGGAAAAGCGCAAGAAAGAGAAAAGTTACCAGGAGATTAAGCCCTGACCCTAAAAGGAAGAGGTATTTAAGCTAAAATCAGGAAGATTTCAGCTTCAGGGGGAGGTGTTGTGAAGGAACATAACTGGCTATACACCGGTTACAAACTGTATATATATATTGGACTGTTTGGCAGACAGCGGCAGACAGCGGCAGACAAGCAGTCGCAGTAAGACGGATAGTCTTACGTGTTGATTATCAGACTTTCTTCCCCATACTTGTTACTATGTACTTCTATTTACCTTAGGCGAGCAGCCTTACGTTTCTGTATTATAAATAAACCCCATTACACATACCACTCGGTGTAACTCACGTTTGTCTTTATTTCCTAAGTATTTAGGAATATAACACTTTCCTTAGAAAATAATTTGCTAAATAAAAATAACGATATTGAGACTGGCCAATATATAATGGGTAATCATTTGGAAATACGGTGACTGCAAAATCTAACGTCATCAAGTCATATTTCGGAGTAAAAACCACAAACAGAGGTCATCATCTATCAGTTTACAATTTTCAATATGAAATATGAAGGCAACGTGCGCGAGAAAGAAAACGCCTTTCTACTTGTGTGGGGACGATTGACCGGAATCGGAATAATAGGTAATTGGAATCGGTATCGGAATTGGAAATGTTTGCCTATTTTCCGATGCCAAAAACGATTCTTTTAATCGTTTATATTTAGCCAGTTTTTTTTTTTGTTTTTTTTTAAATAAAAAACTCAATTTTCCATCACTGGTACTAATGGTAAACTGATAAATATTTATTGATTTTAAATTTTACGAGTGAAACTGAAATTTATAGATGTAACAAAGCGTGGAAGCGCGTATGCAAATGCCTAGCCGTGTGCGAAGAAAAAGATTACATTAAAAAAGCGTGTATGCAGACGGACGATCACGTTTAAGAGCGCGTTCAAGAGCACGTTCAAGAGCACGTTTGAAACGACATTCGAGAGAACAGGCGTCAGAGAAGATGAACACGTTCGGAATCACGTTTTATTCGGGAAAGTACCCGGAAATATAAGTCGTTGTAATAAAAAAAGAAGTTGAGTTATTATTGTCTTCTGTTCCTTGCGACGCACTCCGCTACAACGTATTGGGTCCCGTTTGTAAATGTGTGTGCTACGTTACATAGATAATCCTCCCCAAGTATATTTTTACGATTGTAGAAAAATATGTGAAAATATTACATGGGATTAAGTAATCCGAAAAAATTAAATAATAAAAAAAAGGGGCAACTTAAATAAACATTTTGATATTTTAAAAGAATTGGAATCGGTAATTGTATCGGAATCGGAAAAAATATTGGAATCGTTCCATTACTACTTCCTACCACCACTGCAAAGAACTTCCCTTTTTCCACTCTGTGCAGAGCTAAAATCAAATGGAATTTCCATGAACAGAGTTTCTTTCCAAAAAATGTCTATCCATGGAATACATTACACTAAAGACTACAACAGGACTATCTTCAAATCCAATGTAAACAAATACTTATTAAGCCGTCCTTTTGAGCAATCAACTGTTGCCGAATTCAATTTATCGTTTTCAAGCCGAATCACAGTATTGTTCACCGTCAAACTGATAATCTCATTCACCGGTGTCCTCGAGTGGTTTTTGTCCTTAGTAAGCAGTAATTCATTAAAAACGTGTATCAAATAATGAAATGATCAGATGAACGTAAAGAGACTCCCGGGTATCGCCGGACGAACGTTGCCAGTTATTTATAACAAAGCGTCGTTATTCTTAAACTGTGACGCTGAATTAAGGACACATTTTTTTGAGAAATGAAATTCAAATCTTGTTTCAAAACATTCCGTTGAATATAAAAAAAAAAAAAAAAAAAAAAAAAAATGAAAGGAAAAATGTTTGGACTCCAAAAAAGGATGTTTTTTAAATTGAATGTTTTTATTCATAGAAGAAATGCGATATTTGAGGATTAATATCAGGTTTCGACCAGGGAAATGAGTCATCGTTACTTCGTTGGAACGTTCAGAGATCGGGACAATTTGACTGACTAGAACCTCACCCCAACCCATACTCCACTCATCCCGCACGTAAAACAAACAAACACACACACACACACACACACACACACACACACACACACACACACACACACACACACACACATTTAAAAACAAATTTTGGTATCGTGTGTAGAACCATGACCGTCGTAAAAACGAGTTCGTTTCACTAAAAGTCACGTGGCCTGCGAACGTCACTTGATAAAGTACAACAGGCACGGTACTAACTGTAGTCACGGCCACCGAGAGTAAGTGCAGGATGAGGCACGCTATGGTGCAGGGTGGTCATTTCCTGTTTCGTTTCTCAGTGAAATTTCTGTGGGATTCATTAAAACTGTCCCCAAAGTGACTGCATTTTAATTTCTAAATGATAACGAATTATTTTACATTTCAATATGTGCATTTAAAAGGCTGCCTGTTTTACAAGTACTTTAATCGTAAGTGCTCCGACGAACTACAAGCCCTTGTCGTAAATACCCTCGACAACCCCGACAAGCAGCAAAATTCCATTCCTACACAGTAGAGATCCCCAGATGCAAGAAAGCCTTTTACTTAAATAGTTTCTTCTCTCGGACTGTTAGATTTTGGAATTTCTTTCCGAGTTTCTGCTTCCCTGACTGTACTGACATCCAGGAATTCAGTTGTGATGTAAACATACATCTTGCTACTCAACTTCCTACACAGTATCTCTGCAAATTATGTCCCAGATAGTAGCCCCCTACATCAAAATCGGCATGTGTCTTGTTTGGGGTGAAATGCATTTTTTTTTTAAATTAAGTTTTTTTTTTTCGGGAAAATACTGTGAAGTTTTATATTTTTAAAAGTGTATTTAATTACTAATTTAAACGTGACTTTAATTTTAAGTTAAAAATGCACGCATTTTTGAAAAAAAATTGTGAAAAATTCTTTACTCTCCTTTTTTCTTGATAATAAAGCAAACATTATGTTCAATTGTTTTTATTTTAACTGTTTATTTTCTTATAAGGATCGTTAAAACGTGAATTTTTAGTCAGAAAGTTGAAAATTTAAATTTATTTTTCTTTAATTTTTAGACTTGTTAAAACAGATATTTTTCCATTAGACTTTTTTTCAGAAATAAATAATTTTTTTTATCACATATCATCGATATATTTTGAAAATATTTTGAAGATATCTTAAATTTCGATATGGCAATTATTTCAAGTTTAAAACAGAATTTTATTGCATATCATTCTTCTAAAGTGTCCTCACATTCAGATTGCATTTTGGAAATTCAATAGCTGTGACAATCAGGCTTTAGTAGGGCGTATTCCAATTCCTGCCCTAGCTGTTCATTTAAAGCTGAAATCATAAAAATTGGGCAGTACTTATTGCTATAAGATTTATAGAAATAACATACTGAATTTTCAGGAGTCTGAGACAATTTTAAATGCCTATAATAAAAGTCTGGAAACTTATTGTAGGAACCTAATACATTTGGACAATATGTTCAATTATTTTTTCTATTAGCAGTAAATTTTCTTATAAGGATCTTTAAAAAAGTGAATTTTTTATCAAAATATTGAAAATTTAAATTTATTTTTCTTTAGTTTGTTGCGGACCAGGATATAAAATACGCTAACTCGCTACAAGAAAAAATAATGAAACGAATTGAATGAAAGAAACAAAGAACTCAAATGCTGGAATAAAATAAACATGTCGTTTATTTTCTGTTGAGAAATGAAAGTCTTCGGTGTACACGTGTTCATTCAGCCGTTGACGACTACGCGCGTGGAAAGAAAGGGGGAATGCAATAGAGAAACGCGAAGTGGCAAGCCGGTCTGTAGAAAGAGAGGGTTAAGCTCAGTAGAGCGTCGCGCACATGTCTGTTTTGATGGACCAAAGCGAAGGAGAGATAGAGTGACGTTAGAGCACGCGGTCGGTTCGTCGACTAAGCAGCTCGAACGCTGGTCCGGACGAAAAAAGGGAAGTTGACAGGTTTTGTTGACTTTTATACTGGAGTTAATGTTCTGGGTGAGCATGTCTGGCTTTCACTTTAAAGGAAGTGACGTTTCGCCTGTGCGCGCACATGTGCGCGTATGTGTGCGTATATGTGTGTACATTAGCGTGTGTGTGTGTGTGTGTGTGTGTGTGTGTGTGTGTGTGTGTGTGTGTGTGTGTGTGCATACGTGCGTGCGAACATGTAGGTGTGTATATGTGAGGGAAAAACATGTTCGAACAAGTTTTCAGACTTGTTAAATAATTTCTACATTTGTTTTTTGTTTTTTTTCAGTCTATTTTCTTAATAATAATTCTTTTTATCAAATATCATCAATATATTTTGGAAATATATTCATTTCAATATGGGGGTGGAGTCAATAGACTTAGTAGATTTTAAAACTCGATCGTCACTTTACGATAAAAGTTTTAATTTCATTTCTTTGTTTTTTTTTTTTAATTCGTGAAATTTCGTTAAGACATTTTTTGTGTTGTTGTTGCTGTTGTTAATAGTTTTGGTGTTGGTGTTGGGGGTGTTGGTGTTGGTGTTCGTTCGCCTTGGTCCCAGAGCTTCTTACCATTTCTACCCTTTTGTCCCTTTGCTTTTCGCAGCTGTTGTTGGTGGTGCTGCTGTTGTTGGTGTTGGTGTTGGTGTTGGTGGTGTTGTTGTTGCTGGTGGTGGTGGTGTTGGTGTTGTTGTTGGTGGTGGTGGTGGACTGGTGGTGATAGTGGTGGTGGTGCTGCTGCTGCTGCTGCTGTTGGTGTTGTTGCTGGTGTTGTTGCTGATGGTTGTATTGTTGCTCTTGGTGGTGGTGGTGGTGGTGGTGGTGGTGGTGGTGGTGGTGGTGGTGGTGGAGGTGGTGTGTGTGTGTGTGTGTGTGTGTGTGTGTGTGTGTGTGTGTGTGTGTGTGTGTGTGTGTGTGTGTGTGTGTGTGAAAAAATGGTCCATGTTTATTATTTCGACCAAGATATGTGTTTTGTATGATAATTACACTGGCAAAAAAAAAGATGTCATGGCGCATGTTTCAACTGCTTTAATTCCTTAATTATAAGGCACTTATTCCACAAATGCTGTCACTGTTTCTATCAGTGTTCTATGCTATGGTGCAATCCCATCTGTAGGAAGCCGATAGCTACAATAAAAAGGCAACTCGAAGAAAGAGACAATATTTTTATATAACTTTAAGACACATATTCGCACCAACATATTCACAATTAAGGCTTGAAGTTGTAAAAAAAATGCTAAGCATAAATATCATCATCCACAAGTTTTACTGATTTTCTAGAATGGTGGCTCCGGCATCGTTGCGCTTGATAGACCAACAGTAATCTATAAGAGAACTTCCCTGTCTTGATGGAGTTGCTCCCTTTGCTTGTCGCTCACATCATAGATTTTCTGGAAAACGGACACCAACACCAACACCAACAACATCAAGTCTATTGCCAAGGTCGCTGGAAAGATGGTGGGATCCTTCTACCGCTCCAGAAGATATCTCACTACTGATGCAATTCTCTATCTATATAAAAGCCAAGTACGTCCAAGGATGGAATACTGCTGCCATATCTGGGCAGGAGCTGCTAAAAACAGCCTATCCTGCCTTGACAGAGTACAAAATAGACTCGTGGCTTAGTGGGGGATGCCCTTTTCTCTACCCTGCAACCTCTCTCTCACAGAAGAGACGTTGCGAGCCTATCCTTGTTTTATCGTTATTTCCATGGCAAGGGCTCGTCTGAACTCCAATCTCTGCCCCCCCTCGTCAATCCTTCACGAAAACACCCGTCTAGCTGAATCCACTGTGAAAAATTTCCCCCACTCTTTATCTGTTCCTAAATCAAAACGTAGATTCCATGAACAAAGCTTCTTTCTTAGAAGTGCACGCCTGTGGAACTCTGTTCCGTCTGCTTGCTTCCCACTTGACTACAACTTGGATGTCTTCAAGTCCAACGTTAACAAATTCCTAATGAACCGCCCTCTTAAAATAAACACTTCATTAAATCTCCACACTAACGTACTGTACTTGCAATAACCCTTATCCCTGAGTGGCTTCCGGGCCTTGATAAGTGGTGACTACCGTGTAAAAAAAAAAAGATGTGTAAAAAATGTAACTTGATACCTACATTTGCATCTAGATAGAGATTTATTAGTAATGTTTCAACAAGCTCTTTGTAGTTAAGCGCCTTTATTTTTCCCAAGAATTTTACTACATTCGTAAATGCCGTCCACATACTCAGTTCTGCAGGATTCATAAAATTACAGAAATTTACGTAATTCATTAAATGTTGAACCTGGGGTCTATTAATAATTACAGCTTTTTAATATCTCTGTGGTTAGGCCTGGAAATTTCATGCAAATATATTTGAAACAGTCACCATCTTTCCCAAGAGCCTCCACAAACTTGTTCATGATTCCAAGCTTTATGTGAAGAGGAGGAAACACAATTTTGGAACGCTCCACCAAAGGAGAAGCCAGAACATTGAGAGAGCCAGGAATCAGTTCACTGCGCACAAGCCATTTTTTTTTATCCAGTGCTCTGTTGTTGCCCTGCTATCCTACAAATACAAGAAACAACGCAACCATTTTCAAATCGCCACATATGATCCATTGGTGTTGTCTGTACGAAATCTTCTCCAGAACAAATTTGATTTCATCATATTTTTCTTTGACGATCGTCGAATGGCCTACAGGAACCGATCCATATAAGTTGCCATTTTGAAGAAGGACATATTTTAAACTTCTTTTTAGAACTGTCTATAAAAATGCGCCAATCTTGAAAATAATACTGTTCGACACCAAGCTACTGCTGCAGATTGGCAACGTTGTTGCAATATACTATGTCGTTTTCCTGAGTGAAATATGGCAAGAATTCAATATGGCGTTTTATATAGAAGATAATAAGAGTTCCAGGCTGGAGTAAATTTTTTTCTTTGAGTTTTGAAGCTAAAAGTTCAGAAGATTCTTTGGAAAGGTTGCGATCTCTTGTAAGATCATTAAGTTCTTCTTGAGAAAAAAAAACTGTGGTAGTGGAGGAGGAGGAAAACCGATATCTGAAACAGAGGCTTGGTCTTCTTCAAAATCGGGCAATTCCAATTCGGGAAAACCTTTAAACACTGGAACAGGAATTTCATTGCAAACTTGAATTCCTGTTCTTTCTGTTGATTCCCTTCGTTTTGACTGCACAGAAATAGCAGTCATCGAAATGGTTTTCCAGTTCACGCCAGATCATTGGACCACAAAAGCGGAGTGACTTCTATCCTTTTTTTGTTTTTGTTTTTGTCCACTATCGAAGATGCTCCACACACTGCTTGCATACAATATCTTGATCACCCAACATTATTTTGAAGTAAGATAAGCACACCTTACAAGTTCACTGATCCCTTTTCTGTTGGATTGCAACATATATTCTCCTCAAATATAGCTAAACACATTTGGATTGTTTAAACAACGTCGCCTAGATGATGTAGTCATGTTTGATTTTTGCTCCAATAAATCTGCAATGAAAGTAAAATAATGCAGCTTAATTATTTCTTGTCTGACTTATAAATGAATTCCTCACATTAAGAGAATAAACCGTACTCAGAAATCAAGAAAAACATGCCACAATCGGTAAGCCTATTTACTACTCAGTGTCCAATTTTTTCCAACTACATAATTCATTGTATAGCAAAGCAAATTTGACTTTTACTTTAAGGTTTTTGATGTCATGATCCATTACTTAAATCACAATAACAGCCTGCAATTGTAATTATGAAGCTAGAATGTATATAGGAACAGGTCTAATGTACTTTTGTCACATACCCCTACGCTTCACAGTTAGATAAATTATCCAATAAATAACAGCTAGTACATAATCCACATTTAAAAGTAAAAAGAAAAAACTGAAAGAGAAAACATGACGGGTATGAGAAAGTAAAAACAATAATAATAAGGGTAGGAAAATGAAGGCGTTAAAGTAATTGAAGGAATGAATAAGTTCGTAAAGACATGGAACATGGAATATCACGTTGCTCGACAAAGTGTCCAGAAGAAGCATTGAATAAAACATACCGTTGATGCCGGGGATGAGAGCGAATAAAGAAGAAAGAGGCGTGCTGTATCGTCAGTGGTTGTAAAAAGGAAGTAAAGATCAACCGGAAGAGGAAATTAGGAAGAATGTAACTTTTTAGTAAAGAGTAACTTAAAGGGAGATAATGGGTTCAAAGCAGAGAGGCAGAACACCTAATTTTAATGTAAAAAAATATATAAAATTGCAAATATCTCAACAACTTTACCTGATGAGAAAAAATTAATATAGTTTTCTGAATCAGCACCCCCAAATTAGTCTAAACCAGCTTAGTAACCTTGGCTACTAATGTATTGGCCAGTGTTATTTATCGTTTTCTTTTTTTAAATTGTTTATCATTCGATTTTAATGTATTGATTATTCCCTAAATTCAACATTCGGTTTTTGCAGTATTTTTTTTTTTTGCTTCAAATATACGTAATTTGACATACATAATTTTTTTTATAATGAACTAGCAGACTACCCTGCGTTGCTCGGTCATAAAATATGCGAAGATATAGTTTAATTCATACAGAAACTGATGTACATGCGAGTATAATGTTTTTTTCTAAACAGTTCACTTTTTAAAATAATGAATTCGAGCTGAGATCGAAACCAAATCCCAAAGAGAGTGAGTCAAGTACGTTAACCATTGACAAGATCTTTAAAAATTGTTTTCAAGCATACTTATTCTTAACATAAGGAATCTTTCATGTGAACCATTCACCCATGTGCATTCGGGAAACAGTTACCAAACAGATAAAAATCCGACGACTCCCACGTACCAATTTTTCTCATTTTTGACCCATTAGCAGCCTTTTCCTGGGATGAAAACGAATTAAAGAGTTTTCCATACGTCTGAATATCCTACATACCAAATTTCAAGTCTGTAGATCAAAATTTTCATTGAGTATATAGGTTGAGAAGTAGCCTCACATAAACACACACATTCTAACTTTTAAAGATATATACAGAGTGTCCAAAAAGTCACTGGCAGATTTTGAACTTAAATAGATTCTTTATTTTTTACTAGCTTGGGTGCCCGACGTAGCGCGGGTGTTTTTTTTTAGAGGGAGGCGTTGCTGAGCAAAAAAAAAAAAAAAAAAAAAAAACACAAAAAAAAAGTGGTAGTAGGCAGGCAGGTAGGTAAGCTCGAATCTATACCGCGAAGGAGAAAACGAACGTGAAAAAATACGTGACTTCTTTGCTGCTGCGCTCATCGCCGAACCGGAAGTGACAAATGTTTAAATTAAGGCTAATCAATCGAAAACAAGGGATGACCTTCGAAAATATCGGTTAACAAAGCGACCCCTCCCGCGATAAAAGTGACCAATTGAGGGTGAAGGAATTAATGTTTTTAGCCAATTTTTCGATGTTTGTCGTCCGAAGGGTCGACCTTTAAAACGATACCGATCTTGTGAAAATCCGTCGCCTCTGTCGAAAGTTTTAGACATACATACATACATACATACATACATACATACATGATTGCAACGTCTTCTCAGACGAGTGCCACTCCTTAAGACACTTAAAGTCCATGAGCTCAAAAATGACTTTATTTTTTTTATTATTATTTAGTCCTACCCGTGAATTCACACGCTCAAGCAGGCATGACACTGAAGACAGTCATTGAGATCAATTATCATATGCTTCCAACATTTCAAGCCTCCATGCGTCACAACTTTTCCATCGCCACAGGACCATTTTTATAGACAAATGCCTGAGGGAGTATCTATACACAGATTATGTCACAGAGTCTTAACTTTGTACGACAGCTAAGTCTCTCTCTCGGTTCAAAATGTTGAGATCCAGCAACAAGCAAGAGCAAGATAGCCAGCAACAAGTAAAACTGATGACCAGCTTAATATGGGTACTGGTCTCTCGCTTTATGGTTTTTTAAATAAGAGATTTACTTCTTCTAGAAAGGTTGCCTTCATCATGGTTTACGGGAGCCCTCTCCACCCCCAACATACACATATATACACACAAACACATACAGTGCTAGTTGGTCGTTGACCCCGTAAAAGGGTTCATTCGCCCTTTGGAAGGTCTTGTTTTTAATCCTTCATAGAGACTAGCCATCCTCCTCACCAAACAAGTCTGGTGGGGAAACCAGTTTAGTCGCCGGTGACCCGACCATGAGGCAGGTAGTACTGGGTTACATGGTACCAGTATCGTATGACATGACCTGACACATACATACATATATACATTTCGAGTCTGTAGACTAAAAATTGACAGAGTTATTGCATAGGGAAATGTACACAGACACACAGACAGACACACACACACACACACAGATACACAGGCAGACAGACACTTTCACTTTTATAGATATATAGATAGATAGACTAGCATTTAAGCCCGGCGTTGCCCGGGTGGTTGGATGTGTCTGTTGAACAAAAAAAAAAGCAAAAAAATAATAATAAATGTGGTAGTAGGAAGGCAGGCTCGAACCCGTACCGCGAAGGCGGAAAAGAACGGGGTAAAAACCTAACGTCTATGCTGTTACGACCACCGCCAAACCGGAAGCGACAATTTTAAAATTAAGGCTAGACTATCTAAAGGAGAGGATAACTTTCAAAAATATCGGCGAAAAAAGTGACCCCCCCTGTAGAAAAGTGCCTAGTGGAAGGGGAAGATATTAATGTTTTTAGCCAATTTTTCGGTATTTGTCGTATGAAAGGTCGAACTTTAAAACATTACTGATCTTGGTAAAATCCGTCGCCTCTGTCAAAAGTTTTAGGCAGACATGCAAAGATACATACATATATTGGTAACTGAAAATTTTCGACCCAAACCGATTAAAAAGCTTACCCTATCTCTGAATACATTTTATGTAAAATTTCAAATATTTAGACCAGAAATTGTCTGAGTACTTTGGAAGAGACCGCAGAAGTCAATTTTTTTAAACTTTGACCCCTTTTTTGAACCCTTAACATTTATTGTTTTGGGCTCAAATAAAGTTATTAAGTTACATCCATATCCAAGGAAACTATATCTAAAATTTCAAGTGTGTAAACACACAAATTGTCTGAGGAGTTTGCTAGAGTTCTCAAAGGTCAAATCGTTGAACTTTGACCCTTAATCGCCAAATTTCTGGCCCAAAACCGATCACATTGATTTTCCCAAATCTCAGTACTCTGTATATCAAATTTCGAGTCTGTAGACTAAAATTGACAGAGTTATTGCGTAGGGAAATGTACACATACAGACACAAAGACACACATACAGACAGACACTTTCACTTTTATAGATATACTAGCATTTCGGCCCGGCGTTGCCCGGGTGTTTGGAGGTCTATGCTGAGCAAAAAAAAAAAAAAAAAAGCAAAAAAAAAAAAAAAGGGGGTCAATTTTTTAAACTTTGACTCTTATTATGACCCCTTAAAATTTATTGTTTTGGGCTCAATTCGAGTTATCAAGTTAGATCCATGTCCAAGGAATCTATATCTAAAATTTCAAGTGTTTAGACCCAAAATTGTCGGAGGAGTTTAGTAGAGTTCTCAAAGGTCAAATCGTTGAACTTTGATCCCTTAGCAGCGAAATTGACTCGTAAAATTAATTTTTTTTTTAAATGACTTAAAAAAAAAAAAAATCATGCACAATACTGTTAGAAAGCCACCCAATCTATGTTACCGTAACATATATAGGATGGGTTTCTAACAGTATAACATAATTGACTCTATAATAATAAATAAGAAATCTGCATGAATTACAATTTTATATTTATGCGTGTTTTATGATCGGACGGCCTGCTAATAGTAAAACAAGAAAAGATTGTAAAAGAAAAGATTGCAAAAAATGATTTAAAAAAATTTTAATAGTAAATAAGAAAAGATATGCAGTTGGGGGGGGGGACAACAAAAAAAACAGAAGGGACGATTCTGAGTTTTCACCACTTCCGGTAACAGGCTCGCACTAAACTTTAAGTGACTATTACACAAAAATTGTATTTTAAGTATTACACGGGAGAAATTTACAAAAATTTCCGTTAAAAACAAAATCCACTGAGATTTAAAAAAAAAAAAAAAAAACATTTTTCGGGGAAATAGCTTTTCTTTCTTTAATTGGTAATATTCTGTTGGAATGAATTTGAACGTTGAGTAATAGATCCGTTTCCGCTGGCGGGAAGAGGGGGTCGTTCAAATAAGGAAATGTACTAAATATATTAGAATCCTGTTTGTGACGTTCGGGAAATTAAAGCAATTCGTAAATAAATAACACAAATAAACACGCTCTTTTGTTGTTGATATTTATTTATTTGTTTATTTATTTATTTGTTTTGTTTTTATTTATTTATTTTATTTTTGGGCCCCCAACAAAAATAGGGTGGAACTGTAAATTCACCCTTGTCCGTTCGTCTGTCCGCACTTTTCTCAATAACTACGCCTTAGAATTTTTTGAAATTTTGCACAAACATTAAACATGATATGAGTAAAAAAAAGTAATAGAACGGATTTTCCGGGGAAACCCTGGTTACTCCCCTACGGTTACCTTTCGGGTTAAAATGGCTAAAATTGACATTTTTGTGCTTATTAAAAAAAAAATTGATGCTTTGGATTTTTATAAAACTTTCTAAAAAGTCGTAACTAACTGATTTCTATATCATTTTCTTTGTCTATACTTCGCGATAACTCTTGTGTGTGCCCCAGGAACTCTTTTAGAGCTAATAAAAACACTCCATTTAAATATGTTAAGGCGTTGGTGAATATTTGAGGCTAAATGGGGGGGGTGCAAATGATGGACTTAGTCATTTTTTTTTTTTTTTTTTGCATGGTGCAGAACTTAAATTTACATATTTAAGGCCTAAAACTGTACCGTTTGTTCATTTTCACCAGTATTTGACGTTCCCTGGGGACTTTTGGGCTACATGGGGGGGGGGTAAATGCAGAACTTAGTCATTTTTTAATGCCTCGTTCACTGTGCACTCACGGGGAACCATGCATGCTTCACTTGTTTTTTGTTGTTGTTGTTGTTGTTGTTGTTGTTTTTTGTCTGTTTTTGAAAAAAAAAAAGTCGTCGCTGTTAAAAAAAACTTACAATGCGATTCGGTCGACGTGTATGTAAAAAGTCGTCGTTTTTAAATGAGAAATTTAAAATGAAATTCGGTTACATTTTCTGAAAAACAAATGTCGCTTTTAAACGAAGAATTTTTAAAATGCGATTTGTTTCTGTTTTTTTTTTTTTTTTTCTGAAAAAGTCCTCGTTTTTTAAAATGAAGAATTAGGAATGTGATTCGGTTGTATCGTGGGCTAGTAGAGAGATTAGTAGGGTTTTAAGTTTGAAGTGATTTTTAAGGATCAGGTGGAAACGTAGTTTGATGTGATTTGCATATCAATGAGGTTAGACACTGAAAAGAGGGAATATAAGACCGGAAGTCAAGATGGGGGAGGGATAGTCGAGTTCTGGAACCGGACTGAACGGGTCGGGACTGAGAATGTTCGAATGCTAACAAGAAGCCATTTTGTTTTTTTTGTTTGTTTGTTTTTTAATTAGAATGTTAACATTTTTATTTAATTGTTATATTTTCACTTGCCGATTGGCTGTATAAATCTTTTATATAGTCGTGCTTTCGGTGTAACCCCAGATGGTTAAGAAAACACATGTGGGCTGATCATTTCGTTGTTGTGGTCATCGTCGTCGTTATAAAATCACGTGAACGCTAATTATCATTTTTTTTTTTAACGTGATTTATTTAATACAAACGGAAAACAATTTGACTTCTTATATGTGGAAGGAATAGAGAGACAGACTGTTATAACCGTAGTTAAAGGGTAACACGGAAAACAGAACACATGAATAGAATAGAAAAACGTATTAAGAAGAACACACAAGTGCAAGCTGTGTTCACTCTCGAGATCTAATGCCTTGCCTTCCGGTATTTATGTATATACACCAGTTTATTCGTAGGTAAATTCGCCATAACCCCCCCCCCAAGCTGATTACTCTGAAAGGGGAATTAGTATTTCTTTTCTCTTTGAATAGACCATGAGTGCGTCTGTGAATTTTTCTGCCAGAACGACGTGGTTCTGGTGTGATTCGGGGAGGTTCACTATCAAATGTGTTGTAGACGGTTTCAATAGCCTTTATTTCTTCTTACGGCAAATCATCTTCATCCTCGGTTATACGTTTCCATATCTGTTTCACATGCCTTTTGTGTTTGAATTTCAAGCCCTAGATTATGTAGATAACATTGCCGATCATCTGTATTGTCTTCTCCAGTTCCCAAAAGGAAACATTATTTCTAGGGATACGACAACAGAATATTCTTAGCATTGTTTTCACTCTCGAGTATATATCCGAAACAGACATAGTTAATCAACCGAGAACCACATAACTCTATATAAAAGCATACAAGATATCAACGGATACACACGTGAGAGTCAAAACAATGAAAAGAATATGCTGTTGTCATAGCCCTAGTTATTTCTAGTACTTGCAGTAAACTTTATCTCCAACTTTATCACTTTTTGAGTGGTACAGTAAATGTTCTGTCTTTGTGTGGTTTATATCGGTAACAGCTTTTCAAATATTGATCTGATTTTACGGCCAAGCGCTGGGTTTGGCCGTTGCACTAGGATTATATTACTGTGTTGTGAGATTTTTTTGGATAAATTTTGCAGAATTCTTTGAACTATAAAGAAGTGAATTGGGCGCCATTGTCACTAACAAAGCAATCAAAAACACCAAAACAAGCAAACAACTCATTTAAGAAATTAATGGTTTAATATATCGAGATGTATATGCTTCACGTTCTGTGTATGGAGTTAATTGATCGAAGTCATTGTTTGAAATAATTATTATAGGTGTACGTTTGACAGTTTGATCTTGTCTATATTTTATGCTTAATTCTGTGTCTACTATCTCACTTATTTTCTTCTTTTTTTTAAAAAAAACATCTGCAATGTTTCTAAATTCATATTCGGTTTTTCAGTGAGACCTATCTCTATATTGGCTAAACTCGTGAAAGGGAAACTTGTAGTCCCTTGTACGGTAGCTAAATGCTGAAATAATTCAACGATTGATCTGGTTATAGTGGATTTCTCCCTATCAGGTACACCTTTGATTACAAGTAGGTTACGTTCTTTTTGGTGTTTATGTGTCAATATGTCCCAAACATCATTTATAAATTTGTTTTATTTTAATATCCTGATGATATAGAAGTCCTAAAACTCTAATAGAAGTATCTAATGTTAGCTATGTATCTGAATCTGTGTATAAATTCTAGTCCTTTTTATTATATTTGTCTATGAAGGATCGGTTATAATGTGAAAAGGCGGCCATTTTTTTCTTCATTTTTTTCTTTTTTTTATTGTCCACGCCGAACTACACATGAACAGGTTTGTTTAGTTTAATTATTTCTTGTTAATAGTATTGTACTGAGGATGATTAATTGCTTTCATAAAGTTACAGTTTGGGTTTTTATTTTTAGTTAGATTTCATTTCTTGTTCCGATCTGATAACTTTGTCTGGTCCAACCCCAATTCCAGTAATTGAATAGGTTTAGAGAACCACCATTGACGTTCATCCTAAGTCTCTGTTTTTAATTTGTTTGTTTGTTTGTTTGCTTTTTTATTTTTCCAATTTTTGTTGTTCATTTTTTTCTTGTTCAATTTTTTCTTGTTCAACTTTTTTGTTGTTCAACTTTTTTTCTTGTTCAACTTTTTTCTTGTTCAACTTTTTTCTTGTTCAACTTTTTTCTTGTTCAACTTTTTTCTTGTTCAATTTTTTTGTTGTTGTTCAACTGTTTTTGTTTGTTGTTGTCATTACCGGTTTTGAAATGTACTTCATTTCACACCATGAGCAAAGTGTTTGCATAATATTGTCATCTGAATTATTATTTGCCCTGGCGGCTTACAGTAATAGCTACAGAATGAGCTTGTGAACTTCATAACCATAATTTTAGGAATGGAATCTCAAATATATACTCTTGCATTATGATATGCTTTGGTTATAATTATACAAAGATGAACCCTCTTTTCACAACTTAATTTCAATATTTCATGGAAATGGTTATGTAACCCGATCGTTCTCGTGATCATGCCACGAGAAATCACGCAAAATATACCTTTATTCAATCAGTTACTCTCTCTCTCTCTCTCTCTCACACGCACACACACACACACACACACTATCTCCCCCACTCTCTCTCTTTCTTTTTCTTTCTTTGAGGGAGTAATATATATATATATATATATATATATATATATATATATATATATATATATATATATATATATATATATATATATATATATATATATATATACACACACACAAACACGCCGTGTCGCCCAAAAGTAGCAACCCCGATGTTGTCCGTTGATCTGTCTGGGCGCGCCCATCTCTAGTGATTTACTTCTCGGTCTAATCTACTCTCACCGCCCGGTTTCAACTTCAATCTCCCTCGGGAATTTTCGAGCAACCAACTGCTCCTGGCCGTATCCAAAACCCAACTATTCGCCTCGGAGTTCAGGTGTCAACTAACTAAACGTACGAGTGACCCCCTCCCTTCCCCATCAAGTGTCCTTCTTATTGTTCCCTACTTATCGGACACTCGTCACACTCTGAATTTAAACCTACCCTTATTTCTCTTTATCTGCGTTAAGAACAAATCCCTATTCGTTGTCTATTGATAAGTTATTTTATTACTCGCTAAACCTACTTCCTTTTCTTTTGTCATTTTTTTTCTTTGTCATTTTCCTACCTTTCCAGCACTCAACGACCTCAGTCGAACATAGTGTCAGTTTGATCAAGACCGTCTTAAAAGACAAGATGGCCGGTGGGCAAAAATAATTTAATCTGCTGACGTCATCACGGGTAGTCCATTAGTTGTTTCTTTACACCGGTAAACACCGGTAGTAACTCGTGGATATCTCCATTAAACAAAGTAAGTTTTAACGTGCTCCCCCCCCCTGTATTTAACACGATGTAACTATAATTTAATTCAATATTATCATCCTAAGTTTTTTACCATTCAAAAGAAGCGTCAAATAAATTGCTAATATTAAAAAAAATTTTTTACAGCATACAAAACTAATGAAAATGCGAGACAACATCGACTCTTTTGAAGAGACGATTTTTTTAAGCTGTTGACACGTTTTAAAAATTTAGCAAAAATTAATTTTCCTGAAATTTTCAATATTTAAAAATAAATTATGCCGGCTGATAACATTTTTAAACTTTTTTTTAAAGCTAGAAAGATAAAATTTAAAAATACTTATATATATATATATATATATATATATATATATATATATATATATATATATATATATATATATATATATATATATATATATATGAAACTTAAAAGTAAAAAAAAAAAAAAAAAAACGCGCGTTCATTTCGGGTTTGTATTACTGTACACAGATTCGAAAAAGTTGTCAAAAAACAAATATATGACAAATAAATGTTATCAAAGGCAAGATAAGTTACTTTTCTACCAAACTAGATATATTTTTCGTGTTTTTATTCAATGTAACATGTTTATTCAGCTCCAAAAACAAGGTGTTATAAATAAAAAAACTAGAAAAAATATATGTCAAGCTATGTCACGGTAACATATATTGAGCGAGTTTTTTTTACAGTATTTTAACCAGTTTTTTATTTATAACACCTTTTCCCAAACTTACCGTGTTAAAGAGGGAGTCAGACGCCATCTTGAAATTTCCGGGTTTGTATTACTGTACACATAGATTCGAAAAAGTCAAAAAATAAATGTCAAACAAATAAATGTTATCAAAGGCAAGATAAGTTACTTTTCTACCTAACTGGGTATATTTTTTGTGTTTTTATTCAATGTAACATATTTATTCAGCTCGAAAAACATACAGTGTTTACCGATGTGGCGATGTATTGGAAAATTTAAAATGGCGGCCGACTCTCTCTTTAACACGGTAAGTTCGGAAAAAGGTGTAATAAATAATAAACTAGACAAAATACTCTTAGAAATTTGCTCAATATAAGTTACCGTGACATAACTTGATATATATTCGGTGGTTTTTTAATAGTATTTTTAAAAACAGTAATGAATTTTCCGAACTCAATATTTTTCAATTTTTAAACTTTAAAAATCTATCAAAATTTTTTTATTGATTCTATTTTTACGATATTTTCAGAGTCAATGTGAAATTTTATGTTCTTTCCAATAAACCGAATATAATATTTTAGACAAACGTTTTTTTTTTTAAATTCACGCCCCCCCCCCCAAGTGTCACCCATTTTTAACTTTCTCTTAAAAAGTAAATAATTAATTTATGTCGGAGTTTTATATATCACAAATTGAAGAGAAAAGGTCAATAAATAATATATTCAAATTTAAAACAAAACAAAAAATGCCTTTTTTAGAAATTTACCTGTAAAGTCCGAAGTTTAAAACCTTTTTAAAAAAAAACACACACATTGTTTTTTGTTTTTTTTAATAAAACCTTGGTCCTTGCTCCTTTAATTGAAAAAAAAAATTAGGGCTTGAATTACATTTTTCGAGGAGTTATAAGCTTGGAAAGATGGGGTGAAATTATTCACTATTTTCACGAAATTTCTGACACTGCTATCGGTAAACACTGTATGGTTTTCGAACTGAATAAACATGTTACATTGAATAAAAACACGAAAAATATGTCCAGTTTGGTAGAAAAGTAACTTATCTTGCCTTTGATAACATTTTCATTTAATTATATTAAATAAACTTCAAGTTTACTACAAATCAAATCGTGTTCCTTCACTTTTTAAAATGTAATTTATAAGTAATTAAAGAACGCATTCTAATCTTTAAAATCTATAATACAACGAAATATTCAATTGCTTATAATACTTAAACAAACAACTTGTGTTTTATTATTTTTTTATTATTAATATTAGATGAGTTTCAGTATAAATCATCGTGTTCTTTCTTTATTTCAATCCAATTTTGAAGTTTTGTAACGCTGTCTGTAAAAATTACCGTTCATTATTGACAGTCTAAGAGTTCCACATATCTTGCTTGTTGGGACCTCGGCGATGACGTCATTTTTTCAGCTGGCCGGCCATCTTTATAACGAAGGCCACGGTTTTATACGTATTCCAAGGTTTACCTAGACTAAGATCATTTTTTTACTCGCCTTCACCCCGAACAAAGCATATCGCCACATGGGCGTAAGGGCCTACTATTTGGGGCCATGCCTTGAAAGATTAACAAGATGTTGGTTTACATTACATTTAAACTTTTGTATGTCAGTACAGTCAGTGAAACAGGAAGTAAATTCCAAAGTTTAGCTCTTCGAACGGGAGAAACTAATAGAGCAGAAAACTTTCTGGAATTTAGGGACCTCAAGAGTGAAGGGGTGCGATTTTGTTGCTAACCGGATTTGTCGGGAATATATACGTCGAGTGGATACAAGTGCAACGAGTTTTTTTTTTTTTCGTTCTGCTTCATGGTAAATCACTATAGCATTTCGTAATTTAACGTCATTTAAAATGTTCTGTCCTGCATCACCTATAAGTCGTTTTGTTCCGTTGTGTGTATCTGAATAGTTTGTATTTAAATGTGATGAGTTCTCTTCTCCTATCGTCCACACACTTTTTGGAAGATAATATTTCGGCAGTGCAAATTCATTTGTGATTAATTGGTATACTGCCGTGTATGTCGTCTCGTCGGCATATGTAAGATATAAAATGAGAAACATTATTAGTAATAATTCCTACGATTATTCTTAAGCATTTATACAGAAGACACTACCATTTATAGAAATTTTCTACCTGTATAAGAGCCGAGTACGTCCTAAGATGGTGTACTATTGCCACATCGGGACAGGAACTGCCTTGCCTTCGTAGCATATTAAGGAATGTCATTTTTTCTTCCCTGCAACCTCTTTCCCACAGAAGAGACAAGAGGACTTTCATGGAGCCTTCCAGAAGTTGATGAAACAATGCAACAAGTGCATTGCAGCCAGAGGAGATTACTTCGAAGGAGTCTTGAGTTTCAGGTGTGCACTATCAATAAAAGTGCACATACGAAAAAAGTCTGGAAACTTATTGAAATTTTATACCACTAAAGTAATTACCTATTGAATAGAATGATATTTTAACTAGATTGTCTTTTGCATCTAGAATGGACATTGGATCGATAGCACACGTTGGCGGTCGATTACTTGGATTAGCGCAGATTTACCTCTATGTATTATTAGTTATGTTTGGATTAGCATCAGTTTGCCATTTTCCTCCTGTTATATTCTTACTTTAAATGAGAATACAGCAAGAAACACAGGGTTATGGGTGAAAGACAAAGGGGGTTTATTTACAAGGGAATACATGTGACATAAGAGTTACTCGACATCTTTTCTTATTCGCTTCCTGTCTCAGTCACGTGAGAGGGTCAATAAATCCATAGTTCATTTCATCTATGAAGGGATGTTAGGTTATTTCATTACATCACCTCCATTTTCAGGTGTCCATCTGTTTGTACTCCAACTACATTTGGAATTGGATTCTACTGGTATTAGACGCGATGGTTGCAAAAAAGGTGCTACGTTTTGTATATAATTATATGAAATAAAAAAAAAGAAGAAAAGAAACACGCACACAAATTAAACCATGCAGGATTTCTGAAGAAATAACCGTTATAACAATTATAACCGAATGTATCTCCAGCTGCTAGTGTTTTCCATATAGCATGTATATCGTTTGTATTAGGTTGACATATATTGACATTATATTGTATTAGGTTAATTCTGATTTCAAATTATTTATTTTCAAATAATTTTTCATTATAATACTTTTAGTTTATATGTCATTTTAAAGAGCATTTTTCTCTCTGTGTAATCGTTTAAATTACAATCGTAAAACGAGTATGTCTTATTTTCAGAACGTTGAATACAAGATGGTTGGTTGGTTGTTTTGTTTTACGGCATATCAACCCTTTTCGGGTTATTTAATGCCGAATCCAAAGATTTTGAAGAAAAATTTTTTAATAGAATATATTTGTTGTTTTCAAGTCGGTTTCTATTTAACTCATAGTTGGAACCCTAACAGGTACTACCACTCCGGGTCAGAGTTGACCTGGGAGCAATGGTAATTAAAGGGTGGCTCCACACTCTCCAAAGCCCGCAAGCTGGGATCTCACCACTGGATATAGTTTAAGGTCATATCCAGGACCCCCATTGAGGGACTTTTACCCTCAGCAGGGAGGCAGTCGGTGTATTCTAATGCACCACTGACAGGGCCGAATACAAGATGGAATAAAAGCAAATTTGCACAATTTTCTTATTTCAATTCAAGCTATGTCCAAAAGCTGATGAAGTAGCTCACGATATCAACGAAGCGTTTTGTCCAGGAACCACTATTGAACTCACAGCACAATGATGGTTTAAGAAATTTCATGGTGGCAACAAAAGTCTTGAAAATGATGAGCATAATGTTCAGCCGTCGTATGTTGACAACGATCAATTAAGACCCTTAGTCGAAGCCAATCCACGCACAACTGTTTGAGAACTTGCTTCTGAATTAAACGTAACGTATATGACGATTTCCAACGACTTGAGAAATATTGGAAAAACAAAAAAATTGATAAATGGATGCCTCACGAACTGAACGACAACCAAAAGAAACGCCGTTAAGAATTCTTAACTTTCCTTCGTTTACGCAACAAGAACGACCCGTTTCTCGACTGAGTTGTGACTTGCAATAAAACATGAGTTCTTTACAACAACCCACGAGGCTCAGCTCAGTGGTTAGATGCTGACGAAGCTCCACGGCACTTCCTGAAGCCAGAGTTGCACCAAAAGAAGTTCATGCTGACTGTTTGAGGATCTGCGACTGATCTCATTGATTACAGTTTTTTTTTTATGCAGGCAAAACGATTACGGTGGAGAAGTACAGTCAACAAATGAATGAAAAGCATCAGAAACTTCAACAACAACACCGAGCATTAGTCAACAGAAAATACCCAATTCTCCTCCATGCCCGATCGTACGTTGCTAAACCGACCATACATAAGTTGAACGAATTGGGCGACGAATCTATGCCTCATCCGTCATACTCTCCAGACCTCTCACTTACCGACTACTACTTTTTCAAGCATCTCCACAAGTTTCTGCGTGAGGAATGCTACAAAAACTTAAGCGATATCAAAAACGCCTTCAGCGACTTCATCGCAAGATTCTGATACGTTACTGGTATAAATACACTTGTTTTGCGTTGGCAAAAGTGTGTTGATTCTGATGGTACTTATTTCGATCAATAAATTCTTGTTTGAGCCGAAATATTTTTTTCTGAATTTTAAAGTAAAAAACCGCAATAACTTTCTTGACAACCTGATAAATCAACATCAGTAGATATTTGTTCATCAGGTATTTTTATTTCCACAAAATGCACGAGCTTGGAATCTATATTCGTAACACCCTTCCCCATGACTAGAGAAACAAAACTTGAATCAAGCGACCAGGCCTTTCTGTGCTTCAGACTAAACATGCAACATAATATTAACTACTTGTATTTTCTCTACCGCTCACCCTCAACCCAGGACTGCACCCTAATAAACAAAGTCTCTGACAGCATAGATACAGCACTCTTCCTCGATACTAGCGCACAAGTACATCTATTTGGTGACTTCAATGCCCACCAAAGTAACTGGTTTGGATTCTCTACTTACACAACACATAGCTTTTCTATATCTCATTCCCTATCACAGCTGGTTACATTTCCGACACGTTTCCCAGACCAGCAAGATCAACATGCCTCACATCTAGATCTATTTCTGACCACAGTTCCTGATGACTGTACAACGGATGCTAACAATCCACTCGGGAATGCTGATCACACTGTGATAATGGTAGAAATCGCCCTTAATTCTCGACCCAAAACTGAAGACCCACTACTCAAAACAACGAGGTATTACAAAAAGGCTGACTAGGAAGCCATCAGGGATCTCATCAGAGATGCCCCATGGCAAAATATCTTTTCTCGTCTAGCTGAACAGTGCGCAAATGAGACCATTGAATGATTCAAAACTGCAATTGAAGCACATGTTCCTGCATGGAAATTCTATAGCAAGCCCCACTCTCCCCAATGGTTTACTTCTACTTGTGCTGCTGCCATTGCTCAAAGGCAGCATGCATACCGCAGATTCAACCGACATAAGTCTAGTTCAAACAGACAGAAGTATATAGAAGCTAGAAGTAATTGTAAAAGAGAAATAGCGACAATGAAACCATCAAAAATCGCATTGAAGCACAGAAATTAGGAACCAGTGATTTTTGGAAAATCTACAATAGTGTAGTAAATAATGGGCAGTCAACGATTCTGCCACTATCAAACAATCGTTAGGTTGTTTACATGGCAACCAAGAAGACTAACCTACTTGCTAGTCGGTTTACCTCCAACTCAACATTGGACCTGGTACACCACTCCCATCCCTGACTTTCCCTTCCGGACACACGCCACACTAGATGATTTGACAATCACCCCTTCTCAAGTGCATGGTATCATAAAAACACCCAGACACCTCAAAAGCATGTGGACCGGATCTCATCCCGGCTATGCTATTAAAAAAATTCTCCGCTGAGGTTGGTCCAGTTCTCTACAAACGTTTCAATAAATGCTTTAACAAATCTTGCTTTCCTGACTGCTGGAAAACCGCTTCTGTGATACTAATTTTCAAGAATTCTAGCAAAAGAACTGACCCATTAAATTATCGCACTATTAGGCTTCTCCCGCTTTTTCGCCAAAATATTTGAATCCTTAATTAATCAAGCTCTAGTCCATCACCTTACAGCTGCTAAACTTCTAACCGACAAACAATATGGATTTAGGTAAGCGCATTCCACAGCAGACATCTTAACTGTAATCCCTGAACGTATATACCGTTCACTAGACAAAACAGGGGAGGGTAAAACGGTAGCCCTCTATATAGCTAAGACTTTTGACAGGGTGTGACACGATGATCTTCTAAGGAAAATTAGATCATATGGTATCACTGGAAGAATACATAATGTAATTAAATCCTTCTTAAGTAAGAAAAAAATCCAAGTTGTCCTCGTACATCTAAACAAAATGATATAAATATGGAAATACCTCAGGGGTCTATCCTTGGACTTTTATTATTCCTGATATTCATAAATGACCTCCCTGATAAAATTGTTTCGGAGATGAGTATATTTTGCCAATGACACCACTCTCTAAAACAGGCACGAGGTGAAAACAAATGAACACATATCCAAGGAAATGGCAGAAACACTAGAAGAGTGCCTCAAATCTGTAGTGGAATGGGGACAAAAATGGATGGTCACATTCAATGCTGCCAAGACTAAGCTTGTCTCCTTCAATAATTACAAGAAACCTTCTCTACCACCAATAGCAATGGCCAAGAACACATTACCCGAAAGTACTTCCTTTAAACTCCTCGGCCTTACGTTTACAGGGAACATGAACTGGAATAGATACATTGAGAACATTGTCAAGGCTGCTGCGAGGAAGGTGGGCTCTCTCTACCGTGCTAGAAAACTACTTACACCTGAAAGTATCTTGTACCTCTATAAGGCCACCATTCGCCCATGTATGGAGTACTGTTGTCACATTTGGGCTAATGCATCTGCTACTTGTCTCTCACTCCTTCATAATACCCCTGCAACTTATGTCCCCGATATTAGTCCCCTACTTCAAAGTGGCACTGTGCCTTGTTTGGGGGTGAAAATGGTATTAAAAAAAAAATTGTGTGGTCGTGTTTCGTATGATATTATCGGTTTTAAACGTCCGTCGCATCTCAATTTAGGAATATTAACTGTAACGTTTTTATTTGGTGGTGTTGGTGCCTGACGGTCTTGTTGTTGAAATATTGCGTATGGTCAGGTATTAAATGTAGTACAGGTTGGAACGATAAAATTGTCGCCCTAAAGAAAACAACATTACAATTTTATTTTAAAACTCTTATTGAAAAATCAATTCAGGTAACTTAATTATGTAGTAAAGCTGACATCTATTCAATGTGGCCGCCTTCAACCTCAGCCACTGCGTCAATACGGGTCTGGAATTGGAAGCATGTCTTTTCTACAAGCTCCGGCAGGAGCTCGGAGAATATCGGCTGACGGCGGCGATCAGGCTGACTTTGGTATTGTAGGAAGTCATGTTGGTGATGTTCCCGACGTATGACCAAACGAAGTAGTTCAGCGAGTTCTTAAAGTCGTAGCACTCTTTCTGAAGCCAAACCTGGGTCTCTTTAGACTTGTGGGCCGGCGCCAAGTCCTGCTGCCACACCCAGGGTCTGCCAGCGGCCACCTGATTGCACCAGGGCATCACCACATTCTTCAGCACATCCAGGTACACTTTGGTATTGACTTTCAAGCACTTGATGTGAGGTGGCATGATGTGACCCTCACTTGAAACCATACCAAAGACCATAACCGTGGCCGGAAACTGTTTTCATCACCCTGTGCACGTCATTGTTATTTGCGGCAATTCAGCAATGCATTTTAGTGGCAATGGTTCTGTTGTCATAACTTGGATTGGTAGGGAGCATGAGTTGTACAGCGGCTCATCTCCGATCTCGCTCGTCGAACATTGTGTCACTTTCAGATATGGTAGAAGGCTCCTATCGTTCTTGGGATTTGTACACAACTAGCCAACTAGTAGATGGTCTACGACAAAAAAAAAAAAAAAAAGAAAACCGGTTTTCATCAAACGGAAATGGAATCATGTCGTCTTTTCCATGGCAACAATTTTACCGTTCCACTTTGTAGAAATTTTTTATCTGCAGTAAATGTTTCGATGTCTGTACCGTAGTGAAGATCGTGTTTTTACAACATTCGTGTATCTCACCGGTCGTTTCTATAATACAATCTGATGTCAAACGTCCAAAGTAGTTAATACATGGAAATACTCACTTGGAGTTCATTGAGTACAACTGCGTCTCTTTAGGTCTTCATATCGTTAGTCAGAAGTTCTTCGTCTGATAAATTTGTTATGTTCTGTTCCGCTGTTGCTTCTGGAGAAGGGGGTGAAGGAGGGGTGTTCTCTGTGTTTCAGTGCTCATATTTGTTGCTTGTGATGTTACTCTGTTGGCGTTCCCGGGCCGAGTGAATGTAGAATTTAGTAAAAAATGGCTTATATTACAATAGTTATCTGTTTCATGTTGATATGTCATTAAGTGTTCAAACTTGTTTCTCGATTAACTCCACGTTAAAAAACAACCCTGGTGTCTAACTCTGTCCCGTGGGGAGGCATTGTAAATAGGAACTATGATAACTCTAATGTCGTGTACGTTTTTAAAGCGTCGTAAGAATAAAATTTTATTGTGACTCCTCTTCTCCACCTTTTTTTAATGTTTCTGGTGACTGGTGTCTCTGTTACTTTTCTATAAACCTATAACTCATTATATGCCATATACCTTTATAGCTTATCCATATAATACCTTTATAGCTTATCCATATAATACCTTCATAGCGTATCCATATAATACCTTCATAGCTTATCCATATAATACCCGATTCAAAAGGAGCCTTTAGGTAGATTTTATGCGTGAGTGCACAAAACCCCTAATAAAAGATTAATTTGCAACACAAAAGCACGGAGTAAATAACCAACAACTCTTTTTAGAACAAAACAACGAAAGGGTTTATTTCGGAAGAAAGATTGTGTCCGAAATGAAAGAAAGAAAGGGAATAGAAAGTTCTAGGATGTTCTCGTATCGGGAAGGCAGAAACTCCTCAGGTTGTCCATTGGATGTCTTCAGTGAAGTAGTCGCAGCCTGCGGGAGGGGTGGGGGCAGTGGACAAATTGAGAGAAGAGAGGTCTGTCTTCTTTGGTGGTCTGAGTTTCTCTGCTGGCTGCTGGTTAGTTCCTAATAGAGCTAGCTTCTTAAGGGGCATATAGGATGAATGTGCCCTAGTAGCTGACTGGTCAGTTCGGGGCCACATCAATCAGCAAGAGAAAATAGTTTGTTATGGTGACTGCTACAAACCTCTCGATGACTCAGTAATCGCTGCATTGCGCATAAATAGTGAAACTAAAACTATGATATGCTATGCAATCCGGGAACTACCTGTGACCCTTATAGAAATAAAAACAGAAGCAGTGAATGATATAATTATCAAAACCGCAAAACAGAAATCAGCACAATTTACACATGGGCCATCCCGGGACTAGCAAGATGGGCAGTTTTGTTTACTGGCCGTCCATGGACCAAGATATCACCGATGTGGTTAAAACATGTGAAGGGCGTGCCTTGGGAGCAAGAGCGCCAACCATTATTCACAAACCTTTGCTCAGATCCCAACAAACATGGTCCAGGATACATATGGGCTTTGCAGGATCATCATCATCGTCATCATCATCATCATCATACTCATCATCAGGACGGGCTCCTTGCCCGGACCAATGCGACTTTCTCTACAGAGTTTCCTGTCTTCCATCAACTGCCTCAGATCTTCAGGTTCACAGTTGGATTCGTTTACAGGACCACTAGAGGATTTTTACTACTTGATAGTGGTGGATAGCTTCTCCAAATAGTCAGAGGTGCTAAGATGTAGGAAGCCTACCACAACAGTAATAAATCATTTCCAACAGGATCTGTTTGCTCGTTTTGGTGTTGTTGGTTGGCTTGTTAGTGACAATGGTGCCCAATTCACTTCTTTATAGTTCAAAGAATTCTGCGAAACTGATCAAATAAAAATCTCACAACACCGTAATATAATCTTAGGAGCAACGGCCAAGCCGAGCGCTTTTTAACACACTAAAAAGGACACTAAAAAGGCTTACGGCCCACGGAAAAGTCTCTACAATAGTTTCTTCAAGTTTATATGATCACGGCAAACCCAACCTGATCACCAACAGGAATTATGTTTGGCCGTAAAATCAGATCAATATTTGAAAAGCTGTTACCGAGATAAACCACACAAAGACAGAACCTTTACTGTACCACTCAAAATGTGATAAAGTTGGAGATAAAGTTTACTGCAAGTACACTAGAAATAACTAGGGATATGACAACAGCATATTCTTTTCATTGTTTTGACTCTCAAGTGTGTATCCGTTGATATCTTTATGCTTTTATATAGAGTTATGTGGTTCTCGGTTGAATAACTGTGTCTGATTGTTTCGGATATACAGGGTGCCCCCCCCAAAAAAAATAGGCCCCGTTTCTTAGTGTTTTGTTCAAATAAAATGAAACTTTGGTCATAACTAGTTTATTATATTCAAAACCTCACATCAAAACACTAGGGTCTTTGGCATTTTTTTCTCCGTTCTACAGCATACGTTCTAGATGGCCTCCATTTAGCTTTTTTTTGGGGGGGGGGGTCACCCTGTATACTCGAGAGTGAAAACAATGCTAAGAATATTCTGTTGTCGTAGCCCTAGAAATAACGTTTCCTTTTGGGAACTGGGGAAAATAATACAGATGATCGGCAATGTTATCTATATAATCTAGGGCTTGAGATTCAAACACAAAAGGCATGTGAAACAGATACGGAAACGTATAACCGAGGATCAAGATGATTTGCCGTAAGAAGAAATAAAGGCTATTGAAACCATCTACAACACGTTTGATACTGAACCTCTAGAAATCACACCAGAACCACGACGTTCACAGACCCACTCATGGTGTACACAAAGAAGAAAAGAAATACTGATTAACCTTTCGGAATAATCAGTTTGGGAGCGGGGTTGTGGCGGAATTACCTACAAATTAGCTGATCTATATACGTTGAGAAAAATCAAGTTAATGTTTTTAAAACAAATTAAAATCTATTAACATCCAATATTTCTGAACAATTTTTAATTTTTCCAGAAGTTTTAATTTTTCCAGAAGTTTTAATTTTTTCCAGAAAGATAAAGCCCTGAATTTTATCATATTAAATACAGAATAATGTGTTATTTCTATCAATTTTGAATAGAATTTTCCATTAAAATCTTTTACAAAAAACAATTGAGTACTAATTTTGGCGCGAAAAAGGTAACTATTAAACAAAATTTTAATATTTCTTTTTACATGTTTTTAAATGAATTAAACTAATGTTTTTATGTCTAAATAAGATTTAGGGTGACTTGTTGTAAGAATATGCAAAAATATTAAAAACATTAATACCCGAGTTTTTAATAATTTCAAATAATTCCATTTTTTATGACGAGTCGATAACGTAATTGACAGACGCCATCTTGAATTGTAAGCTTTTTAAATATATGAAAATCTATGTCGTTTACACGAATAAACTAAAACTGCACTGTTTTCGGATATTTTTTGCATCAACTATAAATTTTTGGTATTTCAGTTTTAATATCATTTTTAGTTTACTCTTATGCTTTCCTAAATTTTTCTTATATTTTCCTCGGAATAAATATTTTATTTAAGATTTTATTTAGAATAAATTGTATTATTTTCATAAATAGAATTTACTTTTAATTTCATGAAATCATTTTCCATTTTTTTTCTAAATAATAACAAGTGAATCACATTATTTTTCCATAAAAATCACATTATTTGTCAATAAAAATCACATTATTTTTCCATAAAAATCACATTATTTGTTAATAAAAATTACATTATTTGTCAATAAAAATCACATTATTTGTCAATAAAAATTAATTAAGCTCCTTCAAATGTAGATTACCTGCGAACACTACATACTGTAGATGCATCGACGATATCCTTATTTTTCTTCCCGTAATTACGCAAAGAGAACAACTAAAGAATAAACTAAATTCAGTTGAACCCTCTATAAAATTCACACACGAATCCGAACAAGACAACTCCCTACCCTTTCTAGATGTACTCATCATAAGATCAGAAAACGATCCAATGTTTAAAATACACAGGAAAACTACACATACGAGTGATTACTTACATTACAACTCGCACCCCAATGACAAAATAAAAATTGGCATAGTCATCGGCTTTTTCTTACCTGCCTTCTGAATCTGAAGTCCCCAACACCTTGAGGATGATATTCAACATATCAAAACGCACTAAAAACATTACAATATCCGACTTATCTCATTTTTAATGCGAAGAAAAAGGCCACAAAAGTATATTCTAACATAAACAAACAGAAACATGACACACGTGACATATCCCTACTAAATAGATATCTCCTCATACCAACCAATACTAATAATACAAAAATTTGCAACAACCTCAACAAACTTGGTATACATACGATACAAACAACTTGATTAACGATAAACAAAACATTAAAAACAACTAGGCACTCCTCTAAAACCTCCACATCCAATGCTGGCATATACCCAATCCCTTGTAAGAACTGCTACCAGACATATATAGGAGAAACACAACGTAAGTTAGAAATAAAACTCAGTGAACATAGAAAAGACATAAAGAACGGCAACCACTTGAACACACTTTTCTCCCACTGTGCTCAACATGGTCACTCGTTCAACTTTGCACATGCAAAAATCATCAAATTCGCTCCTTAGCGAAATAATAAATAAAAAGATGTTAGATATTGCCGAAAAGTAAATATAAAGTAACTCATAAGCTATGGCCATTATCAAGAATGGTGAATTTATAATGTTCCACGTTGCTTCCAAATTGTTAGATATGGCACTAGAATAAACGAAAACAGAGACAAATATACTATATATAAATAAATTGTAAATTGATATAGTAAAATTAGCTAGAACATCATTAATTAAATAAATAAATAAATATTGAACAAGAAAAACAGCGAACTAAACTTTGATATTACTATGCGTCCGCAGAGTCTGCATAGGTAACTAACTTGGTAGGTCTTTACATTCTTAAGGAGATTATTAGGAAGGCACCAGGTATAAGAGAGAGCCTTTACAGAGATGATGTATTATTTTTTGTTAACTCCGGTAATAGACAATTTAGAAAAATCAAAACAACTGTTGCATAACTTCTTTAGAGATATTAACTTAAAAATAACCACTTATATTAACTATAAAATAGTTATTTTTAAGATATCACACTTAACTTAATCAGCAATACATATGAACCATACCATAAACTGAAACAAACGTCATATCATATTGACTATAAATCAAATTATCTAATCTCGGCGGAGAAAGCTATTATCCCTAGAATATGTGTTGTGGCAGAACTAACCTATGTTACCTACTAATAGACTATTCCAATCTCAATAAATACTGGAAGACTAAGCCGTAAGATGTCGACCGATACCTAGTAGACCAACCTAGATCGTTCGTCGGCTACGACGAACAGCTCACCTATTGTATGCTTTGCAATACATGTTGTTGCTTTATTTTGGCGTTCTGTTTTTCTTTGTAACCCTTTAACAGGGCTATAACAGAGGCGACGTCGGATTTCAAACTCACAGAGGTCCCTCGAGGTTAAAATCCCCCAGCATTCAAAAGAACTCACGACGGAAAGCTGAATTAAACCAAGCCAGTGTTCAGAAAACATTAAGAAAAGGAGAAAGAGAGGAACTCGCGAAAACCAAATCAGTGCGGGGACATAGAAGTTTGAATTGCAAATTCGGGGAAAATAAACATATTTTCATTTTTTTTTTTTCTTCTTTTCACGACATCTTGACGCACCCGGAAATACAAAAGAAAGAGAAATACGAACTATTCGTGTTTTTTACTCGCGTCATTAAATAGGTGTGTCAGCGAACTTTTTCTTTCTTTACTTACTAAAAAAAAGGGTGAATACGGTTTTCGGCCTTTTTCGTCACGGTCAACATTTTTTCTATTCTATGAGAAAAGACATTTGCTTTGAAAAAATATTGAATATGTCTGTTGACATATATATTTTCTCATCTATAGAAAAGACATTCTTTTTGGAAGAAATATTCTTGCCAAAGAATTTTAAACTGTATGTTTAACGTTCTTTGCAAAGTGATTGGAGGAAACGAAATACTGTTCATCTTTTCCCCAGTTATTCTAAAAATACTACAAACGGGTTAATCTGGGCACAGTTTTGTTATATCTCTATAAATTCTGTTTTTACCCATCATACAAAAGTACATTAGAACAATTATTAAAACTGCAAATTCAATCTGAAGATTTAAATTTAGTCACGTTACGAGATTATCTCCGTTTAGGATATTAGAACGAGAGAGAAATTTCAAAAGGTTTTCCGTTAAACAACAAAATTTCCAATCCGGGAAATAATTTGCCTTTGTTTAATTGGTGATATTTCGTTGAAGTGAAGGATCGGTTTTCGTCCGTCCGTGAAAAAGGTGGGGGGGGTGCATTCAAATAAGACAATGAATAAAAAGAAAGTTTTTGTTTTGGACAATTATTAGAATCTCGTACTTGAAGTTTAGGAAATCCGACGAAAATAATTTTTAGATGAATGATACAAATACGAATAAACAATGGGCATTTTCTTGTTTTTTTATTCAAAATATTCACACACACACACACACACACACACACACACACTCCAGCACATGCACACATACACACGCACGCACGCACACACAGGCGCGCGCGCTCATATACCTGAGTGTGTGAATAAGTGAGAATGTGTGTGTGAGGACACTTGTCAACGTTTATACTCAACTAACTTTTGATCTACAGACTTAAAAGTTGTTATATAGGGTATTCAGACACGTGGAAAACTTTTTAATTGGTTTTCATCCCAAAAAAGGGTTGCTACGGGGTAAAAATTAAAAATTTGTACTTGAGAGGGACATAGGATTTTTATCTATTTATGAACGTCTGCGCATGCGCGGTCTTAAAACATTACAGCTTCTTTATGTTAAGGATAAGTAGGTTTGAAAGCACTTTTTAAAGGTCATGGCAAGTTGATCTAATGGTTATCGTACTTGACTCACTGTCTTTATATTTTGGTTTCGATCACCTCTTGAATATTTTTTATTTCTTTTATTTACAAGAAATGAACTGCTTAGAAAAAAGAAAACAATACTCGCATGCACATGTCTCAGTTTCTTTCCGTTTCCTTTTTATTTCCTTTCTTTTTTTAACAGAATTTAACGTTGCATTTAATACCTACGGTGCTTCTGCTTATAAGAAATAAGAAATCTGCATTAATTAATATACATATATATATATATATATATATATATATATATATATATATATATATATATATATATATATATATATATATATATATTACAAGGTAAATGCCCGGCACCACTCGGGGATAATAGTTACTGCATGTACAGTAATCAATGGGATAGTATCGTAGTAATCGTTAGTATTGGAGATTTGATAACGTGTCTTACTTAAGGGGGCGGTTCATCAGGAATTTGTTTATGTTGGACTTGAAGACATCCAAGTTGTAGTCCGGCGGGAAACAGGCAAACAGAAGAGAATTTCACAGGCGTGCACTTTTAAGAAAGAAGCTTTGTTCATGGAATCTACGCTTTCGTTTTGGCACAGATAAAGAGTGGGGAAAATTATTGACAGTGGTTTCAGCTAGACGGGTGTTTTACGACCGGGCAACGCTGGGCGGCCTACTAGTATTATAATAAAGTCGTATTCCTGTCGGTTTGTTTATAATTTCATTAATATATACAAACTGTACACTTTTTGCTCAAATTAATTTTCATACTGAAAACGGACTTTATACACGTTTATTCCAGTATGATTTTATATACTATCCATTCAAAGGAAATCTACATTCAATAAGTAACCTAATTCGTATATTACATTGGGGAAAATTGATTTTAAAAATTAGCTCGATGTTAATAATAATATAATAGTTTTAATTGTTCTGTTTAGAAATATTATTTACCGTTTATTTGTTTACTTTGTTTTCAATTTAATTTATTTCTAATTTAATTTATTTTAATAATTATTACCCGACATCAGTTGCGTTTAAAAACGGAAGTAAGCTTTATCTATTTAATCTATGAAAGTTATTTCCCCTTTTATAGCATAAAAGTAGTTTCCCTGTTTGATTTTCATAGATGAAGATGGATGTGTTTTATGTTTCCATAAAATCCAATATGTGGTCCACTTTCAGGAAAATCAAAACGAGTTAGGATATCCGGTATATGCTAAATAGTATGTAATTAAACCCTCAACCTCCCGGCAATATATTTCGACCTGGCAACGCCAGATATATATAGTTAGTAGACACACGCACACACACACACACACACAATATATATATATATATATATATATATATATATATATATATGTGTGTGTGTGTGTGTGTGTGTGTGTGTATACGTCGTCATTCATTCTGACGATTATAAGAACACGAAACACACACACACACACATATATATATATATATATATATATATATATATATATATATATATATATATATATATATACTAGCTGTACCCTGCCACGCGTTGCAGTGGCTCAATTTGGTGTAATGGAAAAATTTAATAAAAGAGAAAATGCATGTTTCTTATATTAGTACACCAATCCACTGCAAAAAGTGAAAAAGAAGGCGAAACTGAAAAAAATGGTGCTCTTGCAGAATTTGATCTGGATCCTCGAGAGTTTCTGTCAATCATTCATGTTTCGGACTTGACCAACAATCAGTGGATGAAGCCGAACGTAGCAAAAATGTTGAAACGCTAAATGCTTTTTTTGTTGTTGTTTTAAAAAATGTGATTTAGTAATTAATATTTGGTTGATGGTGGGGGGAGGGGGGTTACTATACACAGATTCGAAAAAGTTGTCCAAAAACAAATAAATGAAAGCAAAGGTAAGGTAATTTACGTTTCTACCTAATTGGATAATTGTTTAGTGTTTTTATGTAATGTAAAATGTTTAATTGGCTCAAAAAACAGAAATGGTCGCGAATTCTGTTGAATACGTTAAGTTTGGGAAAGTAAGTTGAAAACTAAAAACTATACAAAACAGTGTCTGAAACTCACCGAACATATGTTACCATGACATGGGCTGGCATAATGGATAGGTTTCTGACAGTATTTTGTATAGTTTTTTTAGTTTTAACTCACTTTCTCTAACTTAAAGTAATCAACAGTGTCCACCACCATTTGTAGCTTTCAAATACACCAATAAACACTGTTTTTCGAGCCGACTAAACGTTACATTAAATGAAAAGGGTTTATATTACTAAACACAGATACAAAGAAGTTGTCAAAAAATAAATATATAACAAATAAATGTTATCAAAGGCAAGAAAAGTAAGTGTTCTACCTAACTGGATAAGATTTTAGTGTTTTTATGTAATATATAATCGGTTCAAAAACATTCAATGTTTATCGGTATATCTGAAAAATACAAATGGCGGCAGACTGTATCGAATATGTTAAGTTTGGGGAAATTTTGGGAAAATGAGTTTAAACTAAAAATACTGTTAGGAACGCACTCAATATATGTTACCATGATGTAGGCTGGCATATAATCGGTGGTTTTAAACTTTTGCTCGATACAGGTGACGACTTTTAAAAATCCCTTTTAGTGATTACCTGGTGTGAGGATATTTGTACAACTAAACGGCAAATCTGCTCAAAAAAATCCAGTATTATTTTACTTTAAGGCCCGTTTCACGTTCATATATAACGAAATATTTTATTGTAGATTTCGGTGTGCTAAAAACGAATCTGCAAACCGTTTACGTAGCAAAAAAAAAGTTTTCATGACATTCATGAAATTACTTTTTCGAAAAGTGGGTGATCACTTTTCAATGTAAATTTAACTTAGAATGAGCACCCACTTTCTGGCCACCTGAGAGAGGGGCATTTTTCTGTTTCTTGGCTAAAAAGTTTTTTGTTTGATTTCTTTTGCATGGTAATAACCCCTGAACTCTGGGACTATTTTCCATTTAACAGCCGTAGCCTTCGTTTACGCTATGCGTAAGCATAAACGAAAGCTGTTTAGCCAATAAACATGGGAAAAAATCCCCCTCTCTCAGGTGGCTAGAAAGTGGGTGCTCATTTTAAGTTAAATTTATATGGAAAAGTGATCGCCACTTTTTCGAAAAAGTAATTTCTTCATATCATAAAAACTATTTTTTTTGTGACGGAAACGGTTTGCAGATTCGTTTTTAGCACACCAAAATCTATTAAAAAAAATGTCGTTATTTACGAACGTAAGACGCACAGCCCTTAATGGAAAATTATATCAAAAATCCGGGGGAAAATAGTTTTCAATAAAAACAGCAAATGAATTCGATAGAAAAAAAATGGATGCTATTTTTTTTTTCTTTCTGTGTGTTTCTTGGCTTAAAAGTCTTTTTGTTTGATTTCTTTTGCATGGTATTAACCCCTGAACTCTGGGACTATTTTCCATTTCACAGACGTAGCCTTTGTTTATGCTATGCGTGAGCATAAACGAAAACTGTTAAATATGCATTCGCGTACCAAACTGCCTTGTAAAAAAAACCTTTAAGCCAATAAACACGAAAATAAATGCCCCTTCCTCAGGTGGCCAGAAAGTGGGTACTCATTTTAAGTTAAATTTAGATGGAAAAGTGATCACCCACTTTTCAGAAAAAAAAATTTCTTCAGATCATGAAAACTATCTTGATACTCCTTGGGCGTTGAGTTCCATGGCGACCTGCAGAATTATTTAATTGTCGTTCCCTTAGTACCCCCCTAGTCAAGGCTAACGCATGCTCACGTAACATTTTTTATTTATTTACTTACGTGGTGGAGTTTCTATACTGATAGGTTTTTTGAAATTTTTTCACTGGATTATTATTGATTGAACACTAACCAGATTATGAAAAAAAATTGAAAAAAAAATCATTTCAACATTTGAAAGGGATACTCACTTTTTAGTTACCACGTTCTGGTAAATCGGTCACTTTTTATTTATTTTTATTTTTTTTTTTCTAAATACGGAAGTGTCTTCGGGAGATATAAAATGGTCGCATGTTAACGAAGCAATGTATCGGGAGGCGTACGGGATTAATAATTATTGGTAAATTTTTAGATTAGGTCCACCTCCTCAATTTTCTTTTAAATGACGATTTGAAATGGTTTTCGACTATGCTGAATACGAAAATCGCATCGAAATTTTGCAGAAATAAGTAGTTATCAAGATATAAAAAGTTGTATTATGCATTGTAATCTTTGGCGGCCATCTTTTTACGTGTGTGTATTTGTTTATGGCGCGTGTGCACGTAAAAAGATGGCCGCCGAAGAATACAATGCATAATACAACTATTTATTTCCGCAAAATTTCAATGCAATTTGCGTGTTCAGCATACTCGGAAACCTATAAATGTCGTCATTGAAAGGAAAATTGTGGAGGTGGACCTAATCTAAAAAAATACCAAATTATTAAACATTTCTCCAGCATGTTAGTGAAATTTATAATACTTTAAAAAAATTAAAAAGAAACAAAACAAAAGTTTTGAAAAAAAACTCACCTTTCACAAAAACAATTTAAAAAAAAAAAAACCACGAACTGACTAAATAAGTAAAAAAAAAAATAATTAAAAATCTCGAAACTTTATTTTCATGAAAACAATAAAAAAAAAGTCCTGTTCTCTCTATTTTTTTTTCTTTGAGAAACAAATATATTTCTGACTTACAAATGCGGTAGAGACTCATTATTTTTACTTTCTATGGTTTTGATATACCGCGTTTTTATTGCTTACAAAATGGGTGACTGATTTATCAGAACGTTGTAACTAAAAAGTGAGCACCACTTTCAAATGTCGAAATAATGATTTCTTTTTTACATTTTTTTTTTTTTTAATAATCTGTTTAATTAGTGTCCAATCAATAATAATCCAGTGAAAAAAAATTCCAAAAACCTATAAGTATAGAAATTAAGCATGGGAGTAATGTTTGTACAACAACGTAATGTCGCCTTTCGAACTTTTACAAACATTTTTTAAAAAAGTAACTAAACCATTTATTGATAATTTGTCACGTGTACAAACATTTATTTATTTACGTAGGCTTAACTCCTTTCATGAATAAGAAAAGTTTTACTCTTTAAGAATAATAAAAGGAAAAATTTACTGAACATTTATAAAAGGATTTCTTTTCATGAAGGCCAGAGGAATAGTTGGCCGAAAATTCGTGAAACAACAACAATAAATAAAAATGGTGCTAATGCAGAGAGACGCGCTATTTTTTAAATCATATTTCCACGTTTAAATAACGTTTTACGATATGTTTTTGTATTTTTTTTATTTATTCAATTGTAAGGTTAAAGTACAGAATAGGTACAAAACATCCTTACCTCCCCATGTTAAGAATGACTTTTTAAATAATAACATTATTTCAGCACGGATCACTCTCTGCATGAGTAATCTTATATAGAAAAAAAACTCAAAAGCAAGCAACAAACTTTAAAAAATACCAAATTATTAAACATTTCTCAAGCATGTTAGTGAAATTTATAATACTTTAAAAAAAATTAAAAAGAAACAAAACAAAAGTTATGAAAAAAAACTCACCTTTCACAAAAACAATTTTTAAAAAAAACACAAACTGACTAAATAAGTAAAAAAAAAAATAATTAAAAATCTCGAAACTTTATTTTCATGAAAACAATAAAAAACGTCCTGTTCTCTCTATTTTTTTTTCTTTGAGAAACAAATATATTTCTGACTTACAAATGCGGTAGAGACTCATTATTTTTACTTTCTATGGTTTTGATATACCGCGTTTTTATTGCTTACAAAATGGGTGACTGATTTATCAGAACGTTGTAACTAAAAAGTGAGCACCACTTTCAAATGTCGAAATAATGATTTCTTTTTTACATTTTTTTTTTTTAATAATCTGTTTAATTAGTGTCCAATCAATAATAATCCAGTGAAAAAAAATTCCAAAAACCTATAAGTATAGAAATTAAGCATGGGAGTAATGTTTGTACAACAACGTAATGTCGCCTTTCGAACTTTTACAAACATTTTTTAAAAAAGTAACTAAACCATTTATTGATAATTTGTCACGTGTACAAACATTTATTTATTTACGTAGGCTTAACTCCTTTCATGAATAAGAAAAGTTTTACTCTTTAAGAATAATAAAAGGAAAAATTTACTGAACATTTATAAAAGGACTTCTTTTCATGAAGGCCAGAGGAATAGTTGGCCGAAAATTCGTGAAACAACAACAATAAATAAAAATGGTGCTAATGCAGAGAGACGCGCTATTTTTTAAATCATATTTCCACGTTTAAATAACGTTTTACGATATGTTTTTGTATTTTTTTTATTTATTCAATTGTAAGGTTAAAGTACAGAATAGGTACAAAACATCCTTACCTCCCCATGTTAAGAATGACTTTTTAAATAATAACATTATTTCAGCACGGATCACTCTCTGCAGGAGTAATCTTATATATAAAAAAAAAAAACTCAAAAGCAAGCAACAAACTTTTTTTTTTTTTTGGCCTTATATAATAAAGAAAATATGTGTAAATTAAAAAATTTGGAAGATAAACAAATGAAATATGTTTTTTTTTTGTTTTTTTTTTTACTTATCGAGTTAACAGAAAATTAAACCTTTCGTCAATTCGTGGCTGTGAAATGAATCGAACCGGAAGTTCAGTTTTATCAACAGAACAGATTCGCAGAAACGATAAATAAATATATTTATTTTATTTAATATTTTAATTTTAATTAGGTAAATTTATTTTAATAACATAAAAACATACCTCGACTCTAAAAATGGGTTGTTTGAAAATTTCAAATCAATTGGTAACGTATAAACATGATTTTATTTCTTTAGAACGAACCAACTTTATATATATATATATATATATATATATATATATATATATATATATATATATATATATATATATATATATATATATATATATATATGGATATTAAAAATATTTAATTTTTAAATACATTAAGCTCAGACAAGTTGAACCCAATTTAGAGAAATTAAATCTGAAGATTTAAATTTAGTTACGTTGCGAGGTTACCTCCCTTCAGGAGATAAGAACGTTGTTCATTCGCTGTTAGATTTTAAATTAGATTTTGAAAATATTACGAGAGAGAAATTTCAAAGGTTTTTCCGTTAAACACAAAAATTTAAATCCGGGAAATAATTTGCCTTTGTTTAATCGGTGATATTTCGTTGGAATGAATTCGGACCGGAAGTGAAGGATCGGTTTCCGTCCGTCTGTGAAAAGGGGGGGGGAGGCAGCTCAAATAAGACAATGAATAAAAAGAAAGGTTTTGTTTTGGACAATTATTAGAATATTGTACTTGAAGTTTAGGAAATCCGACCAAAACAACTTTTAGGTGAATTATACAAATACGAATAAACAATGGCCATTTTCTTGTTTTTTATTCAAAATATTCACACACACACACACGCATATACATATGTGTGTGTATGTGTGTGTGTGTGCGTGTGTGTGTGTGTTTAGCTTTTTTTTTTTTCGTATATACAAACATGTATAATAGATTATAATTTGTTGATATTATTTTCATAAGTATGTATACACAAATTAGAATTAATAAATTTACTAATTATTAAATCGAACATTTTGGTAGAAGATTCATAAATTAATTAAAATTGATAGTACGAATAGTTAGGTGTGATCACTTTGTTTGATAAAAATTCAATATGGCGTAATGGAAAATAAAAAAGGTATTCGCAGTCTCTCTTCCAATTTTCTGATTTTAATCGTGTCAAATCACACTTCAAGTCCTTTAGACGGATTGATTGCTGCTATTTCTTCTGGTGAGTTAAGGGCATAATAGATTCACTGATTGATATGATAATAATTAAGTGATTGATTTTGTCAAGAATTGTATAAGTCAACTGAATTAAAGGAATAAATTATAAGATGGTCAACATCATGAATTTTGGAATATAGTTTTTATCATTTATTCTCTATATTGCTCTGTAATTACATTGTGCTTCTTAAATAAGGATTGATATATATTATGAGAAAATATATTTCTACAGAAATATATATATATATATATATATATATATATATAAGTATATGTGTGTGTGTGTATGTGTGTGTGAAGGATGAGAGTTCATATAGAAACGTTATTTTAATTTGAATAAAATAAAATACGCATCAAGTGCGCTTGAAAGCCAAATCACAACGTAATATTAGGAAAATAAATATTTTACTTGTTTGAAATTTACCACAAATATATTTCAGTGTGTTTTGTTTTGTTTTTGTTTTTCTTTTCTTTTCTTCTTCCTTGCCATATTGTAAATTTGGAGAAAGAAGTCTGTTTGTAAATAGCCGTGGGTTGTATCTAGCGGTTGTATTTTGAAATGTTTGAACTGTGCGTATGCAACGCGAGAATAACGTCAAAGAATAAGAGTTCGTATAGAAACGTTTTAATTTGATATTACGTTGTGATTTGGCTTTCAAGCGCACTAGATGCATATTTTATTTTATTTAAATTAAAACAACGTTTCTATATGAACTCTTATCCTTGACGTTATTCTCGCGTTGCCTACGCACAGTTCAAACATTTCAAAATACAATCGCTAGATACAACGCACGGCTCTTTTTAAGCCCCACTCTTCCCATGTTAAATAATAATTTCGAAATAATAACGTTAATATTTCAGTGTCCCAATTGTTCTTTTGTTTGGGGGGAGGGGCGTTTAAATTATCCAAATAAACAATTGTTAATAGTCTGCTTTTTTTTCCATCGTTCATTTCTGTATTACGTTTAAGTTATTTTAAACCTCCCTCTTCCCATGTTAGGTCCTGAATATGACCTTAAACTATATCCGATGATGAGGCCCCAGCTTGCGGGCTTTGGGGAGTGTGGAGCCACCCTTTAATTGCCATTGCTCCCAGGTCCACTCTGACCCGGAGTGGTAGTACCTGTTAGGGTCCAACTATTAGTTGAATAGAAACCGACTTGAAAAGAAAAATATATTCTATTAAATTTTTTGTTTCTTAAATCACTGGATTCGGTATTAAATAACCTGAAAAGGGTTGATGTGCCGCAAATCAACCAACCAACTCTTCCCATGTTAAATAATAATTTTGAAATAATAACGTTAATATTCCAGTGCGCAGGTCATGCGCACATGCGCAACCGGATGTCGTAAACCGGAAAGTGGGTTACATACATCGTTACAAGATCATTTGAGTTTTATAATTATCTATATATATATATATATATATATATATATATATATATATATATATATATATTCTATCTATCCTGTTCTATTCTATCTATTTTCTATTCTTCCCTATATTAATAAAGTAGCAGCAGAAATTCCCCTCTGAAAAAAGTATCGAAGGTTTGCAACAACAGATGCCACATACAAATCCAATACAACTAGACTAATAGCTACTATCTTATGTAACTTTCGAACACCTTTGCAGACACATTCAATCGTGATAAAATAATACTACATTACATCCTTGGAGCAACATTATCACATTCGCAACATCGTTAGAGGAAGGAGTACCTATTTTCCCTATAAATATTTAGTCCTACCACCGCAAACAGTCGACCCAGGAGGAAGTTTACACGTCATACAGATTCTACACTTACACCGGTCGTAATATGCTCATACATACACATACAGATGTACCGTTATCTTTCTTGTTGTAGAATAAAAAAAATAATAATGTCTCCCCAAGGAAAGTCTGCTGCCTCTGATTAGTTACCTGCTAATTCTCTTATTCCGGAATTAGATCATTCTAAACAAACATTTCACAACATTACAATGTGAATTCGCTACGACACATACTTAGTCGCACGGCGTCAATTTCAGTTAATAGACACTTAATTTTTTAGCATATAATAACAGTGAACGAATCGTCCACCCCTTTTAAATAACTAATGACTGTTTAGCTTTTCTGCTAAGACTAAAACATACACAAATATACATTTACTACTAGGTACAATACGTATCTTCTACATTTTTATTCCTTTGTGGTTGTCGTCGTCAGATGCAAAACGGGCGAGTAGTATCAAAATAGCTGTAACAGCTTACAAGTTGATCGATATCATATCAGTTGTGGTTTTAACGGACAATATTTGCTTATTTTTTTCCTTTACAAATCTAATTTTACGCATTAACTAATTTATTATGATAACACTATTTATATCATTCTGATCGCCTACAAGTGGGAGGCGATGTTTGCACAAAACATATATGCCACGATTTGATGAGGTGTTTTACAGCTATTGCATACTTTCACCTAACAAATTAATAACAGATGCTGTAAAGCTTAAATTTAATCGAAATATACTTTTTACCGATTACTGCGGTAACATAAGTGCATGGTTGATTCTGAGAATACGTTTTTACATGAAAAAACACTGCCCTACAGGACACAGTAGTACTAAAAAATAAAAATACAAACATAAACAGAAAATTAAATACTGGTAACCTTAACATTATCCTAATGTTTCATAAATACTGCCAACTTATGTTTAACAATTCAGCATGTTACCTGTTGTGGGGTACAAATCCTCCCTATTTGAGAACTAAGTGGAATCAACCAGTCCTATGAATACCACTGGTTTCAGAGACTAAATGGAGACATTCATACCATGTTTAACCGCATGCTACGAACACGTTCCTCTCATACCACTTTAGTGACTCCTGTATTCTTTATGATAAATACGTATTATATTTTATACAATTTACACTACTTGTGGTTTCTTTCATTTGTGACCCTTAGCGCAGGTTTACAACATTAACATACATGTATAAGTAATATGTATATATATATATATATATATATATATATATATATATATATATATATATATATATATAACGTTTTTAACACCCGATAATCGCACAAACATATAAAATTATATATGTGCTTGTGCTAGAAATTTTTCATCCTAAATACTATGCAGTCATGCACAATATAGAAACTATGCATAAATAGAATTCAGCATAATAGTTAAATAAAACGAATCATCCAATAGGAAACCGTAAATAATTAATTAATAAATGAACGCTCGGTTTTCAAATGAAAATGCGGCCCTGTCGGTGGGGCATTAGAATATGCCGACTGCGCCCCTGCAGAGGGTAAAAGTCCCTCAATGGGGGTCCAGTATATGACCTTAAACTATATCCAGTGGTGAGGCCCCAGCTTGTGGGCTTTGGGGAGTTTGGAGCAACCCTTTAATTAATTACCCGGAGTGGTAGTACCTGTAAGGGTCACAACTATGGGTTAAATAGAAACTGACGGGGAAACAACAAATATATTCTATTAAAACAAAATTTCTTCAAAATCTTTGGATTCGGCATTAAATAACCCGAAAAGGGTTGATATGCCATAAAACAAAAACAACCAACCAACCAATCAAATGAAAATGCAAACTAATTGGCCTCCATGTAGTCGCTCGCATATCCATGAGTGAGTATATTAAAAAGTTCGTTTTAATAATTTTTAAATAGAAAAAGCGGGCTTTTGATATCAGCGTCAGTATAACAAAAACTCAACGTTATATACATTAAAAATAATTATTAATATTATATATACATTAAAAATAATTATTAATATTATATATACATTAAAAATAATTATTAATATTATATATACATTAAAAATAATTATTAATATTATATATACATTAAAAATAATTATTAATATTATATATACATTAAAAATAATTATTAATATTATATATACATTAAAAATAATTATTAATATTATATATACATTAAAAATAATTATTAATATTATATATACATTAAAAATAATTATTAATATTATATATACATTAAAAATAATTATTAATATTATATATACATTAAAAATAATTATTAATATTATATATACATTAAAAATAATTATTAATATTATATATACATTAAAAATAATTATTAATATTATATATACATTAAAAATAATTATTAATATTATATATACATTAAAAATAATTATTAATATTATATATACATTAAAAATAATTGTTAATATTATATATACATTAAAAATAATTGTTAATATTATATATACATTAAAAATAATTGTTAATATTATATATACATTAAAAATAATTGTTAATATTATATATACATTAAAAATAATTATTAATATTATATATACATTAAAAATAATTATTAATATTATATATACATTAAAAATAATTATTAATATTATATATACATTAAAAATAATTATTAATATTATATATACATTAGAAATAATTATTAACATTATATATACATTAAAAATAATTATTAATATTATATATACATTAAAAATAATTATTAATATTATATATACATTAAAAATAATTATTAATATTATATATACATTAAAAATAATTATTAATTTTATATATACATTAAAAATAATTATTAATATTATATATACATTAAAAATAATTATTAATATTATATATACATTAAAAATAATTATTAATATTATATATACATTAAAAATAATTATTAATATTATATATACATTAAAAATAATTATTAATATTATATATACATTAAAAATAATTATTAATATTATATATACATTAAAAATAATTATTAATATTATATATACATTAAAAATAATTATTAATATTATATATACATTAAAAATAATTATTAATATTATATATACATTAAAAATAATTATTAATATTATATATACATTAAAAATAATTATTAATATTATATATACATTAAAAATAATTATTAATATTATATATACATTAGAAATAATTATTAATATTATATATACATTAAAAATAATTATTAATATTATATATACATTAAAAATAATTATTAATATTATATATACATTAAAAATAATTATTAATATTATATATACATTAAAAATAATTATTAATTTTATATATACATTAAAAATAATTATTAATATTATATATACATTAAAAATAATTATTAATATTATATATACATTAAAAATAATTATTAATATTATATATACATTAAAAATAATTATTAATATTATATATACATTAAAAATAATTATTAATATTATATATACATTAAAAATAATTATTAATATTATATATACATTAAAAATAATTATTAATATTATATATACATTAAAAATAATTATTAATATTATATATACATTAAAAATAATTATTAATATTATATATACATTAAAAATAATTATTAATATTATATATACATATAAATATTAATTATTAATATTATATATACATTAAAAATAATTATTAATATTATATATACATTAAAAATAATTATTAATATTATATATACATTAAAAATAATTATTAATATCATATATACATTAAAAATAATTATTAATATTATATATACATTAAAAATAATTATTAATATTATATATACATTAAAAATAATTATTAATATTATATATACATTAAAAATAATTATTAATATTATATATACATTAAAAATAATTATTAATATTATATATACATTAAAAATAATTATTAATATTATATATACATTAAAAATAATTATTAATATTATATATACATTAAAAATAATTATTAATATTATATATACATTAAAAATAATTACTAATATTATATATACATTAAAAATAATTATTAATATTATATATACATTAAAAATAATTATTAATATTATATATACATTAAAAACAATTATTAATATTATATATACATTAAAAATAATTATTAATATTATATATACATTTAAAATAATTATTAATATTATATATACATTAAAAATAATTATTAATATTATATATACATTAAAAATAATTATTAATATTATATATATATTAAAAATAATTATTAATATTATATATACATTAAAAATAATTATTAATATTATATATACATTAAAAATAATTATTAATATTATATATACATTAAAAATAATTATTAATATTATATATACATTAAAAATAATTATTAATATTATATATACATATAAATATTAATAATTATTTTTTTATGCCTACAAATACTAGTTTTTAATGCTTTACAAATCCACCTTTAACTCCATTTCATAGGACGTTATGCCATGAAAATATTCATATTGCAAACACGTGTTTAGCTAATAATATTGAGTTAATATCACAAGTCAAAATGCTCATGAAGTGAATAACATAATATACTTGTGTGATTATTGTGTATGTGTGTTGGTTTACCTTGCATTTTGTTAGTGCGTGCACATGGGCTGTATATATATATATATATATATATATATATATATATATGTATATATATATATATATGAGAGAGCCCCTTTAAGAAACTCGTTTCTTATCGTTGAGCACTTTCAGTTGAATTTAGTCGGTCAATTTAGCTCTTAGGCATAGATCATCGTATAACGATTAGATCACTGTCTGACTGCCGTAAAGAACATTTAGAAATTAAAATGTTTAAATTCAACGTTATTTCACACGGTTAATAGTAGCCGAATGGATACGGTCTTTGCTTATCGAACCAGAGATGGCTCGTGTTGCCGTTCGAATCTGTCGACTGATGTTAATCGTGACACCCTGCACTGAAGATTCCCGAAAGGGTGAAACATTAGTGTTTGTAGGTATTTAATTATTATAGTAAAAAAATAATTATATATATATATATATATATATATGTGTGTGTGTGTGTGTGTGTGTGTGTGTACACACGGGTGGCGTTTCAAAAGTCATCCTTTACATTTTTATCCCGTACAAATAGATCAAAGGGGATTGTAAATTGCATTGTTATGATGACTGAACTTATGCATTCATGACCTGAAAGTTTCATCTCTTTGTTGCAGATATTAACAGTGTAAAACTCTAAGGAAGCAGCCCATGTCATGGAAAAAAATAAACGTGTGTGTGTGTGTGTGTGTGTGTGTGTGTGTGTGTGTGTGTGTGTGTGTGTGTGTGTGTGTGTGAATAAGTGAGAATGTGGGCGCGCAAATACTGACCCAACGGCCTATGGATGGCATAGTATAGTATTAAAATTAGAAGACGTACAAATAAAAACGACTAAACAAAAAAAAAATCGAAATAATATGAAGTCTTAAGCGAGAGACATTTAACAGATTTTGCTTTTGGGAAACTGAAATTCCTGAGAGATTTTTGTCGTTAGGAATATCTGTGCCTCTCCTTAATTAGAGACATTCCTTCGTAATGAAGCTTAAGTGCCGGGATCGGTCGCTGATGGTGGAACAACAATTCGGGAAATGAACGAATGAAAGTTCCAGTTGATGATTTTTGGGATTAAAATTATTTTGTTTTTACTGTTTGAACAAGAAACGAAATGAAAAGAACTTGTTTGTATTTTACATTCACTGGCGGGACCTACGGAAATTCCACAGTCGTTTCCTCCATCTATTGTACAGGGTGGAGTGATAAAGTTGTAGCGCTAGAAAAGAGGACATGATTCCATTTCTGTTTTATTCAAACCGTTTTTCTTTTTCTTTTTTTTTTTTTTTTTTTTGTTGCCGACCATCTACTAGTTGACCAGTTGTGTACAAATCCCAAGAGCGATAGGAGCCTTCTATCATGTCTGAAAGTGACACAATGTTCAACGAGCGAAATGGGAGATGCGCCGCTATACAACTCATGCTCTCTATGATCATCATGTTATGACAACAGGACCATTGCCAGCACTCTCAAAATGCATTGCTGGATTGCCACGAATAATAAGTGCATGCCCAGGATGATGAAAACAAAGTTTCTGGTCATGGTTATCGTTTTTGGTGTGGTTTCAAGTGAGGACCACATCATACCACCTCACATCTTCGAAGTCGGTTTGAAAGTCAACACCAAAGTGTACTTGAATGTGCTGAAGAGTGTGGTGATTCCCTGGTGCAACCATGTGGCCGCTGGCAGACACTGGGTGTGGCAGCAGGATTCGGCACCGGCCCACAAGTCCAAGGAGACTCACTGGCCTCCCTCCTCCCCCGACCTGAACGCGCTGGACTCCTTCGTTTAGTCATACGTCAAAAAACTCACCAACATAACCTTCCACAATACCAAAGTTAATCTAATGGCCACCATCCACCGAGTATTTGCCGAGCTCCATTTGGCACCTGTAGAAAAGGCATGCTCCCAGTTCCGGACATGTATCAAGGCAGTAACTGAGGCTAAAGACGGCTACATTGAATATATGTCAGCTCTACTAGGTGTATCAGAATTTGGGGGGAATTTTTGACACCCCTAGCACAAAACTGCGAATAAAATATAAAAAAACTCGTAATTTCTCATTTAAAAGTAGGTTGTTTATTTTCTTTATGGAATATACTTCCAAAAATAAATTATTAAAGTTGTTTAAAAAATAATAGAAATATTATTTTATTTAAAAAAAAAAAAAACAGTGTTTACAAAGTGCCGGCGCGCCTTCATGCAGCCATTTTTTTACGTAATGAAATCATTTGAATTTTATGAGTTAAATATTTTTCAATTTTTAAACTTTAAAAATCTATCAAAATTTTTCTATTCATTCACTTTTTACGATATTTTCAGGGTCAATGTGAAATTTTATGCTCTTTCCAATAAACCGAATATAATATTTTAGACAAACGTTTTTTTTTAGTTCACCCCCCCCATTTTGAAATGTCTATTAAAATTTAAATAATTAATTTACTCACCAAAGTTTTATATATTACAAATTGAAGATAAAAGATCAATAATAAAATATTCTAACTTAAAACAAAAAAAAAGAAGTATTTTTTAAAAATTTATCTGTAAAGTCTAAAGTGTAAAACATTTTTTATTTTAAAAACACGTTGATTTTTTTTTTTTTTAGTGGAAGCTTATGTTATGCTTAGATTGTCAAGTAAATATCGGACGCTTACGACAATTTTTTCTATTTCATTCAATGTTTTCTTTTTTTTAGATATTTAAAAAAAAAATTCACTCGATAAAGAAGTATTAAAATATATTAATAAAAAACTCATGTATTTCATTAAGAGAATAAAAAAAAAGTTTTAATCGGTAGAGTGTTTTTTTTTTTTTTTCTTAACGGCAAAACCTTATAAGTGAATGTGTTCATTTTTCATATAAGGAGACTCAAAAATACTAATTTTGGTTTACAGCACACAATAGAAAGAGACATTAATTATTGCCCTTAGAAGCCACCGGAAGATAAAGCGAAGAACATCAGATATTTGCCTTCCTTTATTTGAAAAGTGAAAAAAATCTGAGTTCGCGTTTTTTTGTAATCCTTGTTTAAAAAAGTATTTTATTTAAAAAGGACACGGAATATAAGTATATGGATAAACTCTTAACATGAACAATGAAAGTACTCACTGAATAGTTGTTTTTTTTATATAGGTAAGTAATTTTTTGGAATTTATGTATATTTTTTATAATCGAAGTAAAATTTCGTTGATTTTCTTTAAATCTTTTTTTTAAAGAAAACCGATTTAAAAAAACAAATATTGCATAATTTGCTATTAAACCTGTTATTTTTTTTAAATTTTGGTCTTTGCTGCTTTAATTTTAAAAAAAATAGGGTTTGAATTACATTTTTCAAGAAGTTACAGCTTCGAAAGACAGTAAGTCTAAATATTCCGGTGTTTACCACGAATTTTTAATGGCGATTTCTGACACTGCTGCAGCTGAGTGCAGCTCAGGTAATTTTATTATGTAGTGGAGCTGATTTTTTTCAGTAAAAGTTTTAAAAAAAAGCTGTAGTGTTGTTTTCTTTAGGACGACACTTTTATCATTCCTCTGTGTGTGTGTGTGTGTGTGTGTGTGTGTGTGTGTGTGTGTGTGTGTGTGTGTGTGTGTGTGTGTGCGTGCGTGCGTGCGTGCGTGCGTGCGTGCGTGTGTGTGTGTGTGTGTGTGTGCGTGTGTGTGTGTGTGTGTGTGAGATTGTTGATTTATCTATTTTTTATTAACGCTGTGGTATTTTCTTTTCGCTTCTTGGACGCTCATAAAAGTAGTTATCTGCCCTTTGTTTACATTCTAGTCGCCCCCATTTGAGACGTATTATTTGTAATTATTAATTTTTTTTATTAACATTAAATGAAAATATCGTAAAAAGGTTATATTGTACGTGTCCGTTATGGAACAAAGTTCCCCGAAAAAAAAAATTCACTTAATTTCATCAAATAGTTTTCTTTTCTTTTGATGTTTTTTTTTTTTTTTTTTTTTTTTTACAGCGAAACAACAATTTGTTATGATACCGAGCAAAGGGTTCGATTTTTATGAAGAAAAGCTAGTATTAAAGATGGGGAGGGAGTGTCGGCGCTTTGAATTGAGTTATCTCCCTGTGGCGTGTCAAAAAAATTAAAAGATGTCTGACTTCAACGCGCTCTCATAAAAACATGTTTTTCTGCTGTAAAACAAAAAACTACTCGATCAAATTAAGTGAAAAAATTTTCCAGAGATCTTCAGTCCACAATGGATACGTACAATATAACCTTTTTTTTTTTATATTTTCATTTTTTAATGTCTTGATTACCCTGTACAAGTACTGATTTTTTTTTTTAATTCAAATATCTATTAAATATTTTTCGTGCATAAAAGTTATCCCTAGATATACATGTTTCTAAGTCACTTGTCATCAACATGGCTAAACTTTTTGATACGTACATAAATACGAGGGTCGTTCCAAAAGTAAAACCTTCTGTTTTTGAAAAAGTCGAAGAGCTACGAAGACGGGAGTGATATCATTAAAACGAGCAACCTTTTGTGCTCCAGAATTCATTTTTCTACATAGTCACCACCATTCTTAATGCACTTTTGCCAGGAATTCAATGACGCATCTTTGCTTCTGACGCACATCCATGAGAGGGGGTTGCTTCCTTGCAGTCTTGCACCCTTAATATCTGCAATAGAGAAAGACGAAGCTTTCAGGTCATAAATGCATAAGTTACATCATCATAACGATGCAATTTATAATCCCCTCTGATCTGTTCAGGCGGAATAAAAATCGGAGGAATTTCTTTTGGCTTGTTCCTCGTATTTATGCATACGGCAATTCGGAATCTTAACTGATTGTTCTAAGGGAAGTAACTCTCTTTTACTAAGAATTATTAGAAAAATGATTTTTTTTTAACTACTTTATTTAATGTAACAAAGTTTTAAGACATTAATAATAAAAACAAAATGTAAAATGCGGCGATATTGTATTTTTTTCTTAAACAAAATATCCAAGAAATTGTACAAAAAATGATTTTTTCAATAACTTAGTTCTTTGTTTTATCGTTATTTCCGTGGCAGGTGCTCGTCTGAGCTCCATTCTCTGGTCCCCCCTCGCCAATCTTTCACGAAAAACACCCGACTAGCTGAATCCACCGTCAATAATTTTCCCCACTCCTTATCTGTGCCTAAATCAAAATGTAGATTCCATGAACAAAACTTCTTTCTTAAAACTGCACGCCTGTGGAGCTCTCTGCCGCTTGCCTGTTTCCTCCCCGACTTCAACTTGGATGTCTTCAAGTCCAACACAAACAAATTCCTGATGAACTGCCCCCTTAAGTAATGACAGTTTATCAAATCTCCAATACTAACTATTACTACGATACTATCCCATTGATTACTGTACACACAATGACCCTTATCCCCGAGTGGCTTCTGGGCCTTGATAAGTGGTGATCACCATGTAAAAATAAAAAAATGAATAAATTTACCCTACCCCTCCTTACACCAATACTCGATATTATGACCACAAAAGTACATTCAACAATAAAAAAACACTGTATGAAAACAACACTAGCAAATAAATACTGGGAACTCAAGGAAAGCGGACATTCACCGGTAGTCGAATGGAAAATAAGACAAGCTACCACATGCAGAGACCTAGACGACCCATGTAGATTATGCCTTCATGAAAAATTTGCTATCCTGTACTTTAAAGAACCCCAACATCTATTAAACTGTAGAAGAGAAATAGCAAACAACTGTGTTCACAAGATAAAATTTACTCTAGGATAGCTATACAAAATAGTTTTAAAACTAACAAAAACAATAGAAAATAAACAAATAAATAAATTAAATAAACATGAATATACATAAACGATCACACATATATGTATGTATATATATATATATATATATATATATATATATATATATGCATATATGTATGTATATATATATATATATATATATATTTATATATAAACTAAAAAAAAACAAAAAAAAAACCTAACCTAGATTTAAAACAGATCAAGAAACTAGATATTCAGGCTAAATAGAGCACACACAAAGGAACAGGTCAATCAGAGGTCAAATAGGCCTTTGTCCGATAAGTGCATGCTCATTGTCTGATAGGAAGGGCGCTGTGGATACTAGAAAGCTGATTGGCTAACTAAAATCTCAATAGAAAATGCATATATAAAAACGATAAACAACCGCAAAATTCGTGCATAAGCCTGAAGAGTCCTAGAGTGGATGAAACACAGAATATTCAGTGTAGCTTAATCGCCATATATATTTTATAGCTTATATATATATATATATATATATATATATATATATATATATATATATATATGCGCATTTATTCTTTTTGTTAACTGTAATCCTCCTAGGATTGAAACCGCTATCTACAGACAATACTCACCTGAAGACTCAATGCCTCTATCCACTGCACCATGACCATATAGACCTATTGACCATACTGATCTGGAGTTTTCTTAATCTTTGGTGATCTGCATGATGCTGCCACCTTTTGCAAGTTTTCATCATCATCACCGTCTTGATATTGAATTACTACTGGAGATTACAATTTCTTTTCTCCCCTGTTCAGCTATTGAATCTGATTCGTTGAAAACGACATATCTGCTTTACTTTGTTTATCTATTGACCTCAAAGAGGGTCAATCGGGTCCTCAGTTAATTGACAGTTCTACTTGAAGAACAATTGTGGCTAATGCTCGATCCCTCCTCTGTAACTATGCTGCATATGAATACTCATCTGGCCTTTTTTTCAGGAGAAAATTCTGTTATGGCATCTATTGTATAAAGGAAAGTCGGCTGTGTGTGTGTTTGTGCATGTGCTTATGCGTGTGTTTGTTTTTGTGTGTGTATTAGTGTGGGTTTGTGTTAGTGTGTTTCAGTTTGAGTTAGCGTGTGTTTGTTTGTGTGTGTGTTAGTGTGTGTGTGTTGTGTTAGTGTGTGTGTGGGGGGGGGGGTAAATGTGTGTGTGTAAGTGTGTGTTTTATTTTACTTCAGTCAAAGTCCTCAGAAATCAAGGGGCCGACAACCTGGGGCTAACACTTGAACTCTACATGAGATACATAGATATTCGAATGTTCTATTATAGTTTTTTTTTATCTCCTAAACACTGAGTTAGTAAAGAAATTGAGAACATCATTTTCCTCTCCCCAATTAACCATTTTCATACGTTGTAGTATATCTTTTATTTTGGTCTTACTGGATTCCAGGACAAGAATTCATCTTGTCTGTTGGAGTATCTAGCTTCATGCTTATACTTGAGGTAACATCACTTCGAGAAAGTGCACCATTCCTCGTAAAAGCTAATGTGAGTAAGCCATAGAAAGATCTTATTTTGGCAACGAATACTATGTGATTTTGAATATATGTTTGTGTGTGTGTGTGTTTGCGTGTCTAGTAAAAACTTTTGTCAGCTGCAGCCGACTGGGTCTTAATCAGTACAATCTAAAAGAGCAATCCCTTGGATGCATAATATGTGAAAATTAAAAAAAAAGATTAATTCTATCGCGGTCAACTGAACCACTTTTTGGAAGGATGGGGAGGGTCCGTTTTTGCATCGCGTTTTTTGCAAGTCACGCATGCGTAATTCACTAAAACTAAAAAACTTATTTTGCAATGTCATAGGCAGTCATGGCCGTAAGGGCAAGCGCGCAGGCACTTGCTGCTATTTTGATTGAAAGAAAAGTTGCTTTTATTTATTTTTTAGGGGGGGGGGATCCAGTGCATGGGTAACAGATAGTGCTCAATATCCGGAGAATAGCTACGTCTCTTTGTATCTCTTTTGCTGAAATATCTGGTGGGGAGATTTATCACATACTTCTTATTTTGTTCTTTTATTTTTGGAAATTGTTGTGGGGATATCAATGAAAGTGCTCATTATCCTTAGTATAACAGGTGTGTTCAAACCGAACTTTATGTCGACCCGGGCAACGCCGTGTATCCATGCTAGTTGTGAAATAAAGTAAAAGTCGAAACATACACTCTGAAAGCAAAAATTCGTAAGATTATTTTACACGGTTCAAGGGAGATTATTTCTGAAAGATTGTAATTTCAACAGAAGTTAAATAGAGTTATTTCCCTTACGTTGTTATATTAAACAGCAGAATTAAAGACGTCAGTTATATTTATTTTTTATTGTCATTTTGTTTTTTTGTTGCGCCCCCCTCCCCGACAAGGTATGGAGCCATTTGATGTAAGGAGCTAAAAATAAGCTTCTAGGTCAAAACTGTATACCGATAAGCGTTGTATGGATACATTCTGACCCAGAAAATAACAATTCTTCCTCCTTTGTCAGAAACATTGCTTATAAGATGCAAGCAAAGGACAAAATAAGGGATGCGAGTTATGAGGCTGAAAATAAACCCAAAATCCACTTTCTACCCCCAACTTATTTTTACATTTAAAATCTGAGGTAATCAACGTTTGAATCCTTACGACTTTTTCATAAATACACAAAATACATGTTAAAATATACCTCAATTCTGCGATTGAATTTTAACAAAAAAATGTATAATTAACTGAACTGATTTCTTAGTTACTTATATATTTATCACCGTTTTTATTCAATCAATAATAATTCTGGGAGCATTTAGAGAAACTGTGAATAATTTACATGTGTCGTGTCGTCTGCACAGACCTCAAATACATCTAATTTATAAAACTCACTGTCTTTCTGTCTCCATATTTTTAAACTCTATCTCTTCCGAAACTAAAAGTCGCAGAGCGGCGCTTCGTGAAAAGTATTTCCAAGCGTATAACTACTCGAAAAATGTAATTCAAGACCTTTTTTCAATTAAAGGAGCAATGACCAAGGTTTCATTTTAAAAAAATAAATAAAATAAACAAACATCCAACGTGTTTTTTTTTTTTAATAGATTTTAAACTTCGGACTTTACAGGTAAATTTCTAAAAAAAAAAAAAAAAAACTTCCTTTTTTTGTTTTAAATTTGAATATATTATTTTAGGCACCGCCAAAAATGGCCGCAAAATCAAGTTGTTGTTGTTTTTTAAAACGAAATTACATTTATTAAAATCCATTATTTCTGAGTAACGTTTTTTTTCCAGAAAGATAAAACCCTGAATTTTATCATATAGAAAACAGAATAATGTAAAACTTTTTCTACTATTTTTAATTCAATTTTAAATGTTAAATTTTCCCAAAAAGTTAACAATTGACATTTTTTGTCTTGCATAAAAAACGTACTTAAATATTTAAAAAAAAAAGGGTTTTTGAAATAATTATTTAATTTATTTATTGTCTAACTAAGATTTAGGATGATTTTCTAAGAGAATATGCAAAAATATTATAATATAAGTACCTAAATTTCAAATAATTCCACTTATTCATATAGGTAACCAGATATTTCGCGTTGACGTAGAGTTCAGATCGACTCTGTTTACGTTTTCGTTTGATAAAAAGCAAACTATGGAAGTCCAAACAGGCCAAAAAAACTTATTTTTCAGTGACGAAAATTTCAATGTATTATTAAGCTGAGGCTGGCCAGTACCAGATGGGTGACCATTTGTATGCGTTTGGTTTTTAATGTGTATGTGTGTGGGGGCCAGGCTCCCCAAAATGGGGGGGGGGCAATTTAAAGCAGAATAAAAAAAAAATATTTCAGCGCGTTTGGTCTACCTTAGTCGAAAGGCGGCAAACGTTTTCAAACGGGATCGAAAAAAATGATGCTATTTTTAACACAAAGGGCACAATATTTATCGAATTTTTTTTTTTGGTATCGATTATTCAAAGCATGCCCTGCTTAATAATGGTCATGCATTATTCGGCTCGCTAAAAAAAAATTGTTAATTTATTTATCAAAAATTTTAAAATAGCTTTTTTCGTATAAATATTAAAAAAAAATTTTTTTTGTTTTGCTTAACTTAAATTAATTATTTTACTTAACATATTCACCGAATTTCACACTTCAAAACTCAAAAGCGGGATAATTAAACACAATCGAAGTTCTGATATTCAGACGTCAAAATAAGGTATGCAAACAATTTTTTTTTTTTTTTTTAATCTATAATTCTGTCCCTTACAACAACACAATATGTTGATTTCAGTTTCAGATGATTATTTTAAGCATATTTGTTCCCACTTCAAAACAAGGGGGGGGTTGTAAGCAAAAAAAAAAATATATATATATATCGTTTATGAAAAATAAGTACACTGTTATAAAGTTCATTCTTCTCCTAATAATCGCTGAAAATTTCGTATTGATCGGATAATTACCTGATTTTTGGTAAATTTTTAAAAAGACGGTCCGTCAAAAAGTACTGACCTGCCCCCCCCCCCCCCAGTTTTGGCGGTGCCTATATTATTTAGTGATCTTTTATCTTCAATTTGTGATGTATAAAACTTTGGTGAGTAAATTCATTTTTTAATAGACATTTAAAAATGGGGGGGGGGGCGTAAATTAAAAATAAAAACGTTTGTCTAAAATATTATATTCGGTTTATTGGAAAGAGCATAATATTTCACATTGACCCTGAAAATATCGTAAAAATAGAATCAATAGAAAAATTTTGATAGATTTTTAAAGTTTAAAAATTGAAAAATACTGAACTCGTAAAATTCATTTAATTTCATTACTGTTTTTTAAAAAATAAAAAAATAATATTTCTATTACTTTTTATACAAGTTTAATAGTTTATTTTGGAAGTATAATCCATAAAGAAAATAAACAACCCATTTTTAAAAGGGAAATTACGAGTTTTTTTTTTTATATTTTATTTGCAGTTTTGTGTTAGGGGTGTCAAAAATTCCTACAAAAATTCTGATACACCTAGAGCGGCGCTAGGGGTCTGAAAATGATTGGATTTTTAAGGCCCTTTCTTTTATGGGTCTTTAGTCGGTTAAAATTGTTTTTAAGGTCAAAAATGAAAAAAGTTGTTATACATTTTGTACATTCATCTTAGTTTATTTTTAATTAGTTCCTGTGTCACGTTGGTGCAGTGGTAACATCAACAGCTTTGAATGCTAGTTTTGCTTTCGGTTTCGATTCTAGATGAAGTCACCCAAATACTTTTTTTTTTACTTTTGAAATCACGACTATAAGAATATATATGAAATTTGGACAAATTAAAATATATTTAAGTGTAGTTTATGACCAAACAAAGCCGGCCCCCTCCTTCCGCTAGCATATTAATACAAGAAAGAATAATACTAAATAATAAATAATGATTAATGAATATGCTAAGACGACTTTTACAAACTTACGTTAAACCTAATCTCTGACCAGGTCTTTATTTATCCCTCTTTGCCGCAAATGAATTCCTATCATTTCCGTCCATGTTTTACTTTGCCTTGCTACTGTTTCTTATCTACTAATACAGCCATCTCTCATCCATTTTTCAATGTGACCAAACCAACAAAGTCTCCTGTTCTACACAGATCTCCCGATATTTCATCTTCCACCGAAGTCATCAGATTTAAGTGTTTTAATGAGTTTTTACAGACATACATCATTTCTTTCCCTGCAATCTTCAAACGTCATTGATGAGGTTTTACTTTGCATTACACTGCAGAGGTACCCAATAGATTCTTCTCTGGGTTGGCAGTAGTGGTAATACTCTGCTGGTTAGTAATGACAGAAATTCCCTTCGTATGCTCCAATACTATCACCATAGTAACAAACTTGTGAAGAATCTCATCAAAAACTTTGCCATTCAAATATACTCTTCTCCACATCTGCATTCTCATCCGTTTTCATCTTATTTCTTACAAACTGGTTAGCATCTCTACCTCAGTTTTACATGTTGGACGTGTGTCCCACAAGAGCGAGTTGCTAATCAGCAAATCCACCACAACCGATCATACAAGTCGCACCTGCTTTGCTACATCTTTTACATGTGACCTAATCATCGTCTTTGTGGTCATGCTATAATAAAGCACGAGTACTGGATGTAAAAAATTTTTTTTTTTTTTTTTTTTTTTTTGAATATCACAGATAACTAAAGACAAAACAAATAAATATTTTATAAACGGACCGATTATAGGAAGACAGCTTTACAGCTGGAAAGAAAAATAAAAGGGTGTGAGGGAGAATAGCAGAGAAAATATGATCAGGTATTTCTGGTTCAATACTAACTAGACTTCACAACTTAAAAAAAAGAGTAGAAAGTTCATCTTCAGTTTAATTTCGGCAGTCACTTAACTTTCACTTCCCTTTTTGTCCTTTAGTCTTTCACGTTCTATGAACAATGTTTCCTCGCTCAGAATTTATTTCATCCAACACTTGTCGGCAATTTTTTTTTTTTTTTTAGTTTATTTGACCTCCTTATATTAAGTAGCTCCATGCCTTGTCTGGAGCAATTTCATATAAAAAAAAAAAAAAAAAACTCCAAACATTGTTGGGTCAGTCACCAGCAACTTTCTCCTCTACCTGATCTACACTAGTCCAGTATTGATTTAGATCTCTGGAAACCAACTGAACAGTCCTCAACTGTTGCAAACAAAAAAAACAAACAGTGCCTAAACCATCAGTAATTGTCATTAAACTTATTTCAATTTCTATAACTGCTTTGAAACTAATTGAACATTAACTTTCATTGGTGCTTTTTTTTTTTTATTGTGCAGTTCTGAAATTCCTCATTTCACCTACATTTTTCGAATTAGTGAAGAGATGAGATTCTATTCCTAAGCAGGTTTGTCTGGGATATGTATGTTGAGGGGGCACAAATGCAGAGAATATTCTATTAAGACCCTATCCGAGAGAGGCTAGTGGCAGATGCACCTGCCCAGATGTGGCAACAGTACTCCATACACGGAGTAATGTTATATAGTTATTATTATTAGACTATACCACTTGTGCGCGTATGTTACGTGAGTTCTTATTAGTAATGATATGACTCTTAGTGAGAGTTCGTCTTATTACATATGATGTTGTATCTTAGAGAGAGAGATGTTGTTGTAATGACATTTTATAACACAGACATATAATAACAATACAATTTACCTTTTTGTAGAAATCACAAACACAAAGATGAGCTTTATCCAAAACACATGATGAATTCATTTAATACGACCGGTCGGGATTTCCTCATTAAGAACTCAAAAGTTTCACATCTTAGTTTCTGAAGTGACGTCTCGCTTCAGACGTCCGCCTGTATGTCTCCCCTGACTGTCTCCACGACCAACTAACTCCCACCTCCTATATTGAGAAATCCATGCATCCCGGCCACGTGAGCAAAATTCACGTGTTTCAACATGCGCGACTTTGCACGTTTTCGACATCGATTTCCCAATAACCTATTTTTCTTGTGTTGTTTCCACAAAGGAATTTAACCTACATATCTAATTTATTTAACCATATTTTATTATCCACATTCTTTTAACAATTGAATAGTTTATTTATTATTTATTTCATCCGAATTAACAATTTACTGGACATTCCATTTAAACCTATTGTTCTTTAAAACTTATGTCCAGGGTTCGATTTATGCTTTCTCTTATTTTCATTTTAACTAATCTCTATTTTTATACTTACATGAACAGGGGACAGCCCTTATCATGTAACAGTAATGGTGGCCTTGTAGAGGTACAGAATGTTCTCAGGTGTGGGTAGTCTTCTAGTACGATAGAAGGAGCCCATCATTGCAGCAGCCTTTGTTATGTCCTCAAGGTATTTGTTCCAATTCATATTGCCCATGAATGTTAAGCCAAGGAGTTTGAAGGAAGAATTCTCAGGTGCATTATTTGTTATGGATGGTTGAGAAGGCTTCTTGTAATTGTTAAAGGAGAGGAGCTTATTAATACTAACATTAAATGTTGCCATCTATTTGTGCCCCTCTTCCACTAGTCTGGAGGCCATTTTCTAATGATTCTACTACTGTCCTAGATTTATGTACATCCCTTCTTCCCCCATGCATGTTCTAGAGCGTTGTAGCATCAGCAAATATACTCTGACAATATTCAGTTCATTTAATATCAGGAATGGTAATCCAAGGATCAACCGTTGATGCACTCCGCATTAATGTTATGCTGCTTGGGCAGCTATTGTCTAAGGATCTAATATTTATTTCCAGTTATGGTACTATTTAACTTTTATTAGACCTTCATGCCAGACTTTATCAAGGCTTTGGATATATGAACGGCTTCAATTTAACTTTTCATTTACAAAATTCCATTTTTAAAAAAAATAAGTGTTACTAAGACATCAGCAAAGTTATTTTGCTAGATTTAAGAGCTCAAGAAATAGCATAACATGAGCATGAATTGATTGTTATTTGCAAATATTTTATTTTGCTGCAGTTTTACATTTAAAGGGAGGTAAATCTGTAAGAACGTGACACGAGAATATTTGTCTCTGGATTCTTCCGACTAACTTTTTTTTTTTTTTTTTTTTTTTTTTTTTACACTAATCATCACTTATCAAGGCCCGGAAGCCACTCAGGGATAAGGGGTATTGCAAGTACATTACGTTAGTGTGGAGATTTGATGAAGTGTTTACTTCAGGTGGCGGTTCATTAGGAATTTGTTAACGTTGGACTTGAAGACATCCAAGTTGTAGTCAGGTGGGAAGCAGGCAGACGGAACAGAGCCCCACAGGCGTGCAGTTCTAAGAAAGAAGCTTTGTTCATGGAATCCACGTTTTGATTTAGGCATAGATATAGAGTGGGGGATTTTCACAGTGGATTCAGCTAGATGGGTGTTTTTCGTGAAAGATTGGCGAGGGGGGGGGGACCAGAGATTGGAGTTCAGACAAGCACCTGCCATGGAAATAACGATAAAACAAGGATAGGCTCGCAACGTCTCTTGTAGGAGAGAGGTTGCAGGGTAGAGAAAAGGGCATCCCCACTAAGCCACGAAGTCTATTTTGTACTTTGTCAAGGCAGGATAGGCTGTTTTTAGCAGCTCCTGCCCAGATATGGCAACAGTATTCCATCCTTGCATAATTTTAAGTTTAGGGGATGTAACTGATATTCAGGTGTATCTTGGCAAACAGAATCCTCTTGTTTAATCCATAGAGGTAGCTTGCTCTATCACCTATAACTAGATAAAAGTTATTAGTAATTTGCAATTTCTGAGATTTCCTAAATCGTTTTACAAGAAAGCAGGTCTCACTATAATATAGATATATGGATGCAAGATCTCTAAAGATTCTTTGTATCTACGTGATCATAGATCTGCTCATTTCAATAACCAATTGAAGACGCTGCATAGGAGTGAAATGCTAATAATTTCAAACAAATGGTTTTAAGACCAAAAACGAAGCCTTCTAGTAAATATTAAAATGAATTCAATATTCAAAATAAATTCCTTCTCAGGAAAATCCAGGCTTTAATTTAAAAAAATAAAAATTAAAAACGCTGTTCAATTCTAGGGACGTTTTCAGATGTTGAAGTCTTGAATGCTCATTAGTGCGAGCATCCTTGACTGACGCTTACACTAATGAACATTCAAGACTTCAATATCTAAAGATGTTGAAAGAATTATCACCACCATATGACGTAGAAAAAATTAAAACCTGGATTTCCCAATTAAGATCGGATATTTACTAAAATGAATTCATTTCGAATTGCGTAGTTCAGCAGAAGTTATTTGACAAATTTATAAAAACTACTTTATATAAAAAATATAGACACAAAGGCCGAAATAAAACCAGAAAACTATTTTTTATCATTTTTTTTTTTTTTATTAAACTAAATGTACGGCAATCAAAGCCGCTGCATTGCTTTTAAAATTTAATTACTAAGCTATGGCGGCCAAAAACGGTTCACATAAAAAAAATTAAAAACATAAGGCCAATCTGTAAAACCTTAGAAAGGCCAATTTTAAAAACATGGTGACCAAGTTTTCAGGCTTTATTTGATTTCAGCCTTAGGGTCAAAGGTGTTTTATACAAGTTTTTAGTTTTTGTCAGTTAAATTATTTATGCCGCTGAACTACATATTTACCTTCATTTTAAGATTTACTCTAAAACTCGGCATTAGTTTTGGTCTTAAACCGTTAAAGTTTGAATTTTGTATCCATATATCAAGTGCCTAAAATTCCTACATTAATAATTTCAGTTTTCAGCCTTTTACTTTGGACAAAACTTTAATGGACTCTTTGATGGGAGGAGGAGACTATGTGACAAACCTACAGTGAGGGGGGGGGGGGTCAGGTTTTTAATTGAAGCTCATCTTTGCTAATAATTTTATCTTTTCCAGTATCATTTAACGTTTTCTTTTAAGCATATTGCATGGGATAAAAGACAATGTTTACTTATTTTGGTTTGGATCTTTTACAATCTTAAATTTGATTCAGCCAAAAATGGTTGGTGTAACTGCTGTACGGATTAGTCATCAGCTAAAGTCAATTTTTACCCAAAATCTAGAAATTAGATTTGAAATCAAATATATAGACATTTGCATTAAAGTAATAGTATTGTAATATCAAACTTAAAAAAAAAAAAAAAAAAAAAAAAAAAAAAAGCCATGCTAATCAGTAAATTTGTACTTCACTGACTGGATTGATTCAGTTTGAATTCTTGCAGGAGGGATCATGTGAAATTTAATTTGTTTAGTCTGCTAAGATACTAACTTCCAGCATAAGCGCTAATAGAAGCAGTAACAAAGCAAAAATTGCTTTTACTCCAACATGTATATCTCCTGTGCACATGTTTCTCCAATCTTATTTAAAAGCTTTGAATAATATTTTAACTAATTGAAATTAGTTTTTTTTTGTTTTTTTTTTAAACTATTGAAGACTTTAAAACCCTTAAAACTTTTGGGAATATGTATTGGAAAGGTTCGAAATTTTATTTTTATTCAAGAACATTTCATAAACATTCTTATAACATTTTAAAATAAAATTTTTTTTATTATTATTATAAGTATAAATATAGACTAATCGTATTATTTTTATTTGTACAAGTTTTAAATCGTATACTTTAACAATATCCCTTGTTACCGTTTCCCCGTAGCACTACACAGGAAGTACATTATCTGACTAAGCTAAAGTGATGCTTTGAAAGCAAATTAACTGAATTTAAACCGATCTGGGTGTGCTATTTATTTACCTTTTGGTAGGTGCAACAAAAACGAATTAAAAGTAGCCAAAGACATTTTGCCATATTGTTTCTTAGCAATTACTTTAACAAGTAATAAACTTTACTGAGGAAAAAAAAAAGAAAAAAAATGAAGAAAAAGTTCACTTTATTACAGTTTAAACTATTCAATACATAACAGATTTTTATTTTCTGTAAAAATAGAAAAAAGTGTCGTGAATGCAGAAAGAATATTTTAAAAGAAATGGTTGTGTGTATGTATGTGTGCGTGTATGTGTCATTCAAATTCCACATTCAAAGAAGTCAGACCATTCAGAATTCCTTTCATTTCCTTAGAAGCTGAAGCCACCACACGGTACATTAGTTTCTGTGTTGAAAGTGTAAGCCTCTTCACCTGCATCTGGTGCAAGATCAGCATCCTCTTCATCCTGCAAAAAAAAAAAAAAAAATTTTTTTAAATTTGCTTTGTATACAAATTTTGATCAATAGCAATCCAGACACCAAGTGATAAAACTTGACATTTGTCAAAACATTTTACTGCAGTTCACAAAGCAGTTTTGGAACTCCAAACTAAACTATTTCTTTAGTAGTTGTTGGAGGACAAAAAATGAAGCAGACAATTGACAGTTCAATTTAAAATTTGTTCAGATTTAATACTTGAAATAATTTAGTTAAAACTGCAAAATTCTGCCCAACAATGAAAGGATGAATCCTCTTATCTGAACCATAATTTTCTATAAAATATCCCTACAATTATATCATGAAACATCCCTATAATTATACTATTGAAATTATGCTAAATTTTGCTGAGTTATTAAAGCAAATATCAAAAGAAATTTAATTTCTAGTTACAAACTAGAAATTGATTTCCTGATCGAGATTGTATAAGATAGGAGCTACATGAGCCAATAAACAATGTTATTGCTTATAAGGACTTTTCAACCTAGATATCAAAATTAAACAGATTCTAAATTTGACCATAACATGGACCAAATTTGTCGATTGGTCAATATGGATGTTGGGTTGTATAAGGCATTGTTAAATCAAAGGCCCTTTTCATTGTCTATGTCCTTAAAATTTATTAAATGGTAATCACTTAAGCAAAATCTCACCTCACTACCAGATTTTTTTTTTTTTTTTTTTTTTTTTTAATTCTAGTATCTGAGTGTTCTCAGTTCTTCCTGCTCTCCATTATAACAACCAGCAAAAAATTATGAACAAAAAGCTTGCAGTCCAGTGTCCCAGCCAAGTAGCCCCTTATACTTCAATCTAAATACAAACTTACTATGAAGGAAAAACCTACCTCGTCTGAAAAGTATTTTTCTATGATGCTCAATGCAGCTTTGTAAACGTTCTCATTTTCATGAGCTTGGAGGGATTCAATCTTATCGAGGCCGCCACATTCCTCAATCATCATGCAGACGTGTGAATGTTGTCGGATCTTTTCAGCAGCCTGGACAAAGAAAAAATACATTTAAATTAATGTGCAAATGTTATTAAATGTCAGCATTCAAACCGGTTGCTGTTTACTTGTACCTCACAATGGTTTAAGAAAGGGAGAGGGAAAGCAAAGAACCGATTTATGGGAGGCTTAGCAATTGAAGTGAAAATGTACCTATTCTGGCTAAGAAAAAGTGACACCTTATTTAATATTTCTTGAAATTATAAACACATTTGTCTAGTTTTGCATCAAAATGTTTCATTGAACTTTTCGAATATCACCAAAATACATTTTAATTTATTGTAAATAAGTTTCTTTATAAAATTAGAAAAAATCCTTAGTCAAATTTTTGGCACCTTATTTTAAACTCCAAGCAAAAAGTCATGTAGTTAAAGTTCAAAATATTACAGTGTTCTTTAACAAAGAACAAATCCAGAATTATAAAACTTCACTTTAACCTAACACACAAGATGGCAAAAATGAAAGAGCACGGTGTCAATTAAAGACAATTCTGGAAGCATACAGTGGAGTTGATACAAATTAATCTAAACGTTTTTATATTTCAATGTCAACAATTTGAAATGATCAATAGTTTAATGCTCAAAACCTTACTGGACGAGGTCGGAAAAAAAAAAACTTTCACTGAGCTGTTAAACAAGTTGTATGAGAAGTCGAAAAGGACCTGAAAATCACAGCCAAGAAAATATTGCAACATTTAAGTTATTTCCATTTAAACACTAAATACGGAAGACAAATAGACTCCAGGTATATTGACCATGCATGGAAGACTTAAAGCCCAATTACATTTTGCCAAGAAACATTGATAAAGAGTCAACACTGGATAAAGCCAAAATATTTAGCTTTTTGGCCACTAGGACATTTGTTCGGCAAAAACCAGTGAAGCTTACAATTCAAAGAAAATCTTACTGACAGTAAACCATGGAGGAAGCCATGGTTTAGAGCTGTTTCTTGGCTAATGGTACTGGAGAACTCAAAAGTTAAAAGGAATCATGAAACATTAAAATTTATAGTGAAAAAAAATTTAAGGAATTCTGAAATTCTCAATCTTAGAACAGACATGGTCTTTCAACATGAAAATCTTAAACTTACTGCAACATTTAAGAAATGGCTGTCAGATAATGTCGGATAATAATGTCGGATAATAATGTCGGATAATAATGTCGGATAATAATGTCGGATAATAGAACAAACCAAGCATACGGATCTCCCTCCACAAGTGGAAAATTTACTTTTAAAAAATTCAAGGATTGGTTATTGAGAAAGGACAAATGAACAGGAGTGAATTACTAGGTCCAATCCCTCCTTTGTCAGGAGGGGGGGGACAAATAAATATTGCAGTGGCTAAGTCAAAGTGTACTTTACCCCAATTGGAAACCTGGGCTATTTAAGATAAATATCAAGAAAAAAAAATAAATTGATAAATTGGGAAAAAAAAATTGAAGGCACAAATGGTAAAAAATTTCCATTGATGTTTGTTGAAACAATAACGAATTATCAAAAGTATATGACGGTTGTAATTAAAAAAGTCTTTGCAACTAATTCTAATTTTTTTTGACTATTGCTTTGTTGCTTGTAATTTGTTAAAAATGAATGTTTACAAGAGAGTTTAAGTTCAACTAAAAAGTTAACCAGTTAAGGATTTTATTCCTATATCGAAGCGATAAAATTGGACGCCAATAATTTTAATATAAGGACAGGAATGCACGAGTATTTTTCATCAATAGTTTCAGATTTTGATTCTTTCAAAATGCCCAACTACAGTAGAACCCCAGGATACGGTAGCCCTAGAATACGTTTTGCAGGTTACAATGTAGAATACGAGGTTTTCCCTCGGCCCCCTGGTTATGGTATTTGCCTTACAGTGTTATTATATACTGCATTTTGTTACGAATTTTTAATGCCATATCCCGGGGTCCTACTTTGACAGTTTTTACTTAGATTACCATAAAAACCCATATAATGTGCATATATTTTCAAACAAATGTTGCTGGAATATTGATAGTAAAATGAATGGATTTAACAACTTATTACCACCAGCAAAGAAAACCAAGTTAAAACTTTATGGCAGTGAGAAATTGGCACACACATTTTTCCAATTCAGATTTAATTAACGATTGTTGACATTTCTAAAAAAAAAAAAAAAAAAAAAAAAATCCTAATAAGTTTTATATTTTGCCGACTCATCCTCTAACAGACGGACACAAACAGGTCAGCAAAACAAACTGATTTCTTTGAAATATCAGATGTGGATGCTTATAAATGGATCACGAGTTTATACTTTAAATGCAATTTTTACCCATGTTGTTTAAGAAAATACAACAAGGTAGTTCTAAAAAGCAGAGTTCTCACATCCAACATTTAAACTTACATTTATAATAAAATAGAAGGGGGGGGGGAGAAATCTTGCAGACCTTCACATCAATATTTACAGAAGTAAATCAATTTAGTTATTTCAATATATGGAATTGTAACCATGCAAGAATTCGACCAATTTAATTCGCTTTTATATTTTTTCGCCTTTACTAAAAGAAAAAAAAAAAAAAAGTTATTACTTACCATCAAGATATTCATGAAGGCATCCAGAATGACAAGAACAATCTTGGAATCTTTTGTAGTCAACAAGTTTGAGAGCGGAGGAATCACATTCAGATGGACAAGGTGGGCAACTTGTTCAACTGTACCACCAGAGGTCAGATTAGTCACAGCCCAAATAGCTTCCTTTTGGGTCTTGAAATCACCCTGCACAAAGAAAATGTCCAATAAGATCTTGTCTTGTTATATGCAACTTTTTATTGTATATAAAAATATTAAATCGATTTGAAATCAAAATTTGACCTTTTGGAATGTTGCATCAACACAAAATTCAATGCTGGATCGTGCATGCATTTTTTTTTTTTTTTTTTTGAATGCATGACTTGAGATTCTTAAGAGACTTATCGGGTTAACGCAAAGCTCAAATTGCTTTGGAGTTTATATAGAGTATCAGAATAATTTGAAATTTAGACATGCACACACACAAATTAGGGATGTAGGATAAGTAAAACATACCATGGTATTTTGAAGCCTAATGCTTATCAGAAGAGAGAAGATGCTAAGTAACCAGGGATGCAATGTTTAGTGATAACTACATTTGAAGCAAAATAACTGCAGGAAGAGAAAAATATTGGACCTTTGGGAAAGAAACAGAACTAAAGTGATCTGTGATATAAAAGGAATTAGCTTTTATTATAAAATTATAAACGTAGGTGTGTGTGTGTGCGACGGTAGGTTTAATACGTGTGCATATGTGCATTTAAACTCTCGGGAAGAATATAGGATAAGTGATTGAAAGAGGCTGTTTAATCATACGTAAAAAAATGGCTTATAACTATGGAAGAGGTTTGAAATAAGGGATTCATGCTTGGTCTGTATATATTAGGGGTGTCGGAATTACTTTTTTTTTAAATGAAATATAAAAGATAAAATAAAAATATAAGTGAATAAGAGGATAAACAAAATGGTAGAAAAAGGGGATAAAATAAAGAAAAAATGGGGTAAAAAGCATAAAACCTTTATTTTATAAGTTAATATAAATAAAGAGGTAAAGTAACGTTAAAAAAAAAAAAAAAAAGTACAATGGGAGAAATTCTTAAGTAGCAAAGGTGTTATCCAAAGTTCTTAAGTCCTTGTTGAGTGCATTAGGGTTTGAAATACCATGGTATAAAGAGCTTTACTTACTCTACAACCCTAATTGATGTATCATCCTTATTGAATAAATGAATAAATCTGTATACATTAGTATATATATATTTTTATATTGTTTTGATATATACAAGTGATCTTGTCTGTACATGAAATGTTCCAAACTACCGGCAACTTTTGGTCTGCAGATTGTAAACTATGTAAGAGATTCAGACCTGTGAAATATTTTGCTTTTAGCCAGTAAACAAAAAAAAAAAAAAGCTTAGAAGGCAAAACTGAGAATGAAACTTGGCAAGTATAAGTAAATTCAAGGTGCTCTCTACACATGCACAAATATACATTTATGTATAATTTAATTTTAAGTTGATATTTTTCATATAGCAGTGAATACCGATGGGGCTAAGTTTTTTTTAGTTTCAATTCTAGCTGATTGTACCCAAATCTTTTGAACTTGAAATCACTATATATTGGGCACAATATAATATAAAATCTGTATAAATTAAAATTAAAGTATTTTATGACTGGGCAACACCGGGTGGCTTACTAGTACATAAGTTGCTTCAAATTGAATATTTAGTAAAAATTCAGATGTTAAAGTACATACGTAGACTACAAACATTTAGAAATTAACAGAGGGAAACGTTTTGTAATTATTCCCTACTTTTATAATTAAAAAAAAAAGTAAAAATTTAATTTAATCTTAAGATTAAATCTAATAGTGTGGTCCATATTCTGCACAAGTACCAACTTTTAATCCATCACAAATGCATAGATTTGTTTTAAATGTGGAATTTAACTGAAAATAGTTTTCAGAGGTACTAAAAGCATTTAATAATCTGATCAACTTAAATGACATTTTTATCAGCAATTGCAGTCATCCATTCTCATCTGAATTCAGGTGCTTTTCAGCTTGCAGGCAGTTTCTGATAAATATAAAGTTGGGGAAAAAAAAAAAAAAAGCCTACCTTTGCTAGTTGATCAACAATAAGAGGGATTAATCCACCATCGATGACCCTCTGTATCTGGGCACTGTTTCCAGCTGTAATATTAGAAATAGTCCAGGAGGCTTCTTTCTGGATATTTGGCCTCGGATGCTTCAGTAAAGTTAGGAAGATGGGAAGCGCACCACATTCAATTACAACCTGTAAGAAATTAAACAGATCAGCTCTGGGTTTCAAGGAAGGAGGGGGATTAGCAAGACAAATTTGAACAAAGTTTTTAAACATAAAAAGTTTTAAATATAAAAATGTTTTGAAATCCTTATTTGACTTAAGTGGAATTTCTGAATGTATAACTTAATCTGCCAGTGAAATTTATTGGTCAGAAAAATTAAATGTCTGAAGAAAATTTGTTCTTGTCCAGCATTCCCTATATTAAAAGCAAGGTAAAAAAAATCTATCATGTACATACCTATGATGAAGTGAAAAATCATCCGAAAATCACAATTGATGAAATAGTTTTAACATACTTTAAAACCACTTAATCAATGCGAACCTGTACGTAAGTTAGTATGAATTTAGTTATCTCCCTTTGTTTCTTGGATACTCCAGTTCATTTTTGGAATATTTTTTATATATTGGTACATAAAAATTTTTAATAGAGGAATTCTGGACAACCAAATTGTTTTTTTTTTTTTTTTTTATTTTTTTATTTTTTTTTATAAACCAAAAATGTTTTTCACTACCATAAAGAATTATCTGAACAAAAATGGTTGGACACATTTAGAGATTCCATTTTTCTTGTTTTTTAAATTTACAATTATGTAAGGACAGAGTTTAGAATGAGAATTTAATGAAAATTTGTATATTCTGATTAAATTGTAGGACAAAAAAAAAAAAAAAAAAAAAAAAAAAAAAAAAAAAAAAAAAAAAAAAAAAAAAAAAAACAGCTAAAATTCTACATTTGTATTATTTAAGTGACAATTTGATCTAATGGCCAAAGTATTGGTCTTTAACATTGCCCAAGTGTAACGGTGCATATGAACGCATGGGAGGATATCAGCTGAAGCGAAAGATAGCTCGCTTGTGAAGAGATTAGCAGCAGCAGCAGAAAAAGGTGCATATGCAAATAAGGAAGTGTGCATGAGCTGGCATGACACGAAAAAAGACGTGCTTGAGGCAAAAGTTAAATGCGCGTCAAAGAAAATGGACATGTAAAGTCGAAGATAAGAATGGGTCGGCTCCAGCTGGCATGCAGTCAGGATTGGTTGGTTGGTTGTTTTACGGCATATGAACCCTTTTCGGGTTATTTAATGCCGAATCCAAAGATTCGGAAGAAAAATTTTTTTTAATAGAATATATTTGTTTTCACGTCGGTTTCTATTTAACCCATAGTTGGGACCCTAACAGGTACTACCACTCAGGGTCAGAGTGGACCTGCGAGCAATGGTAATTAAAGGGTGGCTCCACACTCCCCAAAGCTTACAAGCTGGGGCCTCACCACTAGATATAGTTTAAGGTAATATCCAGGACCTGCAATCAGGAGGAATGTGTGCCACGCTAGACAGACAGGTGGCAGCAAGAGACTAAGTGGTGTCAAAACAGAATATCTTAAAACTTTAAAAATGCTGACCTGGATTTTTATTTCCTTTGTAACTAAATTACATGAACTCTATTCAATTTATACTAATTGAAATTAATGTATTCTTAAAGCTTCATTTATTATTGGAGGGGGAATATCTTGTAGATAGATATACGTCCCAAGCATAGCCTTTTTAAGATGAGAGTGAGAATAGTCAGGATACCAGTCTCCAGATTAAAAATCTGGGATGCAGGAGCATATTTGCTAATATGCTATGAGCAAGCAAAAGAGGAAAGCTTACTTGTGTTTGAGAATCATCACCGGTGACAATGTTGCCCACCGTTCGTAAAGCTGGAGTTATCACAGAAATCTTGTAATGTTGAAGCAATTCGATCAACCTTGGAACAACATCTGGAAAAAATAAAAAGATCGGACTCAAACTATAAATAAATGCTAATTAAGTGCAAACAAATTTTTTGCATGGGAATAGTGGTTAGCTAACCAAACAGGGGAAGTGTTAAGATTTTAGTTATTGTCCTTAGATGCTGTTAGGTACAAGATGCTGGTGGCCTTAGTAAAAATAGTTGCATTAAAGACTGAATTGAATTGCAGAAAATTAAATGTAACAACACATGGGTGCATGGGAAATAGCAGCCAAAAGATGAATGGCAAGCGATTAAATTAGCAACAAGAGCTGCACTTGAATGCGTATGCAAACTTGGAAGTGTGCAGGAGCTAGCACAAAAAGAAAAGGGACACCAGGTGGTAGAGAGAAGCAAAGTCTACGTGTAAAAAAAAGTCAGACTAGAAATGGCTAACAATGGCTGGCATGTGGTTGAAGAAAAGTGTATGCTGGGCGAGATGGAGAAAAACTGCAATAAACTTGTTAAGCCCAGCTTGATTGGTTTTGTTGGTTTATCCCTGCACCGTTAACAAATGCAAGAGAACCCGCAAGATTGTATCAGCCAAAACAGACATGTCAAGCTTGGATTTCCCAAGCAATCTGAAAAATAACCCTTTGTTTAGATCTAAAAAAGCAACTTCAGCTTCAATGGAATAGTCACAGTAGCACATCAGATACATTTAATAGTTGTTCTATATTAAAGCTTTTGTGCAAAATACATACAATATAGAAATTTTGGAAATTTAAATTCGAGTAAACTTGAATAATCAAAGCTGAGCTCATTTAAGCCGACAAAACTCCAATTTTCATTCAGTATAGTTGTACCATGTTATTAATATCAAGTACTTTGCTACATTTTAATAACTCATTTTAAACTGGAAATAGTTTCAATTTAATTAAAAATTTAACATGGCATCAGATAGGTTCATAAAACTAGTCATGAGACTGCATATGTGCTCGACATTGTAAGGTCGAGCCAAAATCTTATTTGGAACTTCATGTTGTATGAAGTACTCCCAGTTATACCATGGACCAATTTTTTTGACTAACCTTTTATGAAGGAGTTACCACTTATGAAGGCATGAAAGCCACTTGAGAATAAAGATTAATGAGTGGGAGATAGTGAAGCAGTGATTACTAGTATTGGAAATCTAGAATTTGATTTAAGGAACTCGTTTCAAGAACTTGTGTATATTGACTTGGAAAACCACTGTTGCAGTCAGCTGAAAGCAAGCCCGCAGTAGAGTTTTACAGGCAGGAAATTCTATGAAAGAAATTGTTCATGAAAAGGGAGTTTAGAATTAGGTGCAGAATAGGGAAAATTGAAATTTAACTGGACAAGTGAGACTATAGTTGAGCATTTGCCATTAGAAAAATATATAGGCTCGCAACATTTTATGTGAAAAAGGTTGCAAGTGTTATGTAATGGATGGCTGGAACCATCATACATAACTGAAAAGAAAAAACTTCTTTAATAAAAGATTTAAAAGAGTGGGCATCGAATAATCGATTGTCTACCAGTTGAAAAGAGAAAGTGCTTACGTCATAAACAGAAATCGGACGACGATTTTTTTGTTTACAAGACAAAGAAACGTGACATTCCTCGTAAGCTCTGGAAGTACAGATATTGGCATGAGTGGTAAATTCACGTGTCGGTCAGCTAAAGATAAAATCGGATGATCATCTGAGGTCAAGAACCGGCAAAGAAATTGTCAAAACGTGACTAAAGAACGCATGTTCTATTATCGATCAGCTGATTGACAGAACGCGTGGATAGGAAAAACAAAGCGACAAAATGCCAATAAAAACGGTGAATCTAACGAGAAGAAGCAGAGAGCTAGCAGAGAGAGGAGAAACAAGGGACAGCACGTGTTGCTGAAGACCGGATCGTTGAAACGTCATTTTCCCCTCCTCAGAACACTGTTACCATCGCGGTGAACTTCAAAATCACCAAAAGAAAAAAAAAGACGAATTGTTTTAAATTGTAAATATATTGTAAAATATAATTTTATACAAAAAACAAACGCAATTGTGACTTACGTCTTTTAATGCATATTTTTAAGTTACGGCTGATCGTTCTAAGTTGTCAACCGCTTTGTTTTCAGGTTCAACGTTGTTATAACATTTTTGACAATTGACGAGAGGCAAGATAAGGAAAAAGTGCCAGTCTAAGGTGAGATAACTCACTAGTCTTAACTCGTCATGACAACCGCTTAGTAAACAAGTGAACCCACGGACGACCGACGTAATTAAAACTGCTATGTACCACAGCCAGGGAGTCCTACGCAGTACTACGATTTCCCAACCTGGGGGCCACACCACAATACAACACAAGGAGCAAAATGGACATCACCTAGGTTTCAAAGGCAGCTTTGAAAGCTGTCAAAGACCGGTAAAAGGTGCTCACGAGCAGCTCCTTCCAAAATATCACAACAGTACTTCATTTTAGGATGATGCTGAAGCAATGCTTTAATTCAACCAAAACCATTCTTAAAAAAGGTAATTAGATTAATACTGAAGCCTTCTAGAACAAAACAGGATGTAAAATGAATGCTCTTAGAATAAACAGCCTCTGAAGTAGAATCAACCTTCAATATAGGTCATGGACATTTACAAAACGTCTTCAAACAGGAACTAAACTAAGGACAAAAAATTAGATGTTTATACTTACTGCTATCAATGACAGCTTGGATCTTTTCATTGGGACCATCTGTGATGTAAGAGAATGCCCAAAGTGTATCAGAAAGAACTTCATCGTCTGTGTGTCGTAGGAGGCAAGAAAGTGTTGGAAGACATTTTTGGATGGTGGCAAAATCAGGAGAAGGGTTCTTGTTTCGGCACAAATTAGAGATTGTCCACGTGACGTTTCTCAGAAAACCAGCCTTTAAAAATTTTTTTTAAATTGTTAAAATTTAGCATACACTTTGATAGAATTCAGGAGTTTCAAAGATTTTTCAACAAGAATGGAACTATTAAAATCAATGCATGCAGAACATTTTTAGTCTCACTAGAAAAACTTGCTTTTTATGATTCTCCAAATAAGGATTTGGTGTTCGTCCATAGAAAGTAATATATATATATATATATATATATATATATATATATATATATATATATATATATAATGAAAATTGATCAAATAGTTTAAAAAAAAAAAAAAAAAAAAAAACAATGGGAATTCATATGCATTACAATGTGCAAAGCTGATTTTGAACAGTTTCCAACAAGAAATTTTAAAGGGGAATAAACTGATTAATTTCAAAATGGTGAGCATGTCGCTTAACCATACAAGCTAATTTTTATTTTATCAATTTGCATAAATTTTGATGCATCTTTTTGTTCCATCATGAGTATGTACAAAGATACTTCTAAAGAAGCACCAAGGAGAGTAAAGTTACTATCTTCATAAGCACACAACCAGTTTGGCTCTACTCATCCTATAGTTGCACTCCTAAGACAACCATAGTCACCATGGCACTAAAAATTAGTCATAAAGAGAACAGTATTTCTTCTACACTGCCCAAACAAAGTATACATTTTTAATTTAAAAAAATGCAATTTGTAGCCATTTTTTTTCTTGCAATTCCTTACAGGATTGAGCCTCTGGATTAAAATTTAGTGCTTGCATATACCTTTTAAACCAACACATTTCGGGTTAAAACATTACACATCTTTTTGAAATTATAAATTCAAATTAAAATGATCCACTGCATGTACTAAATATATTTTTTAAAATACATTAGGAAATGGTATAAAAATGACAGACCTTTCAATCAAGGGAGATAAGTCAGTTTGTACTATTGAATTGGCTGCACAACTCTTCCACATTCAAACATGAAACTCCATTCAGTAAATTCTATTTTAAGTGGATCATTTTTGTAAATACATAATGTACTCACTTGAAACGAGGTATAAAAGATGAATACACGAGCACCAAAAATTTAAATACTTACAGGAAGATCGTGTTTGGCAAGACTCAACAAGGGTTGTACAATCCCATTCTTGATTACAAAGTCTCTTAATTCTGGTCCATCACCTGCACAGAAAAAATTAGCCAGGTTTGCAGAGATCAGTAGGAGCGGGTACATGCGAAGTTAAATTTTATGGCAACCATTTTTTTTTTTTTTTAAATTACTTAATGCCAAATCTAATTTTCAATAATGTATTTTACAAATTTTTAAATTCTCTAAATATTTACCATGGCACAGTTTTATACAAGCACTTTGAAATATTAAAAAGGCAAATTATATGCAGTACAACTAAACCCAAAGTCATTGGGGGGTGAACAGGCCAGGAGTAAAAATTACAAATAGTTAGGTGTGGGAGATGGGAGGGTTCAAAGGCGAGACCTACTAGTAAGCATATTTTCAAAAATTACATTTTATCACATTAGTCATGAATTTGTAGTCGGGACAGGGGTTGTACAGTTCCTCTTCCATGGAGGGGAACTAAAACAGACTACATTAAAAGTGACCAATTATCCATTGACAATGTGGATGGATCAAAGTTAATATTAAAATGCAAGATAAATTTAATATAGAAAATGGCTTCCCTTGCATAGTCTTAGAAGGTCCATAGTCTTAGAGAACTGATATGGACCCACTGCTTTTAGGAAAGTCTTTCAAAAACGAAACTTATATTGCCCCATATTGATCAGTTTAAAAGAAATCAAATTGTCACGTGTTGTGACATTATGTTGAACAAAGATGGCGGCATAGTTCAGATCAGATCCTGACTAATTGGCAGTAACCAAGATGGCGGCCAAGAATCAAATGCGGTCCGTAACGTATTTAGCGACGAACTGATTGAATCCAAAGTTCGACAATTTTTATACTAACTTTGGAAGGTTTTTATTGGTTGTTTAGCACAGCCGGTGGTTATAAAAATGATTGGCGAATTTGTCTCATACCCCCATTAGGAGTCAAAAACATTTAATCTGCCATTTGAAAAAAAAATTTCTAGTCAAAAATATCTTCGTAATAGAATTTTAAAAAAGTTTCTAAATAATGGATATCCTCTAGCACACCAGTTTTGAAAAGAAAAACTGGTTACACCATACTTTTAATTTTTGATCATCTCAAAGTGATTAGAAATGTTCGAGAAACTGCTTCAAAAACTTAATTGGTCACAAATTTAGTTGTGAAATTGAACTGGTCGGAAAGTGCTTTTAATTTAATAAAAAGGACTGAAAATTCTATTACTTTTTTTTTTAGGCCCAATAAACAAACTAATGCCTTTTAATCAGTTTTGGATGATCTCAAAATTCATTTTGTGACACCGAAACTATTTTCAAATTAGCATCAATTAGGATCGGAAATTTGTATTGTCATTTTATGCATTAATTACCCCGGGCTATCATACAACTTGAATTTAGCATGTTCATCTGACTTTGCCATTTCTTTCAAATTTTAATACAAATTTGAATCAAATTACTTCCAAAAGTATATTATAAAAAAAAAAAAAGAAAAAAATCCTACCACCTACCAAACTAAAGGACGAAGAAACTTCAACTTATCAGTTGTGTTAGAATGATAAAAACGTCACAGTTCAATAAAAAACTTTCGATGGTCGTTTAATTCACATTGAAGTTTTGGATGTGCGATGCAGCAGATAGAATTTAAAATAAGTCAGTGAATGTTTCAGTATGTCTTAATTCCGCTAAAGAGGATCAGACGGTTTTAAGCTGGGATAATTATGGCAAAAATCACTGCAAATTTTGTAGAACAGTCCAGAGTCGAAAGAGAAAATGCTTAGTCATGTAGAAGATATTTTTTATAAATTCTGGATTAAATGTTATTTTCTAGATATTTTGGCTCATTAGACTCATTGTAGCACTATATAACCTATATAGTGCTATATATGATGTTCAAAGATAATTTACCAGAAAATGTATGCAAGTTCAGAGATAATTACTAATTTAAGATTATAAATAAGTCAAGTTATGCTTTACAAAGTTTATTCATCCATTTCACTTTGTCCATTTTAATAGATTTCAAGGTTGGTAATGTTCTTATTTCCAAAGTTTTGCATTGTGAGAACTGGCATAAAATATTAAATTTCTAGACAAGACTAGTATGGCACAAAACTAATTTACAAACAAATAAAAACTCCATACCTGCGATGTTGCCAAGTGCCCAGACTGCCTGTTCGCAAACATGTTGATCACCAGATGACAAGAGATTTACGAAATGAGGGACGGCACCAGCATTGACCACTGCACTCGTTTGTTCACGGTTACCGGAAGCAATATTGGTCAAAGCCCAGGCAGCTTCAAATTGAAGTTCTGGTCTAGAAGAAACAAAAAATTCAAGAGTTACTTTAATCCTAATTTGAGTACATTCAGCAGTGCAGCAAAACATGGGATTACGTAGGAAGCTTCAAAATTAAGTTACCATGTCAAAAAAAAAAAAAATAATTTCCCGAAATTTTTTTTTATTGCCTAGAATGTCACAGGCAACACAAGACAGGCAGAGATTTTTCATAGATTTCCTTTTCCATGGGAGAGGGGTTGCTGTAAACTGTGCTAGTCAATTATTTAAGCCTAAGAGTTTTGGCAGCTAAATACATTTTAGAATCTTAATACGATCGCATGTGTTATTTTCTGTATCACGTTTACATCCAGGTCGTTATGTACTTCCATTTCACGTAATAAATTTTACTTAGAATTATTCATAAGTTCTGGTTTCAGTTATGGCTGATGGCACTTCAATCTATTTTTTAATAGAATTATCAAGAATTCTTCATAAGTCTTGGTTTCAGTTTTAGCTGATGGCACCTTAGTAATCTTTAATTTTATCAAGAATTTTAAGTTTTAGTTTCAATTATAGCTGAAGGAACTAAAGTTTACATATAACATTAACTATATACAAAATCTGCAAGAATTAATATATTTAAGCATATTTTACAACCTGGCTACACCGGGCACCCCTGCTATCTTGGATAAATACTTTTGCAGTTTTAAAATAGCTACAATATCAGAAAGTCTCCATTTACGCTGAACATCTACAGAATGCCAATATCAATATATTACATATGAATCAGTCCCATCTGGAGTTTCTAGATCCTGCTAGTATTTACATTAATTTAAGAATGTAAACTTAATTAGACAATTTAGTTGACAGAATAGAAATGTGTAAAAACATCAGGTGATTATCTTCATGACATATGCTAATATCATTTAGAGAGGGAGATAGCCTTTGATATGTGGGGGATTTTTTTTTTTTTTAGAGTTTGAAGAAAAGGAGTTACAGCTGATCAGTCATAATGGCTCGAAGCGACGAGAGAGTCCAAACACCTATCAAATGTAGCAACCTAGGACTAGTGTTGCAACTTTCCAGGGGGGGGGGGGGGGGGAGAACAAAAACTGGAATAAGTTGCCGAAAATAAAACCCAAGGCTTCGTTCTTAGGGAGAATTTTCATTGCAGCTTTCCGTCAAAATGGACCAGATTCCCAATTGGTCAAATTGGAAAATGAGTGTTATTTATCATGTAAAAAAATATGTACCTTATTGTTCCAGCATAAACTATTTAAATGTATATACAACTAACTTTTTACAATCATACATATATACACACGAATATTACCAGTCGTTAAATTGTAAAAAAAAAAAAAAAAAAAATAAAATAAAAATAAAAAAAAATAAAAAAAAAAGTGCCAGGCACAAACTCTCATAACTCATTAATAACCGAACGCTTTTACCGATGTGGTCACAATTACAGAGGCTATGACATAAATTATAGTTATTTCAAATGAAAGGTAAAGATTAGCACATGCACACTTAATGTTATAAATTTAACTTCATTAAAGTCAAAACATTTCACTCTGCAATTTGTCAGCTCCTTTAGTCATTAATATTTTGCGTTGTTTTAGTGTCCCAAATTGTATGGATTAAAGTTTTAAACTTTAAAAAGTTTTGTATTTAAACTAGTAAAGTTTGTTTTATTAAAGAATTGTAATTTTTCTTTTCAATCAATTTAACCCTCAGTCGATTTAAACTGCCGATAAAAAAAAAAATCCCCCGGTAGGCATGTGTACAACAAACCTTGAAACTAATGGTTAGTGAGATTAACAATGTTGAAAATTCTTGTATTTAAACTAAATGATAGACCTACAAAGTGGTTGAAATTGTCTAGAAAGATTTTAGGGGACTTCTGCTTGAAATAGAAGTGTTTCTACATGAAGAGACTAATAATTTTCAAATATTTGTCCAAGAGATCACTAACAATGCCAAGTTGGTGCGTGTATGCGTATGAGAAGTTTTTAGCAGACATAAGGTCCCCTTTATATAATACATGGCAGAAACCTTTACACGGAAGTAAGAAATTCTCAATTTTACATATGCAGAGGGTTGCTATGGCACAAACTAAATCGTTTTGGTTTAAAATATGCAGAGTTAAGCAATTTGATGAATTAAATATACAGTCCAAAATGAGTGTTATATAAACTCTTACCGATCTGAACTCTTGAGGAAATCGACCAAATATGGAATGATACCAGTTTTGATTATCACATCAATGGGTGGATTACGTTCTTTAGATAGAAGTCGCCTGGCAGCTTGCGTCGCTTCAAGCTGGTTCTCGAGAGCATTTGAGCAGACACCGTTAACAATTTCTTCAATTGTCAAGGAGCTTGTACCCTTAAAAATAGAGATTGTAATAAATTTTTTTAAGTTTGAAGTAAAAAAAAAAAAAAAAAAAAAATAAAAAATGTTCATCTGCTAGAGTTTAACATTCAGTTGCAGTGCATTGTGGGAAAGGGTTTGACAGTTTAAACATGGGGGGGGGGGCCTTTCTAGTTAGCAAGTTTACTTCCACATTCCCAGCATAGTGCTACCAGAAGCAGTGAGAAGGCAAATCAATTCCTTCACTTATTTCAGAATAAGTATTGTGAAATGAAATATTGAAATAAAACAAGCCGCGCATGAAAAAAGTGATGAATGTGAGACGTGTGAAGGGCCAATGTTGCCTACACATTTTCGCCAAGTTTCAGAAAAACTGAATTGATGGAGCAAAAGTTATGGGGGTAAAAACTTTTTTTTTGCAATTTGGGGGCATTTGCGACTCCTTTTCAGCTCCTGAGAATAGAATCCCAGTGAAAATGAACAAACGTTACAGTTTCATGCCTTAAGACATGTATATTTGAATTCATCATCATGGAAAGCTATTATGTAGACATACATATCAAGTTCTGGAGTAATATGAAAAAAGAGCCCCAAAAAAGGCATGTTTTTTTAGCTCTAAAAGTCCCAGGGGATGCAAACAAGAATTTTGCCAAGGTCACCCATACTGAATTTATATTAACAATGGCCTCCACATTTTGGCTAAGTTTCAGAAAAATCTAATGGATGGATCAAACGCTATAGGGCAAAAAGGGTCATTTTTGACTGAGCCCCTGGGGATGCCGAATCAGAGTGTAAATGGATAATGGTACAGTTTCAGGTCTTAACATATGCATATTAGAGTTGACCGTGAAAAACGACTACATGGTCAGACATATCCAGTTTGTAGAGAAATAAGAGCCACAAAAAGGCATTTTTAGCACTAAAAGTCTCTGGGGTCGTGAACCAGAATTTTGCCAGGGCCAACCATACTGGATTTATATTAACAATGGGCTCCACATTTTGGCCAAGTTAAAAAAAAAAAAAAAAAAAAATCTAATGGATGGATCAAAAGTTATGGGGAAAAATGTCATTTGACCTTTTAAGCCCCCGGGGGGGGGGGGATGGGATGAATTTTTTAATTTTTTTTTTTTTTTTTTTTTATTGTGCACATCTATTTAATAAAACAATGTGACAAAATTTCAGGAAAACTAATGAATGGTTATCTGGCAATAGTCTGGACTAACAGACGCAACTGAAAACATGTCCCTCTCAGAAATTGGGGACCAAAAGATTTTTTAAAAGCGAAGGAACTAATTTGCCTTATCACCGCTTCTGGTAGCACTACAGAAATTAGGAAGCATGCTAGCCGGCTATAACCTACTTTTCAACAGAAACAAATCTGGCAGAAGTAGACAGATTTTTTTCGCATCAAACATTTTAATATCACAACACCATTTTCACTTCCTTCTAGAGAAGTTGTTTTTGGTTTTAAACAAAACGAAAACTGGGCAGTTTACTTCTAGAAGAGAGTGCCTTGAGGTGGGAGGAACCAATTTCCATAAGGAGAAACTATCTACCACAAGCAGTTCCCAATCGCGAGGAGATAACAGGTTTTTCTTGTGGGGGTGGTCCACCTACATACAGCGCCTGATACTCCCAAATGGTCACCATTTAGTACCAACAGAGCTCAATGTTAATCTGATCCACTCGTACGTCAACATGATTATATTGTCAAACAATGAATTGAGAGTTTACTAAAAACTTGGTGTTCCACTAATTTCAATGATGTTTTTATAAACACCAGTTTTATTTACTGGATTAAAGCAAGAGGACCAACCCTTCCAATACTCTAGGGCTTGGATAATTAAAATCGTATCCCTATTCTTTCAAACAAAAAGATGTAATTGAACATTCTTAAGGCTATCCACCGAAGAAATACTAGAAAGACACAAGGAAGGGGGAAGGGTGTCACCCATGTTCACAAGTTTCCCATCCAAGACTTCCTAACACATGTGAGGGAGGTTGGAGAGAGGGGGGGGCATTAGAGTCAAATTTCATTAAAAACTTAATCTGATAATACCAAAATATATTCAGTGCTTGTTTTAAACCAACACATTTCAGGTGGAAACATTTACGTATAATGGCAAAGTATAAATGCCAATAAAAAAATAAAAAAAATAAATAAAATAAAATAAAATTGGAGTTATGGCCGCAATTAAAGAAAATACCGAAAGTTTGTATGATGCACACATCAGTCATGGAACAAAGATGAAGTTCTCAAAATCATGTTTGTTCTAGTTTTTATTCAAGCAAATCAAATTTGCTGACCAAGTGTTTTTGGCCATGATTAAATATGAAATTAACATGTACAGGTGAAAAATAAGCCTTATGTTCAATGCAATTTAGTAAAATAAACGTAAATTTTCATTTTAGTTTTAACACTGGATCAATTTACATAATTTTTGGAATATGACATTATGTAATGAGTATGTACAAACTTGTTTTTACTTTTAATTACTGCCATAAGTGAATAAGCACTAAAATTTATCAAATTTTACTGTATTTTTAATGTAGAAGAGTTGTGCGACCAGTTCAGCATGACATGTTACTAAAATGAAAAAAGTCCATTTTTAAACAGAAAAATTGGAGGATTTGTTAATACACTCAGCACATCCTTAATTTTTCATAACTTATAATTTTGTCAGGACACAAGTAATGGACTCACCTGAAAGGCGATTAAGAACATAAACACGACTAAACCTTTGATTTCTATTGAGGACTAACCTGATTACGTTCTTTCAATGGACTGATCGCATCATCTGAGAGATCTCCGATGTTCCTCCTCTTCATAGTCTGATCATCTTTTCTTTGCTTGCGGAGTTCCACTGACATTTCATTCCTTCGACGTCTCATTTCCTACAATGATAAAAGATGAAGACAAAAGTTAGTCGTTCATTTAACTTTTCACCGCAATAATTTTTTTGAATGAAACCCAGATGTGATGAAAGTTAGCGTGCATACACGAAGATAAGCCCCTCATTCAATCATGCAGACATACTTTGAAGAGTTGGGCTGACAAGCCATACAAGTAAAATGTTTTTTGAAAGGGCGACTTTAAAGTACAATTTAGTGAAATTAATATAAGTTTAGTTTGAAAATACACAGGAAAAATTTGCTTTTACATTTCAAGTTAAAAAAAATATACAATTACCAAAGATACTTGTGCTTTGCACAGAACTTTGCTGGACACATGGGTACCTGCTTTGCAGGAGTGGATGCAAGACCCGCATCAAATAACCTTAATCTTGAAAAATGGTGTGCATGATTTTAATTCACAAATAAGCATGTGTCAAAGAAAGAATATGGAAGAAAAAAAAAAAAAAAAAAAAAAAAAAATGGCTAGCACACCCAACAATGTACAATTTTCAAATATTTTTTCTATTGCCAAATTTTGGGATCAGGAAAGTTTAAGCAGAAACTTTCTATAGAATACAGTTTATTGCACAAAACAGTAATCCTGTATATAACTTGATTGCAGAAATTCCCCTCTGCACCAAATTACTGTAGATTTTCATTAACATATGCCACACAACTGTCTAAACCTTCAAAACCTGTCTTGTGTAACTTTACGCTTTATACACTTATTCACTATAATTAAATCCTATATTACATCATAGGAGGGGCATCATCATTGCCCAGATCTTTAGATGAAGTAGTTCATATTTTCCCCTCTACCTGAGAAGTCCTCCCACTTTCCTCAGACAAGACCGGGTAAATATATAACCATTACATTTATTTTGATCTGACCCTTATTAACTGGATTAAACACTTGTATACATACTATTACACTTCACTATTCGAACAATTTCTCCCTACTAACATTCCTTCTATTGGCTGCTACCATGAAATTTTATTCCAAATCATACAAAAATTGAACACATCAGCCCTTGTCCGCTCGATCACCATGCATTTACATAAATCATTTATAATTTAGTTTACAGTTACACAAATCAAAGTCATAACTTCCATATAGAGAAGTTAATGCAGCTACATCTGGTGATGTAGACATCTAATGAAAATACTGTTACTTCATTCTAAACTGGAAGCTTTCTTCATTTAACCATTTGATTTAAACATCATTGATGGCTTGTCAAAAGTTATAAAATGAAAATATGAACGCAACTGGCATATGTTTATGAACCCCGCTCCCCCGAACATTTTAATTGAAAACTGATCCGACAATAAGTCGGATTTTTATTCATATTTTTTCTGAAAATTAAGTTTGTAATCAATGAGTTTTACGTTAAACATTAAAAAAGGTTGTGGCATTGGGGGGGGGGATTACACAAACGACTGCCAAATCTTAAGAGTTCACTTTTCTTGGGGGGTGGGGGGTTATGTATAACGTGTTTGTTTATTTTCATTTTGAAAACAAATTCAATGAGAGTCAGAAAAAAAAATAAAATAAAGTCAATCGACAACCATGCATGCGCACCTACCCATCTTCCTTGAATTGGTTAACATTAAACTTATTTTGATGGCATCTTCGTGGATCAATGGATACTGGGTCTGCTTACAGGTTGAACATTTGGGTCCCATACGAATTGTTTTGTGGAAAATTTTAACATTTACACAGTGTCATTTTTTTTTGTTTGCTTTATTTTCCCGTTTTTATCTTTTCCATGCTCTTTTTTGCAATAAATATGTACAAGTTTTTTTTCTCCATTCTCATAGGATTGTTTTGTTTTTATCGAAATTAAACAAAAACTTCATTTGTTTTTGGGGTGTTTTTGTTTCGGAGGGGGGGGGGGTATTTTTATTTTTCCTTACGGTGATAGGTGACAAAATATTGCAGTAATTAATGGAAGAAAGGAATACACAGAAGTTTCGTTTCATTTCCTTTGTATAAGATTCCATGTTTTCCTTAAATTTCTATTTAATAAAACTGAGACAAACTATTTTTAGTCGTAGGCCAGTAAGTAACCAGTCAACATTACCACAGCTTCAACGCCTAAATGGATTTTTTTCAGCGGAAAACGTTTTTATGACAGCACGTTTAATTGGAATTTTTAAAAACCGCCACGGGGGAGATAATTTAAAGCACGGACACTCCCTCCATCTAGCTTTTCTTCCTAAAAATCGAACCTTTTGCTCGGTATCAAATTTTTGCTGTATAAAAAAGGGAAATTTTGTTTTGAGGTCATTCCATAACGGATACGTACAATTTAAATTTTTTTCGATATTTTCATTTTTTAATGTATTAAACTGTACAAGTATCCTTTTTTAAATTGAAAAGGAAATGCAATTAGTTTTACGTGGCGTTTTTAAAAATCCAAATAAAACTTTAATTCCAAGATGTCTGCCTTCAACGTGCTGTCATAAAAACGTTTTTTCCGCTGTAAAAAAAAAAAAAAAAAAAAAAAAAATACTCGATCAAATTAAGTAAAATTTTTTCGGAGATCAGATCAAAACGGATACGTACAATATCTTTTTCCAAGATTTTCATTTTTTTAATGTCTTGATTAAACTGTACAAGTACCTAAAAGTTCAGTTTCGTTTCTTGTAATTTGTTTAAAATTTCCAAACATTTAATTTTTCGTTAACAGACTTTCCATTTTAAAATCCATTTCATGTAAATATAATTTGCTTAAAAATTTTCCGTATGTTAAAACTTTTTTTTTTTTTTTTACAAAGGCATCAGCATCACTACTTAAGGCCAAGAAGTCACTCGAGGATAAGGGTTAAAGAGTGTACAGTAGACAATTGGACAATAAAGTAATTGTTAGTAATGGAAATTCGGTAAAGTTTTTAACTTATATGGAACGGCTCATCAAAAACTTGTTCACGTTAGATTTGAAGACAACCATATTGTAGTCAGCTGGAAAGCAGGAAAACGGAAGACACTTCCACAGGCGTGCAGTTCTAAGCTTTGTTCATGAAATCTACGCTTAGGTTCAGGCACAGATAAAGAGTGGGGGGGGGGATTATTGATAGTTTTCTGCTAGACTGGTGTTTGAAAGTTTGACGAGGGGGGGCATATTGGAGCTCAATCGAGCACTTGCCATGCAAACGATAAAGCAGAGAAACTCGCAACATCTGTGAGAAAGAGGTTGCAGGGAAGAGAAAAGGACATCCCCTACAAGGCTACGAAGTCTATTTTGAACTATCAAAGCAGAAGTCCTTTCTAGCAGCCTGCCCAGATTTGGACGTACTTGGCTCTTAGAGAATTGCATCAGCGAGATCTACTGGATATCGATAGAAGGATCCCACCATTTTTCCAGCGCCCTTGGCAACGGATTTAATGTACGTGTTCCATTTCAGATCAGGAGTAAATGTCAAGCCCAGAAGCTTGTCAAAACATGAGGCCTCCAAGACGAGCCATTCATTTCAATTGATGCCAGATGTGGACCAAAGTGTCGATGTAAAGATAAAAGCTTGGTTTTAGATGCATTAAAAGTAACAAGCCACTTTCCATATTGTACCAGTAGTGTGTACCACCACCACCACTTGCTCAAGATCAGAGGAGAGAGAAACGAGAGAACTTCGTCGTTTACGGTCTTAGATGTGCTGTCATAGGTGTGTCGGAAATTTCGTGAAAAATATTGAATAATTCCGTCTTTTCAAGTTTATAACTAAAAAAAAAAAAAAAAAAAAAAAAAAAAAAAACAAGCCCTAATTATTTCAATTAAAACGAGCAACGACCAAAGTTTTTTTTTTAAGGTTTTAAACGTCGGACTTTACAGGTAAATTTCTAAAAAAAAAAAAAAATTTTAATTTGAATATATTTATTGATCTTTTATCTTCAATTTGTTATATAAAACTTTGGTGAGTAATTTACTTTTTAGACACTTGAAAATGGGGGGGGGCGTGAATTAAAAAACGTTTGTCTAAATTATATTGTTTATTGGAAAGAGCATAAAATTTCACATTGACCCTGAAAATATCGTAAAAATTGTATCAATAGAAAAATTGATACATTTTTAAAGTTTAAAAATTGAAAAATACTGAGCTCGTAAAATTCAATTTCATTTAAAAAAAAAATGAAAAAAAAAAAATCTTTTACTTTTTATACAACTTTAACAGTTTATTTTGGAAGTATAATCCATAAAAAAAAAATAAACCCACTTTTAAAAGATATTACGTGTTTATATTTTATTCGCAGTTTCGCGTTAGGGGTGTCAAAAATTCTGATACACCTGCCAGATTAGTAGTGTCGGCAGTCTTGCAGTTGAGTCCCGGCAAAGTTCGACAACTTTAGAAGGGTCACATCAGTATTTTACAGTCAAATCATGATTACGAATTAGTTTTAAAATATAAAAAATATTGATATTAGGAGTAAGCACTTGATTAAAGTAAACGAACAAAATACATTTATAACTATTTAACAGAAAAATTTAGAAAGTGTATTGTCTCAACAGAAAGAAAATAAAATCTGAAGGAACCACGTAAAATATAAATTTATATATACAAAATAAAACTTTGAAAATTAAACATTTGAGTGTATTATTGTCTTATGCTTTTAATAATCCGTGGAAATGAGTCTTTTCTCACGCCGTCTACACAATTCTTCCATTAGATGGAATGGAAGATTTTCATATTCTTTAAAACTAATTCGTAATATTCGTGATTTGACAGTGTAAAATACTGATGTGACCCTTCATGAGTTGTCGAACTTTGCCGGGACTTAACTGCAAGACTGCCGTCGTGTTATCAGCATAAATGTCTACGGATGATGTAAGGATGCGATTCGGGAGATTATTAATCAGGAAAAGAGTTGGGCCCATTCTCTTGTTAGATTTCATACAACAAGAGTGAATTTACTAAACAGGAGAAAATTTCCATTTCATTTTTTTTAAACAACCACAAAAACACTTCCGTCCAGTTTTAAAGAATCTTATATTCTCGTGTAACGATGAATGGTTACAAGGGAGATAGGGTTGTCATAACAAGATTGAAGTTTTTTTATCTTAAGATTCGACGCCATGTGCATTTGATTGCATCGAATTAGTCAAAGAAAAAGTTCATCTGTAAAAAGAAAAAAAGGGGTTTGTATTACTGTACACACAGATTCGGAAAAGTTCTCAAAAAAAAAAAAATAAATAAAATAAATAAATAAATGTTATCAAAGGCAAGATAAGTTACTTTTCTACCAAACTGGATATATTTTTCGTGTTTTTATTCAGCTCGAAAAAACATTGTTTACCGATGTATTGGAAAATTCAAGATGGCGTCTGATTCTCTTTAACACGGTAAGTTTGGGAAAAGGTCTTATAAATAAAAAACCGGATATAATACTGTTAAAACCCCGCTCAATATATGTTACCGTGACATAGGTTGACATATTCGGCGGGTTTTTAACAGTATTTTGTATAGTTTTTTTTATTTATAGCACCTTTTCCCACACTTACCGTGTTAAAGAGAGAATCAGACGCCATCTTGAATTTTCTAATACATCGGTAAACACTTTTTCGAGCTGAATAAACATGTTACATTGAATAAAAACACGAAAAATATATCCAGTTTGATAGAAAAGTAACTTATCTTGCCTTGATAACATTTGTTATATATTTGTTTTTTTGACAACTTTTTCGAATCTATGTGTACAGTAATACAAACCCAAAGCTTAAGTTGTGAACTTTTTACATAAGCATAACCACTTATCAAGGCCAGAGACCACTCGAGGAAGGGTTAAGAGTGTACAGTGGTCAATTGGACAATATAGTAATCGTTAGTAATGGAAATTCGGTAGCTTTATTAACTTAAGTGAAACGGCTCAAGAACTAATTTTGTTGGAACAAAAGTGGTCCACTTATTGATCCGCGCTATTTTTGTATTTAAGTTTGAAGTTTGTTTTTACTAAATTGTCATAGTACAGAACATATACAAACCAACCTCCCCCTCCATGTTAGGAATGGATTTCTAAACATTTCAACGGATCAATAACTGCGCTAGTACCCAAATAACGTTATTTTTAAAACCATTCTTAACATGAGGGGCAGAGTTCTTTGTAAATAGTGCTTTCAAACAATGTTAAACCTTAAAATTTAAATAGGCACCAATAAGTTTAATTTTTCAAATTTTATCTGGAAAAGTTAAAGTGGTAACAAAGCCTTACAAATTGTAAGAAATATTGAAAATCTAAAATCTTTGTTTAGACAATTTTTTTAAAGATTGCAGAATCAGGGGACATAACTTAGACTGCTTATTTTGCTTATAAAATATATAAATCGAAGAGAACTGGAAATTTTCGTACGTTATAACAAAACGAAATTCAAATATTACTGAAATATTTGAATTTCAGTTAAATGGTGCAAATACATCGTATGACATTGGGGGGGGGGCTAAATCTGTCGCGTGCGTTAGGTCCTTAATTTAATTACTGTTGAACTAAATTTAGGGTACTCATGCAAAGTGTGATCAGTGCTGAAATAACGTTATTTAAAAAGCCATTCTTAATATGGGGAGGGGAGGATGTTTTATACCTATTCTGTACTTTAATCTTACAATTGAATAAAAGAACTTTAAACGTGGAAACGATTTAAAAAAAAAAAAATAAAATAAAAAAAAATAGCGCGGATCGATCACTCTGCATTAGTACCAAATTGTGTATTTGTTTCCCACCAAAGCAAATTAGGCACAAGGCCGTTTTTAATGTGGGGTAAAAATCAGCTCCCCTAAAAGTAGGCAAAAAGGGGGCACTCGTTACCAAAAATAATTGTCCCATGTCCCGGTATAGAGGGCTTCGCCTCCATTGACTGGTACAAATTACCTTAAGTGCAGCAATAATCTGCAGAACAGACACTTTGAACTCGGCCCAAAGGCCAAGAACAAAAAGACAAGCCTCTATTAGCACCAAATTTAGCACTTATGCAAACTTGTCAGAACGTGGACCCTGCGTAAACTGGTTTTAATTTAATAGCCGCTCCCTGTGGTTCTTTCACTTTGTATATCTCTTTATCGAGCGTACTTTTTTTTTTTAATTCTTATTTCTTCAATTAAGATTCATACTTTTATTTCGTGCTTGTTTTTATTTTATTTACAAAACTTTTGAAGCAAAAAATCCAAAAGCATTTTGAAGGTGTATGAAAATATTACCAAAATATTTAGTGGGGAAAATATACAGAAAATACGAAATAAAAGTATGAATCAATTTAATTAAAGGAATTAAAATATACGCTAAAAAAAAAAAAAAAAAAAAAAAAAAAAAAAAGTCTGAATCGTACACTGTAGGATATACACTAAGATCAAAGTTAAGAACCTCAGGGAGTAGCCATTAAATTAAAACCCGTTTACGCAGGGGGCCACGTTCCCACGAACTGCCAATAAATGTAAATATTTAGTGGGGAAAATATAAAAACAAGTCTAAACGAAAGCCATTCTTAACATGGAGGGGGGGGGCTTTTCGTGAAAAAAGTTGTACTTTCACCTAATTTAAGATGCTATTTTTGTAATTAGTATTCAAGTTCCACGATTAAATTGGGTGCTAATACAGAGTGATCCGCGCTATTAAATCGTATTTCCAAGTTTAAAGTTTTATGATGGATGTAGTCTGAACGCGATTTCTATTACTCCCGGGCATTACTCATTTGGGCACGATCAACGAGTTCAGTCTAGCTTTCACTTAGCGGGGAAACAAATTTATTTAAAAAAAAAAAAAAAAAAAAAAAAAAACTTACCGACATATCTCTACCGAGATTTTTGTAAGATTTGAGACGTTCTGGATCTTGCTGCGGCATTGTGCTAATGGAGAAAGAAGACGAAATTTAATTGACGTACAGTAGAAACCTATGAAGGGTTAGAATCGAAAAGTTAAAATTTAAACTGCTTTATTGGTTTTGACCATTATTTTCGAGTTTACAGCAAAACAAAGATAACAGTCTAAGGTCCGCCATTATTTTATCCTAACGCAACAGTAACACTCAGATTTCAAACTAAATAAACGCTTTAAAATAAGTTACAATTTATCCAGCTACGTGGAAGACTAATTTATCTTCTCTTAAACATTTTAACCAGATTTTTGTATATATTTATAAATGTAAGTCTAAAAGGTCAAAAACATCTATAAATTAGATACAATTACTCTTAAAATTGAAAAATAAACTATAAAACGTGAAGTGCGAAGTTAAGACTAAAACGAAAATAATATCTACAGTAATAATATTTATATTAACAAATGTCTTAAAGATTTAAATGAAACATAAAAACGTCGATATTTTTATCTTGGTAAATAAAATATAGAACTTACTTATTGTTTGAAAATAAAATCCAAATGTGGAGATGACGGCTTACTAAGAAGGAATAACGAACAGGTTCCCTTTCTCTCAAGTAATTTTAAATAGGAACGGTTGGCCTCGAAACTTCTTCCGATTGGTCAATTTCTCCTCCCGCCGTCTCTTTTGATTGGTTAATTTCGAATATAATGCCAGGTTTTCATTGGCTGAATCTTTAAAACTCTAAACTTTCTCATGATTTCCGTCTAAACGTTTTTTTTTTTTTTTTTTAAATAGAAAATGATTCAGTTTTTTATGCAGAATTCAACCTAATCAAAAAGTACGGAAAAATCTTTATCATCTCGCCATGGAACGAAAATGTCATATTCCAAAAATCATAAATTGATCGAGTAGTTTTTTTTGTTTTTTTTTAATGAAGAAAATCATTTTTAAGCGATTAATGTGAAATCGTTAGCATTACAAGGCTGATCTCGTAAGTTTAAATTATTGTAAAGTTACTAGTCGTTTATTTATTTCAAAATGGGAATGCAGGAGAGCCTCTTTTTTGTTTTACTCATAAAATTTGATTTTCTTAGTTAAAAATAAAACTACTTGATCAATTTACGTGATTTTTGGAATATGACATTTTCATTCTGTGACAGGTACGTACATAAAAAGATTATTCTGTATTTTTGTTTTTAAATTAGGTCGAATTCTGGACATGCACCTTAATTATTTCTTTTAAGATTTTTATTTTAATTACGATGACATGATGTTGTCGAAAGTTTTATCCAGGCCAAATTTAAAGACAAGGTCGATTTTGAAGGTGAAAAAAAAATCTAGTTACCCCAAAAAAAGGGGGGGGCACTTTACAGACTATACGTTTTTAGCGTCCCAAATTCACTTTTCTTTTCTTTTTTTTTTTAAACGTCATAAAAATGACATCATTGTTTTTTATAGTTTGGGCGATGAAATACTTAAATGTTTCAAAAAAAGAAAAAAAGTATCCTTTTGTCTCCATAAGGGTAGGTTTATCAGAATTTTTGTAGGAATTTTTGACACCCCTAACGCGAAACTGCGAATAAAATATTAAAAAAACTCGTAATTTCTCTTTTAAAAGTGGGTTGTTTATTTTATTTATGGATTATACTTCCAAAATAAACTATAAAAGTTGTTTTAAAAGTAATAGAAATATTTTTTTTTATTTTTTAAAAAACTAATGAATTTTACGAACTCAATATTTTTCAATTTTTAAACTTTAAAAATCTATCAAAATTTTTCTATTGATTCTATTTTTACGATATTTTCAGGGTCAATGTGAAATTTTATGCTCTTTCCAATAAACCGAATATAATATTTTAGACAAACGTTTTTTTTTAATTCACGCCCCCCCTCATTTTCAAGTCTATTAAAAAGTAAATAATTAATTTACTCACCAAAGTGTTATATATCACAAATTGAAGAGAAAAGGTCAATAAATAATATATTCAAATTTAAAAAAAAAAGTAGTGTTTTTTAGAAATTTACCTGTAAAGTTCGAAGTTTAACACTTTTTTTTAAACCACGTTGTTTGTTTTTTCTTTTTTCTTTTTTTAATGAAACCTTGGTCCTTGCTCCTTTAATTGAAAAAAAAAATTAGGGCTTGAATTACATTTTTCGAGTAGTTATAAGCTTGGAAAGACAGGGGGTCGAATAATTCACGCTTCCCATTTTGAAATGTCTATTAACAAGTAAATAATTAATTTACTCACCAAAGTGTTATATATCACAAATTGAAGAGAAAAGGTCAATAAATAATATATTCAAATTTAAAACAACAAAAAAGTAGTGTTTTTTTAGAAATTTACCTGTAAAGTCCGAAGTTTAAAACCTTTTTTTTTTTTTAAACCACGTTGTTTGTTTTTTGTTTTGTTTTGTTTTTTAATGAAACCTTGGTCCTTGCTCCTTTAATTGACAAAAAAAAAATTAGGGCTTGAATTACATTTTTCGAGGAGTTATAAGCTTGGAAAGCTGGGTGGAATTATTCACTATTTTTCACGAAATTTCTAACACACCTACCGTAAGGGTGTCTGTGTGTGATACCTATAGTGAAACTGGTTACGCACCTCTCCTGAAATAATGCAAGAAAAAACAGGGTTTTTATTCAGAATTCAGCCTGGTTAATTAAAAAAAACAAACAAACAAAAAAAAAACGTGGGGGGGGCTCCGTTTAGAGTTTCACTTTGTTTACAAAGCCATTCGGCGGAAGTGACGTCAGACAAATTTTACGGTACGGATGACTAACATTGTATATAAAAAATAGTTTATAACTTTTATAATAAAAAGACATTTATGCACTAGTTTTTTTGTTTGTCTTTTTTTAAATCAAACATCAGGTGTTGACAATTTCTTCCCCCATCAAACATAAAAATAGAGCTGTTATAGAAAATATTTTTTAAATGTTTTTTTGTGAGAAATTCCATTTACATTCGCCATCTTTTTTGTTTAGGCCGCCCATGCAGTTTGGTGGTCGGCCGTGATTGGTTAATTTTGAATGAGTCAAGTGAATTGCTTGGCGCCCTTTTTGTATCATGGTTTTATTTTTTAGTCCAAGCAGGAACTCGGCAAGGGATGGACTCCAATTCAGCAGCTCCCACACGTGAAGGGAGCCACGTCAATTTCTTCATGTTGTATCACGAAACAGCTGGTAAACAAAGGATCACATCTCTACAAGCAGAGACAATTTTATATTGTTGAAATTATCCTAATTTTTTTTTTTTTTTACACAGTGGTCACCACTTATCAAGGCCCAGAAGCCACTTAGGGATAAGGGTTATTGCAAGTACATTATTTTAATGTGGAGATTTGATGAAGTGTTTACTTAAGGGGGCGGTTCATTAGGAATTTGTTAACGTTGGATTTTAAGACATCCAAGTTGTAGTCAGGTGGGAAGCAGGCAGAGGGAACAGAGTTCCACAGGCGTGCAGTTCTAAGAAAGAAGCTTTGTTCATGGAATCCACGTTTTGATTTAGGCACAGATAAAGAGTCGGGGAAATTTTTCACAGTGGATTCAGCTAGACGGGTGTTTTTCGTGAAAGATTGGCGAGGGGGGACCAGAGATTGGAGTTCAGACGAGCACCTGCCATGGAAATAACGATAAAACAAGGATAGGCTCGCAACGTCTCTTCTGTGGGAGAGAGGTTGCAGGGTAGAGAAAAGGGCATCCCCCACTAAGCCACGAAGTCTATTTTGTACTCTGCCAAGGCAGGATAGGCTGTTTTTAACAGCTCCTGCCCAGATATGGCAGCAGTATTCCATCCTTGGACGTACTTGGCTTTTATATAGATAGAGAATTGCGTCAGTAGTGAGATATCTTCTGGAGCAGTAGAAGGATCCCACCATCTTTCCAGCGACCTTGGCAACAGACTTGATGTACATGTTCCATTTCAGATCAGGAGTAATTATAGGTTGACATTTATGAATATTTCATGTTTTATTTACCAAATATTGAATCTTATCTCAATTCAACTAGAGTCCCAAGTGACTCGCATTATGCTTAATTATCGGCGCCAACATTCCCGCCGAGTCCACTATGAACATACATAGATCCTTTCGAGGGACAAAGAACTAACACTCCGTAAATAGGAGTTCATACTATCGACTCTATGCTATAGAGGCAAAACTAGCCACCGTTTTGCAAATGGACTATACCAGAACCAATAAGCTTTCATTGCTGTTACAGTTGAATAAATTTTTAGTTTGATTTTGTATTTGTGGATTCTTTTGCCTCTGCAGGGAGTAAATTGGGATGTGAGAAATAATTTCTCACACTTTTTTTTTTCTCCAGTACATTTATGAAGTTTTTTTTTTTTTTTCAATAATACATTTATGAACTGTTTTTTTTTTTTGTTTTTGTTTTTAATTAAACAAAAAATAGTTCATAAATATATTTTAAAAAAAAAACTTCATAAACATTTTTTAAACAAAATCTCATTGGAAGAAAAAAACAGTTCATAAATATTTTTTATAAGTTATATTTTTATGTTTGATGTAAAAAAAAAAATATGTTACCAACACTTCTGATGTTTGATTAAAAAAAAAACTTCATAAACATTTTTATTCTCTCTCTAGTTTTCCTCTGCAGACAGAAACCATGCTAGATGATCTGAAGATAACGCCTTCCCAAGTACATGATATTATAAAAAACCTAGACACCTCAAAAGTATGCGGACCTGACCTCATCCCGGCTGTGCTATTAAAAAAATGCTCCGCTGAAGTCGCTCCTGTTCTCTCCAGACTCTTTAACAAATGCCTTAGCGAATCTTGCTTTCCTGGCTGGTGAAAAACTGCTTCTGTGGTACCAGTTTACAAAAAGAAAGAACTGACCCATTAAATTATCGCCCAATTAGCCTCCTCCCTCGTTTCGCCAAATATTTGAGTCCTTAATTAATCAAGCTCTAGTCCACCATCTTACAGCTGCTAAACTTCTGTCAGACCACCAATATGGATTTAGGCAAGCCCGTTCTACTGCAGATATTTTAACTGTAATCTCTGAACGTTTATATCAAGCACTGGATAAGGTAGGTGAGGGAAGGCCAGTAGCCCTTGATATATCTAAGGCTTTTGACAGGGTATTGCACGATGGTCTTCTGATGAAAATAAAATCCTATGGTATTACTGGACGAATGCTTAGCATAATTAGATCCTTCTTAAATGAGAGAAGAATCCAGGTTGTCCTTGATGGGTGTACATCCAAAAAATTTCAAATAAATGCTGGTGTGCCTCACGAATCAATCCTTGGACCTTTGTTATTTCTAATATTCATAAATGATTTACCTGATAAAATTATCTCTGAGATGGGTATATTTGCTGACAATACCACGCTCTATAGCAGGCATGTGGGGAAAACTAATGAGCAAATATCTAAGGTAATGGCCGAAACCCTACAGGAAGACCTTTATTCTGTAGTGGAATGGGGTAAAAAATGGATAGTAACGTTCAACGCTGCCAAGAAAAAGCTCGTTTCCTTTAATAATTACATGAAACCTTACCAACCACCAACAGCTATGGCTAGAGATACTTTACCTGAGAGCACTTTGTTCAAGCTCCTTGGCTTAACGTTCACAGGAAACACGAGTTGGAATAGATACATTGAGATTATTGCTAAGGCAAAGAAGGTGGGCTCTCTCTATCGTGCTAGAAAGTTACTTACTCCTGAAAGTATCCTGTACCTCTACAAAGCCACCATTCGCCCATATATGGAGTACTGCTGTCACATTTGGGCTGGTGCATCTGCCACTAGTCTCTCGCTCCTGGACAGGGCCCAAAAGAAAATAGCCAAGCTAATACGTTCCGAACTGTCATCTAAACTTCAGCCCCTGTCCCACCTATGTAATGTTGCATCCCTCTGCCTGTTTTACAAGTATTTTAATGGTGGATGCTCTGATGAACTACAAGCACTAGTACCCCCTTGACGAAAATACCTCCGACAAGCAGCGAAATCCCACCCCTACACAGTTGAGACCCTAGATATAAGAAAGCCTTTTACTCTAATAGCTTCTTCCCCAGAACTGCAGGACTTTGGAATTCTCTTCCGGTTTCCTGCTTCCCCAACTGTACTGACATGCAGAAGTTCAAGTGTAATGTGAATAGACATCTTGCTGCTAAACTCCCTGCATAGTACCCTTGCAACTTTATTAAATCTCCAATACTAATGATTACTACGATGCTACCCCATTGATTACTGTACACGCAATAACCCTTATCCCCGAGTGGCTTCCGGGCCTTGATAAGTGGTGAACTCCATGTAAAAAAAAAAAAAAAACTTAGGTCCTGATAGTAGCCCCCTACATCAAAGTGACAACATGCCTTGTTTGGGGTGAAAATGTAATAAAAAAAAAAAAAAAGAGTCGGATTTATTTCTTTTTGTTTAGTTGTTCCTTTTCGACAGTGCCGGACAGTGTAGGGGTCCAAGAGAGGTTTAAACTGTAACGAAGACAGCTGCTGGAACTAATATATGATGTTGAATTTTCTATGAATTTTCTTTTTCTTTTCTTTCTAAGCAAGGAATTTCTATTTTTTCTGAGGAGTATATGCACAGAAAGAGATAATATTGACATATGATAATAACCGTTTAGTTCTGCATAACGAAACAGATCTGTAAAAAATGTACCAAATTTTTAACATGTTGAAAGAGCTGTTTTGCATGAAAAATAAATGTTTGAATCTCGGAAAGTAGCTATGCAGTCAATAAACGTGTAAAAAAAAAAACTTTCTCAAAAAACTCACTGGTTTTGGTTTTGATCTTAGCTTGAGTATTTTCTTTTTTCTTTTACTTACAAGGAGTGAAAAAAGATATGCACATGTCTCAGTTTCTGTTTTAATTAAAATATAATATTCATGTGTATTTTATGACTAAGCAACGCTGGGCAGCTTGCTAGTATATCTGTAAAAGTGAGAATGTGTGTGTGTGTGTGTGTGAGAGAGAGTGAGAGGACACTTCTCAAGCTATATACTCAACAATTTTTGATCTACAAACGTGAAAATTTGTATATATGTTATTCAGACATGTGGAAAACTTTTTAATCCGTGTTTATCCAGAAAAAGAGTAGCTAAGGGATCAAAATTGAAAAATTAGTACACAGGGTTTATCAGATTTTCCTCTGTTTGTCAACTATTTCACGAGTGCGCATGCACGGTCGTGAAACATGACAGCATTTTCATATTCAGGATAAGTAGGTTGGAAAGCACTTTATAAAGATCATGTCAAACTGGTGTAATGGTTATCTTGCTTAACTCACTGCCTTTAGGTTTTGGTTTCGATCTCAGTTCGAGTATCTTTTTTTTTTTTACTTACAAAAAGTGAACTGTTTACAAAAAAAACATAATAATTACATGCATATGTCTCAGTTTTTGTATTAATTAAAATATTTTTATGTGCATTTTACGATTGGGCAATAATTGGGCATAAAGTTAGTTTAAAACGTTTCTTGGTTCTCTTTAGCACCTATTTGATTATTAATTTTTAATCCAAACAGGAAGTCTTTAATATCAGGAACCAATTTTGACCTAACACCGTTTGCTGCAGACTTTGAGTAGGGAGTCCTTTTTGTTTGCCAACAAGTAAATAGGAATATATCGCTCCTTCAAACTAGGGTGGATCAAAGTACGAGGGCCTTTCCAAAAGTAATGTCTGACTGAACTTATGCATTCATGACCTTAAATTTTCATCTCTCTATTGCAGATACTGATGGTGTGAGACTCTAAAAAATCAACTCCTGTCACGGATGTGCATCAGAAGCAGAGATGCGTCATTGAATTACTACATGCAGAAAAATTGAGCCAATCAATATTCACCCGTGCATGTTGAATGTTTATGAAGCCGATGCAGTTGATGTCAGCATAGTTAGGAGATGGGTTTGTCGATTTCAGAGTGGCGACAGAGATGTGAGTGACAAAGTGCATTCCTGACATCTATGACCGAGGCATTAAAAAAGGCCGGCAAAAGTGCAAGAGAATGGTGATGACTAGGGCTATGACAACAACATATTCTTTTCATTGTTTTGACTTTCAAGTATATATCCGACACAGTTAAACAACAAAGAACCACATCACTCTATATAAAAGCATATAAGATATCAACGGATACACACTCGAGGGTACAAAATAATGAAAAGAATATGCTGTTGTCCTAGCCCTAGTGATGACTATGCAGAAAAATAAATTATGGAACGCAAAAGATTGCTCGTTTTAATGGTATCACTTCTGTCTTCGTAGCTCTTCAGCATTTTAGGTTTTAGTTAAAAAAATCAGATGCCTGACTTTTGGAATGCCCCTCATATATATTCTTGGTCAAAGAAGGAGGAATTATTGTATACTCAGGCACTTTTTATTATTGTTATAATCCAGAGAAACTGTGTCATGACCTACGACCTACATAGGTGGTGGTTGTACCGCAATTTCTCCTTCCTAAAGACGTCATATGATACAATTATTTGGTTTATTGTTTAATAATTACATTGCAATTTAAGATGTTGTAAGATAGAGTCATAAAAGATTGAATCAAATACTGAGTTTTTTTAAAGAGAAAAATGTTCTTTGCTAATCACCTAGTTTCCATGAGATTTTAGGAGAAAGACAATATTCAGTAGCTCCAAATTTCTAATTTTATACATTGTACACGTATGCTTAACTCTTTAGTTAATTATGAAGACAACGAAACGAAGTCTTATTTTAACATTTTATAAACAACTTCATTTGTCATTTTCGTTAGTAACTTTATTAGAAGAGAGAAACGCATTAGTAGGAGAGTTCATTGAAAGAGAGAGAAAAGTTTTCAATGTGTTTAAAGATAGATTTAATATCATGCCGGCTGTTTGAAGGAGAAAATAATTCAGTGTTTGTGCACGCACGTGTTTATAGCTAGTAGTCGCCGGGGCAAAAGAGAAAGAAAGGACAAAGTCTTGAGTGCGTTGACGTGTTGTCATGCGTGTGTGTGAGTTGTATTGATGTATGTTCTTTAGCAGAATAAAGAATGTTCATTTTGGGTACTGAACGGGGAAACAAATGGGAGTTTGAAAAGAGCGATAGCTAGCTCGTAGTACTCACGTTAGGCCTGGGGGCCAAAGCCCCCCGGCGATGTTTGCTGTTGGTTGGTTGTTTCTTCAGGTTATTTAATGCCGAATCTAGTTATTTTGAGGAACGATTTTTAATGGAGTATATTTATTTTTTAAGTCGGATTCTATTTAACCCATAGTTGGGACCCTAACAAGTACTACCACTCTGGGTCAGAGTGGACCTGGGAGCAATGGCAATTAAAGGGTGGCTCCACACTCCCCAAGGCCCGCAAGGTGGGGCCTCACCATCGGATATAGTTTTAGGTCATATCCAGGACCTTTGCTGTTGGACAGACGAGCGAGAAAGAGAGTTAAAGGTTTGTGATTTTGCCTTTTATATACTCGGTCACGTGACTGAGAGCTGGCTTGTGATTGAACAAGCTAGGGAGAAATGGATTTCAAATCTCGAAGCTGTGAGAAGTAGTTCCTGCCTATGATGTAGCGGGTGTCGGCTGCTACAACTCTTTCCTACTAGTTATTAAAAACACACACACACACACGCACACGATATGATTTTGAAATCTTAGGTAGGACGACCCCCGGTGTGCTTGAGGTATTGTGGTGAATGAGAACGTTAGCTAGGATCAAGCATAAACTAGCAAAGGTACATGGACGAGGATGACTATAGACACCTCTCCCCAATTACCGGATGCTACGTAAGCATCAAGCAACTACCGGCAGAGTAGACGTACAAATAAAACTGAATCCCTATTTAAAAATTGAACCATTAAGAGGAAGAAAGGGAGAACAAAAAGAAAAAGAAAAAAAAGAATGAAAAGAAAAGAGAAAGAAGAAAGGAAGGAAAAAGAAAAGAGAAAACGAAAGAAGAAAAAGAGAAGAAAAAACGAGAAGAGAAGAAAAAGTAATTTGATCTTATTTTTCAAATAATAATTTTACTCTGGTTTAATTAGTAGAATTGTGTCAGTCAGTGTAAAATCTTGGAAATAAATTTATTTTCTTTTTATTAGGCGGGAAAGGAAGGTTTTCTTACCGATTTGAAATGTATATTCTTGACAGTCAGATAGGGTTTAGAAGGTCGATTCCTCCCGAGTGATAATTTTAAATTTAAAGAAAGCAAATAGTTTTTTTTTTTTTTTTTTCTGAAACCGAACGCACATAGATACAGAATGAAGGTGAGTGAGGTGTAATTTTAATTAATTATATTTTTATTTTTCAAAGTTTTTATTCTTGTACTTTATACCTGCTTTAACATATTTTAATATTTCTACTATTATATAAAAAAAACCTTGTCTGTGTGTCTGTGAGTTCGTTTTCTATGAACTCTAAAATGGCTGAGTCAATTTTTATGAAATTTCAAACAAATTTACTTTATGTATCTGATAGTGTTCTGAGATAGGTTCTGTATCGGAATGTCTTTGATAAGTATCGATAGTCGAAAAAGAAGGAACAGCCGATTTTGACCAAAGTGTACACCTTGTACAGCCTAACATCACAAGTGCATTTGAGTAGTTTTATTACTGCACAAGCTGAAAAGCCAAGCATATAAAATTAACAGTAGATTCTTTGATATGACAGGGACGCATTCAAAATGAATGTTTCTGTTTAGAGCTCAATGGAACCATGATACTTGACTTTTGCATTCTAAAATTTTATTCAAGCCGTTATATATAAAAATAATTTTATAAAATCAACAGTAGGTTGTCTACAGTGCAATGTAGACTACAATATATTTTGAACTAAGTCACCGCAGGGATGCATGTGAAGCTTCCTTCTGGTGTAGCGTGATGGGTCGCCAACTAGAGAAGGCAATCAATCGATTTGATTGAAAAATGGCCGATTTCACCAGCTTTCATGATTATAAAAATATGGGAGTGTGAAACATTCATTAATCATCATTCAATCCCGGACAATGTCAGGCCTTTCTGCTAGTATCCTTATAAAGGAAGTTATTATCAATTTGAATATTCATTTAAATATATATATATATATATATATATATATATATATATATATATATATATATATATATCAAAAATGGTAATTAGTAAAAACCTGAAGAAAGTGCTCAATACTATTGCAGAGCAAATATATTTATTACCGTTTTATCTGCTTAGTTACACGTGTTTCAGTTACCAAATCGTATCAACGATCCAGTAACTTCATTAGACTTTACAGAAATGGTTATTATGATTAGAAAAACGATATTAGAAAAAAGCAAAAAGAAGGGGGGGGTTCAATTCTAATTCGTTTTTTTTTTGTGCTTGCTCTAATATCGTTTTTCTAATCATAATAACCATTTCTTTAAAGTCTGATGAAGCTACTGGATTGTTGATACGATTGGGTAACCGAAACATGTGTAACTAAGCAGATAAAACTGTAATAATAATAATAATAATAATAATAATAATATATATATATATATATATATATATATATATAGACGTTGAGACGATTAATCAGAATCGGAACCAAGGATCTAAAAATCAGAACATTTGAAGGTATCAGAATCGAAAAAATTTGTGTCTAATGCAAAAACGATTCTTTTCATTGTCTTTTTTGCTTAATCTTGTTTAAAGCAACACCTTTCATTGTTGGTAATAATGATAAAATAGTAAATATTTATTGATTTTAAACTACCAATAAAACTAAATTCGAGAGAACATACCCCACAAGTGTATTTTTACATTTAGGAAAATATCTGCACATTTAACATGTGTCTTTATGGTAACTGGAAAAAAATAACAAATCTATAGTTAAATATTTAGAGATTGGTAAAGAATCAGAATTGCTAATTGTATCAGAATCAGGAAAAATATTGGAAGCATTTCATCCTTAATATATATATATATATATATATATATATATATACTTTATAATCTCTATATAAATAAAATCAACTCATTTTTTCCCGTCGGATTTTGACCTTAATAGGATTTAAAATCAAGATATTTCATGCAAATATAATATGCACAAACGGCAGAACAATATCTGAGGTGTGTTATAGGCTTATTATTTCTCAAATTCCTCGATAATCTTAGATTTCTATACTTTTTCTGCTGAGAAGTCACGGCCAAAATCGGTTAAGATCAATGGAAGTGGTAAAATATTTTCTCTCTAATAAATTCCTCCTCCCCCTGCCACCACTTAACACCGTTTGGGGATCGTTCACAAGGAACAGTTGAGAAGAGAACACCGGTTTGGCTTTGTAGTTCTTTCATGTGAAGTTATTTAAAATCACTAAACTAAGCTGCAGTGCTCTGTGGCGTAGTGGTTAGCGTGCTGGACAATTCACATTATATTTTCACGTTCGCGCCGACCTACCGTAGTCGTTTTTTTTTTTTTTTTCTAAACAACTGGAATGGACTTTTCTTGGTGGCCGAACTGTTAACGTTGCAGATGTTTTTTGTTTTTTTTTCACACTTTATTTTCCTACTTTTACTCATGACTCCGGGTTTGATCCTTCCTACTTACCTACCATAACATTTTTTAAAACTCCCCCCCGTCCCGGAAACAAACACTCGGGCAACGCCGGGTACCCCCGCTAGTAAAAAAATAAAATAAAATGTAACACTCAAGAACAACACCAATAAATAGCAATCAACTAAAACATTCGATTTTTCCTACATACTGTATTTATAATCAAAATTACAATGCTCCCAGCCTGTTTACTGTACCTATGCATGAAAAGACAAAAATTAGTTGCCATAGAATTTACATGATTTCGGGACGAAGAATTCAGTGAACATCCCACCATCTGTTTGTATGACGAACCAGCATTCCCCCCAATCTAGCATCCATTTAAAAACTTAAAATAATTTCAATTGAGTCATTTCCCTTTGAAAGTAAACAGCGAATATGCTTGCGAAATAGCGATTCGCTACATACATCCTTCACTTTCATTTCCAATCTAAACGTTCTTAAGCCATTTTTTATCTATATTTTACATTTTTTATAATTCTGGGCCTTCTTCTCTTCTGATGAGAAGCATTTAGCTTCGAAATAACATAGCCCAATGCGGTTTCTTTTCTTTCTTATGGTTTCCTTATTGATCTGATGATATAATAAAGTCATATGTAACTTTGGCAGACGTCTACGAGATCCCCCCCCCCTCTAAATTCCACAATTTTCACTTCTTTTTAATGTTAATCTCATCGATTACAGACTCAACTTTCAGATTAAAAAAAAAGATTTAAAAAAACATTTTTTTTTTAATGACTTTTATTATCAGGGATAAGTTTTCAATATAATGCCCTACTAAATTGAACATCCATTTTGTGGCCATCATCAAGAAAAAATAGCAAATCTCTCACGTGTCTGGTGAATATTCTCGTCTGAAAAGAGGTTACAAAGATATGTGACTATAATTATCATCTCCATATATAATAAAATGACTACAGGAATTCCCCTCTGGACAAAAGTATCGTAGGTTTGCAACAACAGATGCCACATACAAATTCAATACATCTAAGCTATTAGCCACTATCTTATGTAGTTTTTGAACACCATTTTAGACACATTTAGTTGTGATAATAAAATACTACACTTCATCCTACGAGCAACACCATCACAATCGCAACATCTTTAGAGGAAAGAGTTCCTATTTTTATCTCTAAATATTTAGTCCTACCACTGCTATCAGTTGTCACCGGGACAAATTCTACATGTTCCACAGATTCTGTGATTACACGACTGTAACTGGCTCATACATACATAGATGTAACATAATCTTTCCAATTTCCGATTCATAAATAATAAAGGCTCTCTCCAAAGTCCCTCCATTCTGATTGGCAGAGCTATGAAAATTCTTATATTCCAGAATCCAGTTCTTCGTTTTATAAACGAACGGTTACTAAATTAAAATATGGCATCACTAAGAGACATATTATTAGATCGAAAAATACAAGAGAGAGAAAATTATTGCATGAACGTGCCATAAACAGTTTACTTGCTTTCATTTACCAAGTTTAAACCATGCTATTCACTAAAAGAAACTCCTTTGTCATTGTCAAAGCATCAACAAAAAAATTATACAGGCCTTGCGATCGAGTTTTTTTTTTACCATTGAACACATTTTAACATTATGCTTACAAGTGGAAGCTTTAACACACACTATACACTACACCATTATATTTTCTATTTCTGTTTTTGTCGATAAGCATGTTTTGTGTGTGTGTGTGTGTGTGTGTGTGTGTGTGTGTGTGTGTGCGTATGATACAAATACATTGTAGCTGTTCCCTTCGATTATGCGGGATCCACATTGTGTGTAAAGGGGTTCCTCTTTCTCCTTCGTTCTCTCTTTCACTCTCTCTCTCTCTCTCTTTCTCTCACTGCGCATATTTTTCTTTGCAAATGGTATTCATTTAGTTTGTGCATGCATGTGTTTGTGTGCATGTGCTCGGTTCTGTTGCGTCTGAGAATGCAATAACTCTTCTTCTTCTTCTTCTTCTTCTTCTTCTTCTTCTTCCTCCTCACTTTCTATTTTTTAATTAGCAATTCATTTGTCTTTTGTTTTCTTCTTTTTTTTCTTTCTTACACAATTTAATTGTGTCAGGGATGGAATCTTTTATTTATTTATTACATTTTATTTTAACCCTCGAACTTAAAAAAAAATACTTATATCCAATATCTCTCTTTCTCTCCCTCTCTAACACGCACACACACACACACACACACACACACAAACAAACACACATGCACACACAAACACACACACGCACACACACAAACATACGCACACACACATAGTTTTACTTTTTAAAATCTATTTTTATTTATAGAGTAAGTTACATTTTTTAGATGCTAGCCACCCCCCGACTGTGCCCCCCTCCCCACAAATAATAACATTATTATTTCAGCACGATCCATCATCATATAATCGAATGCGATCTTAAATCTTTTTTTTTTTTTTACACAGTGATCACAACTTATCAAGGCCCGGAAGCCACTCAGGGATAAGGGTTATTGCAAGTACATTACGTTAGTGTGGAGATTTGATGAAGTATTTAGTTAAGGGGGCGGTTCATCAGGAATTTGTTAACGTTGGACTTGAAGACATCCAAGTTGTAGTCCGGTGGGAAGCAGGCAGACGGAACAGAGTTCCACAGGCGTGCAGTTCTAAGATAGAAGCTTTGTTCATGGAATCCGCGTTTTGATTTAGGCACAGATATAGAGTGGGGGAAATTTTTCACAGTGGATTCAGCTAGATGGGTGTTTTTCGTGAAAGATTGACGAAGGGGGACCAGAGATTGGAGTTCAGACGAGCATCTGCCATGGAAATAACGATAAAACAAGGATAGGCTCGCAACGTCTCTTCTGTGGGAGAGAGGTTGCAGGGTAGAGAAAAGGGCATCCCCCACTAAGCCACGAAGTCTATTTTGTACTCTGCCAGGCTAAACTTTCAGCATTAAATGTTTTCTATTTGTTTGATTAAAATTCACACCTAAACTAATTGACCGATCATTATCAATTTTGGAGCACAGCTGCTGGTGGGGGGGGTCTAATAATAATAATAATAATAATAATAATATAATTAGTTCCCCTTAGTATCATGAGAAAAACGTTAAAACCTTTTATCCTATTCCTTCATTTTAAAATAAACACTTTATCTTGTTTACTTTTATGGCCCCGGGCAGCACCGGGTAGAGCTGTTAGTTTACAATAAGTTGTATTCAAACCAATTTAATTTAAGCAGAAATATTATATCAATTTCCAAAATTGTTTTATTGAAATTTTTTTACTTATAACCAAAACAACGTGTTTATTTATTTTTATACAAATAAACTTTGTAATTAATTTTTTATTTGAATTGAATATTTTCGAATTTTTTTTCAACGCTAAAATATGACATTACTGTGATATTCGTTTTCAGCATACCCAGAAAACCTGTAAAAGTCGTCATTTTATAGGTGAGTTTTGAGTTGGAAATGAGAGAGATAGGTAAATCTAGAGAGAGGAGAGAGCTAAGAAAGTTCCCTTTGTAACCCCCTTTTTTAGACGGGAATATTGATGGTGATGGTCAGAAAGTGGATGCTCAATTTAGTAGAACGTTATAATTGAAAAGTGATCCCTGACGATAAAAGTCATAAAAATACGTTATTTAAAATTGTTTTTTTAAATCTGAAAGTTAAGTTTGTAATCGATGAGATTAACAGGGGGGAAAAAAAAAAAAAAAAAAAAAAAAAAAAAACAGTGAAAATTGTGGAATTTAGAGGTGGGGACAATCTCGTAGATGTCCGACGTAACTTTTATTCCTCATCTTTTATTCAATATATTGAATTGCTCCTCTTAACAGTGTTGAGCTTTCTCTATCTTAATAAGTTTACTTTGTTAAGATATTTTCTTTGATAACCTTATTATATTATATATACATGTTTGAAAATAAATATCAAAATGAAAACTGTCATGGCAGCAACTATAAATACATAAATGTCATGAACTTTGAAATTTTAAACAAAGCAGTTTTTTAAATCTCTTAAGTCCTCAAACTTCACACTCACAAAAAAAATTGACTAGCTACATTCCACTACAAGGTGGCACTTGATCTTTTGGCCAAAATAAAAGTGTAGTATCTGTTCCAGCAGATACTGCAAGCAAAGACCATATGTGGGGGCAACCCCACATATAAGACCTTGGTCAATGTAGGGGCAACCCTTCATACCAATTGTCACTATCCAGCTCCCCTACTTCCCGGGGAGTTGGTCCCCATTTCCACTTCACTCCTCACATTAAAAATCGGCCTTGTGCCTAATTTGCTCAGTGGGGGAGCAAATAAATACCTCAAAGTCCTTCAAAGTTCTTCAGATGCTGCACTTCCATTTCTTGTTCTCTTTCGGTGGAGGATCAGTCCTTCACGACTGAGACAATTTTTTATTTTTGTACCTTTTCTCCACGTTAAAAAACGACCCTGGTGTGTAACTCTGTCCCGTGGGGTGGCATAGTAAATAGGTACATTCCACTACAAGGTGGAATGATAAAAGTGTCGCCCTATAGAAAACAACACTACAGCTTTATTTTGAAACTTTTATTGAAAAAATACATTCAGGTAACTTGATTATGGCATAGAGCTGATATCTATTCAATGTAGCCACCTTCAGCCTAAGTCACTGCTTTGATAAAGGTCTGAAACTGAAATCACAAGCACCGGCAGGAGCTCGACAAATACTTGGCGGATGGCGATGATCAAGCTGGTTTTGGTGTTGTAGAAGGTCATGTTGATGACATTCTTGCTGTCTGACCAAACAAAGTAGTCCAGCGTGTCCAGGCTGGGGAAGTAGGAGATACAAAGTCATTCCTTCTGAAGCCAAGCCTGGATCTCTTTGAAATTGTTGGCTAGTGACGAGTCCTGCTGCCACACCCAGGGTCTGCCAGTGACCACCTGATTGCACCAGGGGATCACCTCACTTTTCAGCACATCCAAGTACACTTTAATGTTTACTTTTAAGCCGTCTTTGAAGATGTGAGGTGGCATGATGTGGCCCTCACTTGAAACCACACCAAAGACCATAACTGTGGTCAGAAACTTTGTTTTCATCATCCTGGGCACGTCCCTGTTATTCGTGGCAATCCAGCAATGCATTTTGTTGTCATAACTTTGATCGGTAGAGAGCATGAGTTGTACAGCGGCGCATCTCCCATCTCGCTCATTAAACATTGTGTCACTTCCAAACAAGATAGAAGGCTCCTATCGCTCTTGAGATTTGTACACAACTGGCCAACTAGTAGATGGTCTGCAACAACAACAGAAAAAACGATTTTCATCAAATGGAAATGGAATCATGTCATCTTTTCTAGGGCAACAATTTTATATGATTTCCCCTACTCTCCATCTGTGCCTGAATCTAAACGCAAATTCCATGTACAAAGCTTCTTTCCCAGAACTGCCGGCCTGTGGAACACTGTTCCACTGGCCTGCTTCCCAGGTGAATACGACATGGTAACCTTCAAATCCAATGTAAACAAGTTCTTGTTGAGCCATCCCCATAAATAATCAAATTCTACCCAATTTACACTATTAACGACTACTACACTACCACCTTACATTCATTAACCCTTATCCTCAAGTGGCCTTTGGGCTTTGATAAGTGTGATCGTCGGGACCACTAATTCGTAGGAAGGCTATGTTTGAGTGTGTCACCAGTTTGTAGGCAGGCCCGTGTTTGCGTGTGGCATTAATTCATTGAAATCGAGGTCACCAATTTGTAGGAAATCTCGTGTTTTGTTTAATTTTCGATTTTTGAGCGATTATCGGCGTGTGTCGCTAATTTACTAAAGTTGGAGTCACTAGTTTGTTAAGGTTACGTGTCGCTGATTTACTGATAATTCTCGGGTTCATCAGTTCATAGGGAGACCCGAGGTTGAGTGTATGACCAATTTACTGAAGTCGGAGTCACCAGTTTGTAGGGAAAAGTTTCTTGCTGCCCCCGTGAAGCCATAGAAGTTAATAATATGTTTTGAAGTATTGCATGCATTTTTTTTTTAATTTAAAATAATAAATTTTATTTAACCGGAAATAGTTTATTTTTGTGTATGAGAGATATGCAAGTTATAGTCATTCTTAAATGTCTGAGATCTCGTAATGAGCACAAAATTAAAAAGATTAAATTCCATTAATAATGCGGAGAAATGTGCATTTTTCTAAGACGAAAGTTCAGAATCATCAGCCTAGTGAAAAAAGAATATTTGCATAATGAATAAATTCTGGCCGAATAGATTCTTCTGATTAAGTGATAAGCAACTTGATTTAGCTGGTCACTACAAGAGACAATAAAAGTATTGGAAGTGTAGAACATTCGTTGATCTTCATTCAATTCTGGGCAATGTCGGGTCTCCCTACTAATTTAAAATTGAAACGCTCAGCAAAAATAAAATGCTTCTAAAAGTCCTTTTAACGGATTCAAATTTTAGTTTGAAATCTTCTGGACTAATGATGTTTTGCCAAGGTTGAATGATGGTTGCTTTCAGGTCATCATTTGATTGGTTATTTTGAGTCACGTGACATAAACAAAAAAGCAAAAGAAAACTTTTTTTCAGATGAGATTTTGGGATTTGTTTTGTCAACATCTCAATTTTTCATCTCCATGGAGCCAAGATGTTTGAGCCAAGATATGTTCGTCTGAATTCAAAACTTAAAAATACAAGAACTTTCTTGTCAATCTGATGTATATATATATATATGCCTGTGTAAGATTTATGGAAGAGGACCCCAGCAAAGTGCTCAATTATAAAAAAAAATATCAATATAAGAACATAATATTTATTTACACATGTGTTACAGAAGATCAGAACAACATTGGTACCGTCAGTTTCATATCTGTTGTGGTTGCAAGGTTGAACAATAATTAGTAAGGAAATACAATGAAGACGCAAACAACAAGATAACGCAATAATAAGTGTATTAAAGAAAAGGTATATTTACAATATGTACAAATGACGGTGTCGAGTCAGAGAGTCTTGATGGGAGGACATGTACGCTCTTCGGCGTCACTTCCGGTGGCATTTTAGTAAGACACACCAAGGCCAACCTAGGCTTGCCATTTATAGTGTTATGTTATTCGCATATGCAAATAAGTGGTTGCCACCACAACAATATCCAAAACAAAAGGATCCAATATCTGGTCGACTATGCCGGACTCTCTTCAGCCTCTCTGTTTTTCTGATATTTTTCTCATCTTCTGTAATCTCTCTCTCTCTCTCTCTCTCTCTATATATATATATATATATATATATATATATATATATATACACACACACACACAAAGATGAATAAATATATGTCATTTATGCACTCATTTACATGTCGATAGTCTAAAGATCCAACACCTAGAACTAAGCATATTAATCTATCAAATATTCATGCATATTATAGAATTAGAGAAAGAATTGACTACCGAATAAAAATAAAAAATGACAACCACCGAAAATTAATATATATATATATTGCCCCAATAATTACCCCAACTATAACTGTATAGGAAAAAATATAACTACCAATATACCACATTTATTTAAATCTTATTAATAGGCCCATATATCCATTTTAAATAACCATAAAGATATATATCTTATATATAAATAAACAAATAAGTAAATTATAAGGAAAAGCAAAGAATAAAAAGTAAATTAATATATATAATATTTTTTAAATAAATAGATAAAAACAAACAAAAAGCACTTATCAATAGGAAGTCGCCAACAATAAAGGAAAGGAAAACAATAAAAACAACCTAGCATATAGGTAGCAACGAATTTAGGAATATAAAAGTACTTTAGATCAAAGCAAGAAAAGTAGCCGCCAGACTAATAGAATTCTAACACTTCCCAACCTTCAACAACTTAACCTGTATGAAACGACACTTCCTTCCCCCCTCACCTCTACTCTGAAAACTAGAAAACCAAAAACAAATGAATGAATAAAAAATTATAAAAAAAACGAGAGATAAAAAACAAGAGGTAAATAAAAAATTTAAAAATAAATTAATAAATAAAAATAACACTTGTCAAAAGGAAATTAAATTGATGACCAATGGAAGATATACAACCATAAAAACAACCTAAGAATATAAGAAATTTTAAATCAAGGGCAATAAATAACAGCCAAGCTAAAAAAATTACCTAACACCT
>NC_136519.1:10293098-10395598 GCF_053919585.1 Euprymna scolopes
GCCATTGCAATGATATGATTCAAATTAATCTGTATTCTTTGGATTTTTCAGAATACTGTTCTCATCTTGAGCATTATTTGCACAATGCTTTGGTTAATGTAACTTTCAACCTTCTCCAGGTAAATCTTGTTTAGTTCAGGAATTTTTCTGTGGAACTCGGAAATCTGCACAAAATTTTGAATGGAACTCTAGACTGAGTAACCTGGCATAACAAATAAAATACAAGTAAAAATTCAGTTCTAAGTTATATTCTTCTGAAGGTTGAAGGTTCAATCTTCAGTGCGGGTGATACTAAAAATACAATTGACAATTACTTAAGACTTCTACCTGTTGATGGAACGAGAGCATGCTTATCCCGTAGATTAAATAAAGGGTTCCATTTGAAATTTCAATCAAATTCCTACAACTGATTCTTCAATGCCGTAACAGATAAAGTATAAAGTAAAATTCCGTTCTTCTGAAGATTGAAGGTTCAATCCTCAGTGCAGACGATACTAAGAATACAATTTTTTATCTAAATATGTTTTCACTTTGGCTCAAGTCGTAGTGAGTCAAGCGAAAAAATACTGGATAGTATGATAACAGAAATTCATCATCATCATTAATGGCCATTTAACAGTGTTGGCGACTATGGCTCTCCAATGCGGGTGGCTATCCATAGCCCAAAACAGCTTAACTTTTGACAATAATGCCGTTCAATCAAGTTATCCATCAAAGTGCATCTTGATCGACCTTGCTTTTTTGATCCTGGCATTCTACCAGTCAATATGAGATGTTCTATACCTTTTTCACTGTAAATAAGAAATTCATTTGTCTTTTTATGATAGTTTCCATCAGCATTTCTTTAGTACATCCAGATCTAGTCCATATTTCCTCGTTAAAAATGTGATCTTTCCAAACGACCCTCAATTTTCGCATTTTGGGGCAGATAGACCAGCTTTCGCAACCATATAACAAGACAGACCAAGTATACACCTTAATAATGCGTTGTCTAGTCTTGAGCATGATTGTATTGGATCTTGTTTACTCTGAGCTATACGCAATCTTATATCACACCACGGAATTAGGCTAATCAAAACCCACTATTATCAGTTCTGGTTACAAAACTGGCCCAACCGTAAGATGAAGCACTTCCTTGTCTATCCTCTGGTGCCATCACTGTTCATGTTCAGTGCTCGACTGAGCTCTAATCCTGGTTTCTCCCCTGCAAAATATTCACAGTAAGAACTCATCTAGTCACAACCCAATTAAAGAACTTTCCTTTTTCTCTCTCTCTTTACCAAAAAGCAGAGAAGTGATGGTGGTTAAGTGATTAACCACATGAACTGACAACTTGGATGTGTAAAGTTCAAATCCAACCAGTTCCATAGTATCAATTTAACTTATGTTGGAATGTTGGCAAGAATTCCGACTAGAAAAATATCAGGGACACCAATGCCAACAATGGAGTAATCTGATATGCAATATAAATGAATGGAGTACCAAATACCAAATTTTCATGAACAAAGTTTCTTTCCTAGATAGAATACCTCATCTGTAGAACAAGATACTTCAAGTCTGCTTCCCAACTGACTACAATATGATTGTCTTCAAGTTTAATATTTGTTGAGCTGTCCTTTCGTATAATCAATTCCTCTTAAGTAACATTATACTCATTCCACTTAATAATTTCAATCTTCTCATATTGTAGTATTGGGAATCCCAGCTTAATTGCTATCTAGGTAGTTTGAGAATTAGAAAGTAATGTAAGTATATTTTCATTTCCCATCAGCGAGTGGGCAGAGTCACAAAAGGTTAGGTTTGACAGGTATCAACCTAGAGAGAATGCACAGGAAATTAGGGGTGACACGGCATTGTGCCGTAGGCTTCCGGTTGACAACCACATAGGCAGAGAGTGGTTTAGGCAGCAGAGGAAGCAGACCGGAGATTTCAGGCTCTCCGACAACCAAGGTTCGAGATAATAGGCTTGCCTTGAAATAAAATATTGAAGCTTCAAATCCATCTTGTTGTTTATCGATGTATCTGTCTGCAGTGACCACTCCCCACGAGATGGAGACCAGCGTCCAAGGAGGCGTCATCCACTGGCCAAGGCAACCAGGTATGTACGCATTATACATGGCACATACATGTCTTGAAGACTTTCATGGCAAGAAACGGTGTAAGGATAAGAACACACACACACACACGAATATAACAGTGAACTGCACGTAAGATACGCAAGAACATACGCATACACACGCATGGCTAACTCACATTAGCTTTTAGGAGGAATGGTGCACCTTCTCCAAGTGATATTATCTCAAGTAATAGCACGAAGCTGGATACTCCACCAGACAAGATAAATTCTTGTCCTGGAATCCAGTAAGACCAAGAGACCAAAATAAAAGATATACTACAACGTATAAAAATGATTAATTGGGGAGAGGGAAATTATGTTCTGAACTTCTTTACTAACTCAGTGTTTGAGAGATAAAGAACTTAAATGGAAGATTCGAATATCTACGTATCTCATATAGAGTTCAAGTGTTAGTCCCATGTTGTCGGCCCCTTGATTTCTTAGAACTTCGACTGAAGTAAAATAAAACAAAAAAGAACACATTGCGAGCCTGTCTTTGTTTTATCGTTATTTCCATGGTAAGTGCTCGTCTGAGCTCCAATCTCTCGTCCCCCCTCGCCAATCTTTCACGAGAAATACCCGTCTGGTTGAAACTACTGTCAATAATTTTCCCCACTCTTTATCTGTGCCTAAATCCAAACGTAGATTCCATGAGCAGAGCTTCTTTCTCAGAAGTGCACGATTGTGGAACTCTGTTCCGTTCGCCTGTTTCCCACCTGACTACAACTTGGATGTCTTCAAATCCAACATAAACAAATTCCTGACAAACCGTCCCCTTAAGTAAGACACTCTATCAAATTTACAATACTAATGATTACTACAATACTATCTCATTGATTACTGTACACGCAATAACCCTTATCCCTGAGTGGCCTCCGGGCCTTGATAAGTGGTGACCCCCATGTAAAAAAAAAAGAAAAAGAACACAGACTCTTAACAGTAGTAGTAAAAGCAAACGTAACTGAAACGTTTAATAATAAACATTAGTAAAGTAAACGTGTAAATAATAGTAATAAATAAATATTAAACAGGACACATTCAGTTTTGCAGTAACAATATTAGTGTTCATCATCTAACTGGAAGTCTCTTTAATTCTTATTCTTGAGTGAATCCTGGACCTTGGGAAATGGTAACCTCTTGAATATTCAATTCTTCTTCTTAAGTAATCTTTTTATTCCACCCATTGTTTCCTCTCGTCTCGTGATGCTGATCATCATCATCATCATCAGCATCATCATCCAATTGACGAACTGCAAACACTTGTACCTCCTCGACGTAATTACCCCCGACAAACCCGACAAGCTACTAAGTCTCATCCCTTTACAGTAGAGATCCCTAGGTGCAAGAAAGACTTTTACTCCAATAGTTTCTTCCCCAGAACTGCACGTCTTTGGAACTCCCTTCCGGGATTCTGCTTTCCCAACTGTACTGATATGCAGAAGTTCAAGTGTAATGTGAACAAACATCTTTCTACTCATCTCCCTTCATAATGACCCTGCTAATTAAGTCCCTGATAGTAGCCCCCTGCTTCAAAGTGGCACTGTGCCTTGTTTGGGGTGAAAATTGAATAAAAAAAAAAAAAAGAAGATATATTTGACCTTTACTTTTAAACTGTCTCCAGTTTTTGATGCGTGATGACCCACTAGTACAACAATAAACAAACAAAAAAGATCTTGCAGATTCCAATAATAATGCAAAAAAGAAGTGGACGATGCAGCACTGCCCTGCTTGCCCTCTACTGCGCAAGCAGTGCAACTTAAAATATCAATGCAAAAAACTGTGCAAAGAAATGAGAAACTGCCGTATAACCACGTTGTTTGAAAATACAAAAAGAAGAAATAGAAGCCTGACATTTTTTGATTTTTATTCTGTCAAAGACGAACACTAAAAAAAAAAAAATGTTATAAATCAAATTGGATTCAAATTGTGCCAGGTAAAAGGTCAACTCTGCAGCGTTCCCATGTGGTAACATGCCATAATCTGAAGCATGCCTTTCAGGATTTATATTCGAGCACACAAAGATTAACATTTGTAAAAGCTTCGGATTCAAAGTGTTTTTAGCAGATGAAAAGGTTAATGGCTGGATTTTTTATTGCTACCGTTTTGTTTTTTTGTTGTTTTTTTGTTTTTTTTTTTGCGTTGTAGAAAATGACATTTTACTAGGATATTTCATCAGGTGTTTTATGGAAAAAATTTTTTAAACTGACAATCGTAGTAGGATAGTTCATCGTCATCATTATCATCATCATTGTTGTCATAATCGTCATAGTCATTATCATCCTCATAATCATAATCATCATCATCATCATGTAGTGGACCTTGGGTTTACTTTCAACAATCTTGTATTTCTCACTTTCCTTATTTTGTCCTTTAGTCCTCATATTCCATGAGTGATTTTTCTGAATTGCTGTTTTCTGGGTTGGAATCTATATATATATAAAACTTATCATTGGCTACTTTTGGACCTTGAAATGCTAGTTTTGTAGATCTTTACATCAAAAGTGGTTTCATGCCTTGTCTGGAGCGATTTCTCTACTACATATAGTCATCCACATGCTGTACTGTTTTGTTGTATCACAACTAAAAAAAATCATAAAAATCAATGCGGCTAGACTAGTACCTTTCCTTAGCCAGGGATTGAACCTCCAACCATTGCGACAGTCGGTAGTTTTACCCATCAGCCTATGGGATCGGTGCTCGCAAATGACCTCAACAAATGTATATTTAATTACATACTCGCCCACCACTTTTATATATTTCTTTAGGCAGCAAATCATTATGAAATCATGTCTGGTTAAATACGGCAGAGTTTTCCTTTTTCTTCACTTTTCTGGCAATTTTCCTGACTTGACGTTCGTTTCTTGTAAATTATGTATTCTAGAACGGAGTGATCTTGTGTCAGCCATTTTTTTCTTGGGTGACTTCGCTCACATCAGATATGTTCTTTGATTTTTTGAGAAGAGGCTTTATTCAGTTGTTTTTATATTTTTTTATAAGCTGTCTGGCCGGTGAAGAAGGATGAGGAAGGGATGTGGCCGACTTTTTTTTTTATTTATTTGTTTTAATTATTGCTTTTATTTATATATTAACTAGGGAGGGAGGAGGGATCATCCGGCCTTGCATCGGTCGTAAAATATGTTTAAATATACTTTAATTCATGCAGATTTCATATTTATTATTATAGAGTTAATACTCCATTGATTATTATATTGTACCCAATATATAGTACTGATTTTAAAAGATAAAAAAAAAATGACTTGGGTGCCACCAACTAAAATTGAAACCAAAACTTTTGTTTCACTGTTTGAGCTATCGACAGATAGATAAGAAAGATTTAAAATTAAACCACTTCAAGTTATGAATGAATTTGCACATGTTGGAAAGTTGAAATGAAAATTTTGCATTTCAACTTGAGGACATATTTCTGTACGCATTATTCATCCATTCAAACAAAGAATTAATTGTTATAAACCACCCTTGGTGTTTTGTAAATTTCAGTCAATAGTCTTGAAGTTTATTGGTTAAATATTTACAGATCCACATATATACATACATCTACTGTTTTATTTCTCTCTCTCTCTCTCTCTCTCTCTCTCTCTCTCTCTCTCTCTCTATAGACGAGGTTCCTTCAATAAGTTTCAGACGTTTTTGTTTGGGCACTTTTATTGATAGTACACACATGAAACTCTAGTCCTCTTCGAAGTAATCTCCTCTGGCTGCAATGCACTTGTTGTATTGTTCAAACAACTTCTGGAAGGCCCCATGGAAATCTTCTTGTGTGAGCGTGTCAATAACCCTCATCACAACCTCTGTCATATCCTCAATTAATTCATAATGACAGCCTCTAAAGTTTTCTTTAAGGTTAGAGAATAACCAAAAGTCACAGGAAGCAAGGTCTAGACTATAGGGAGGGTGAGGAAGTGTCTTGATGCCAATCTTGATCAAACAGTCTGTGACAAGGATGGAGTTGTGGACTGCACCCTTGGAACAAACTTTGCACAAATCTTCCACATCTTCAGTTTCTCGTGAATAATTATGTGTACAGTTCCCACACTGACATCAAACTGTGCACATATTATCTCTATAGACACATGACGGTCCTTATCCATGAAATTTGGCCAATCAACTCTGGTGTTCTGACTTCTTTACTCCTCCCACACATCTCATCATCCCTCACAAACTTCCTGCCTTTCTTGAATCTCTTATGCCACTCAAAAACTGATTCTTGATTCAAGGCAAATGTTTGTCTGGGCTCCAATCTATGATTTCACCTTGTCAAACTTTAATAATGTTTTTATATTTTTTTATAAGCTGTCTTATATGTATATATACACACATTACACTCATGAATTAAATAAAGGGTGCCATTGGAATTCCATGCAGATTCCCAAGTTCAACAAGATACACCCAAAGAAGGTCAGAGGTTACATTGACTGAAACATTGTCAAAATAACACTTAGGATGAGAACAGTAGTTCGAAGAATCCGAATAATATGAATAGTCAATCCTCCAGATGTGAGTACACCCGAAAACACTGCTAATGCTGAATCTGCGGATAAAAATATACCATTTGTAAAAAAAAAAAAATGACTAAATGTTAGGAGAAAACTTAAGAAAATGTCAATTTGTAAAAAAAGGTACAAAGTACTTAGAATAAGTATTAGGTTGGTGCAAAAACACTATCGTTTTCTCACGTTATATTTATATACGATTTCTGAATTAATTTAGTGATATATATATATATAGAGCCATGTTATATATCTTTTTGAAATGCGTTTTTGTTCTATTGAATTGTGTTATTTGTTTCCGTTCTCTATTTCTTCCTTCATTTTTTTGCAGGCTTTTCCATAGCATGGACAAAATTAATGATTTTCTTGTTCCAGTTCAAACTAGGCTGAAAAGCTGCTGAGACAGCTCGTGATATTGATGATGTTTGGCCTAGGAGCCACTAACGACTGTATGGCACAATGGTAGTTTAAGAAATTTCGCAATGGTGATGAGAGCTTCAAAGATGAAGGCGGTTGCGGCCAGCCGGCTGCGGTTGATAACGAACATTTGAAAGCCTTAACTGAAGCCGATCTTTGCAAAACCACACGAGAAGTTGCTGTTGAACTCAGTGTCGACCACTCAACAGTCGTTCGCCATTTAAAGCAAATAGGGAAGTCAAAAAAGTTGGATAAATGCGTGCCGCATGAATTGAACGATAATAAAAAAAAATCGTTGTTTTGAGGTGTCTCCTACGCTCCTTCTGCGCAACAAAAACAAATCATTTCTCGAGCGGATTGTGACGTGTGATGAGAAGCGGATCCTCTATAACAACCGGCGACGTTCAGCACAATGGTTGGATGCCGGAGAAGTTCCACAACACTTCCCAAAGCCAAAATTGCACCAAAAAAAAGTTACGGTGACTGTTTGGTGGTTTGCGGCTGGTCACATCCATCAAAGCTTCTTAAATCCGGGTAAAACAATTACAGTACAGAAGTACTGCTGACAAATTGATGAAATGCACCAGAAGCTCCAACGTATGTGCCCGCGATTGGTCAATATGAAGGGACCAATTCTCCTGCATGTCAACGCTCGCCCACATTTTGCTCGACTGACCCTGCAGAAGCTGAACGAATTAGGTTACGAGACTCTGCCTCATCCGTCATATTCACCGGATCTCTCACCCACCGATTATCACTTTTTCAAGCATCTCGACAACTTCCTGTGTGGAAAATTCTTCAAAAGCCAAAGTGATTCTGAATCGGCCTTCAATGACTTCATTGCTTCCAGAGTTCTGGAAGCAATGAAGTCATTGAATCTTTAAATATATTTACAGAACCTTTTAAGAAAACTAATAATAATAATAATTATAATTTAAAAAAATAAAAAGAATGAACTATATTAATTACAAAACATTAGAAACTGATAATTTCGGACGCTAAACTTTACTTGTATTTCATTTGCCCTTGTGGAGAAAGTAAGCAAATGACAAGTCTTTTTTTGTTTTAAATAAAAATGAAAATTATAACGATTTGTATCTTGTGATACTACACTTCATCTTTATAAAAATAAAAGTTATAAAAGATATGTGAATAAAATATATTTTTTAAATCTCGATTGTTTATACTTGTTGCTTATACTTGTGATTTTATTATGCAAAAAGAATTGCCTCGATCTAGAAGGATTTCTCCTTCACTGACCACCGACATACATCGCATTTTAAATAAATATTGAATTGTATTAAAAACGTACAAAGAAAGATAAAAAACCCACTGTACATAAAAATTAATCTTGGTCGCAAAAATCCGAACAAGTCAGTTATTTTATATTTGTTTCTGCCATTAAAATTTGGTTATAATAATTTTATTAAAATTTTTTTTAAAATTATATATTTTTTAATTGACATCATCCGAACGTCTCAGTTATAACGTTGGCTTATTTATTTATTTAGTGCTATTTTACAACCTACCCCAGCATAGTATAAACATCTTCAACCACCCCATGTTAAGAACGGCTTTCAGAATACCCCCCCCCCCTCATTATAGTGTTTATAATACGCTGGGGCATGTCGTAAAAATTTACCATTTATTTCTATTATTATTATTATTATTGCTATTATTATTTTTATCAAAAAGTTCTGTAAATATATATAAAAAAAGAATGCATTGAGAAAGACACCCACTTATCTCTATATAAATAAAATGAACTCATTTTTTCCTGCGGATTTTGATCTTAATAGGATTAAAAATCAAGATATTTCATGCAAATATAATATGCACAAACGGCAGAACAATATCTGAGGTGTGTTATAGACTTATTATTTCTCAAATTCCTCGATAATCTTAGATTTCTATACTTTTTCTGCTGAGAAGTCACGGCCAAAATCGGTTAAGATCAATGGAAGTGGTAAAATATTTTCTCTCTAATAAATTCCTCCTCCCCCTGCCACCACTTAACACCGTTTGGGGATTGTTCACAAGGAACAGTTGAGAAGAGAACACCGGTTTGGCTTCGTAGTTCTTTCATGTGAAGTTATTTAAAATCACTAAACTAAGCTGCAGTGCTCTGTGGCGTAGTGGTTAGCGTGCTGGACAATTCACATTATATTTTCACGTTCGCGCCGACCTACCGTAGTCGTTTTTTTTTTTTTTTCCTAAACAACTGGAATGGACTTTTCTTGGTGGCCGAACTGTTAACGTTGCAGATGTTTTTTTTTTTTTTTTTTTCACACTTTATTTTCCTACTTTTACTCATGACTCCGGGTTTGATCCTTCCTACTTACCTACCATAACATTTTTTTAAAACTTCCCCCCCCCCCGTCCCGGAAACAAACACTCGGGCAACGCCGGGTACCCCCGCTAGTTTAAATATATTTTGTTTAAATACGTTCGTTTTATTACTTACATTAAAAAGTTTTGTGTAAATAGAAAAAGTTTTTTTTTTTTTTAATCCTTAAAAGTTTTGTAAATATTTAATATTAAAAATCATGTTTTGTAAATATATATTTTTTCTTTTAAATCTTAAAAAGTTTTGTAAATATATTTAAAAAAAATCTTGCTCGCGAACATTCGACCATGTCTGCTATTTAACGTGTTTACAAACAACCAACAGCAATGTCAAGGTCGAACAACCGGTGTCACTTGAAATGTTCGCCAGTATTCGTCTTCTGCTACGGGGTATCTAATCTTTACTAGATCCTATATATATATATATATATCTACAATTATATAAATGCAACTTTGTCTTTGTGAGTGTGTGTGACAGAGTTCCTTATAGACTCTGAATAGGCTGAACAGATTTTCTTTAAAATTTACAGAACTTTAGTGTAGAAGTCTGGGAGTGATCTTAGTTAAGTTTTGTCTCAGAATACCCCCGATAATTACCGATAATTACCGATAATCGAAATGGTTGTTTTAATTTATCATCTGTAAAGCCATGTCGTCACTTAGCAACAATGATAGAACAACGGGTTGTGAAAATTCTCCTGTGGGTAAGTTGATAGCGTGTTTTTTTTTTTTGCATGACGTGGTCTGTAGGTTCAAATTCCGCACATAAATTTCTTGATTTTTTTTCATTAACTGCAAAGAATTTTATAAGACTTGAAAATTTATGTGTTTTTTAGCAATGCAAAAGTAAATTATGTTTCTGTTTTTGAACGTCATTGAACGAGCAACTGATCCTGAAGAAATTGCAAAACAGTTTACACATATATTTAGTGAAAATGTGATTCAGAGGTTTCTTATATGTCGGTTTAACAAAACATAGGCCCCCAACAACCAAGCACAAGTATGATGCCCAGCAACAGTTTCAACACAGTTGACTAATTGTAGAACTATACAGTGACAACCACAAATTCTTACAACGAATAGATAGTCGATGTTGATCCTGTGGTTTCTTTCGCATACTGTTCAAGAAATCATGGCCTCCAAAACCTCGCCAAAGTAGTTGCTTTTGAGCTGGAAGAATAGCTGCTAAGGGGACAAATCAGAGAAATTGGATTATTTCTGGCATGTTGCGTCCACTGTGTGTGGGGGCTACGTTGATCAATAAGGTGTCACTATAACCGAAATTTACTAAAATAACTTTAGGATTACAAAAAGAAAAAAAAAAAAGAAAATATTGGAATTACCAAAGATACAGATCAAAAGAGGCATAAAAAGGCATCAAAGCAACCTCCAAGCAAGGCTGGGTAATACTGCTAGTATATATATATATATATATATATATATATATATATATATATATATACATATATATATATCATCTCACAATCGAAAATTTATATTATATATATATATATATATATATGTATATATATATATATATGTATATATATATATATATATGTATATATATATATATATATGTATATATATATATATATATATATATATACATATATATATACATATATATATATATATACATATATATATATATATATACATATATATATATATATACATATATATATATATATACATATATATATATATATATATATACATATATATATATATATATACATATATATATATATATATATATATATACATACATATATATATATATATATATATATAATATAAATTTTCGATTGTGAGATGATATATAATTATTTCTAAAATCAAACAATGTCACAGCTCACAGAAGCCATGAAAGAAACAGATCGGAAGTTTAAGATTCGAGTTTTGCCCTGATGAGCCTAACTGAGAGCAAAACTCGAATCTTAAACTTCCATTCTGTGGCTTTCATGGTTTGTTGTTTTTGTTTTATGGCATATCAATCCTTTTCAGGTTATTTAATCCAAATCTGGTTATTTTGAAGAAAAACTTTTTAATAGAATATATTTGTTGTTTTCAAGTCGGTTTCTATTTAACCTATAGTTGGGACCCTAACAGGTACTACCACTATGGGTCAGAGTGGACCTGGGAGCAATGTCAATTAAAGGATGGCTCCACACTCCCCAAAGCCCGCAAGCTGGGGCCTCAACATCGGATATAGTTTAAGGTCATATCCAGGACCTTAACTTGTTTGTTTATATGTGAGAAAAATGGAAAAAAAAGAAGATCTAAAGCTCAATAATGCATCTCGACGTTTCACCCAAGTGTTATGAGAACTGTATCAAGAGTGAAAAAGTCGAAAAAACTGTGTGTGTATATATATATATATATATATATATATATATATATAATTTAAAGGAGATTAGAATAATAGTCTAAAGAGCTAAGTGTATTTTAATGTAACAGTGAAATTACTAGTTTAATTAAAATACAGGAAATGCTCGTTGTAATTTAGATATATAATAAGCTCGATAGTTAAATGTCCTAGAGCTAATTCAATATTAAGTAATGCGATTTATAATTTAAAAATGCTTACCAAAAAAACTATGTATAATTGTTCTACGTGACTTCATGTATACCACAAATAAAAAGCACGGATTTCCGAAACGATCGTACAGATAATTGACTTTGTTGTTGTTCCTTCTTATGAAACTGATTTTTAATTTAATTAAATTTTGATTTTTAAATTTTAAAAATTTTTTTAAAATTTTTAAATTATAAATCACATTACTTAATATATATATATATATATATATATATATATATATATATTACAAGGGAGTCACCACTTATCAAGGCCTAAAGGCCACTCGAGGATAAGGGTTAATGAGTGTATGGTGGTCACCAGGATAACATCGTAGTAATCATTAGTAGTGGGAATAGGGTAGAAATAGATTATTTAGGAGGACGGTTAAACAAGAACTTGTTTAAATTGGACTTGAAAATGACCATATTGTAATCAGCTGGAATGCAGGTCAGCAGAACAGAGTTTCACAGGCGAGCAGGTCTGGAAAAAAAAGCTTTGTTTATAGAATTTGCATTTAGATTTAGGCACAGATAGAGAGTGGGTGAAATTGTTGATAGTTGTTGCTAATAGACGAGTGTTTTTTTGTTGTTGTGAGTTTGGCAAGGGGGAACTATAGATTGAAACCCAGACGTGTGTGTGTGTGTGTGTGTGTGCATGAAATGCAAAAAAATAATTCTAAGAAGTTCTTTGTCAATTTTTTTTATTTTTTAAAATAATTTTAATTGTTTACATCTAAATTTTTAAAAATATTTTTAATTGCTTACATCTAAATTAAAAAAAATATTTTTAATTGCTTACATCTAAATTAAAAAAATATTTTTAATTGCTTACATCTTAATTAAAAAAAAATATTTTTAATTGCTTACATCTAAATTAAAAAAAAATATTTTTAATTGCTTACATCTAAATTAAAAAAAAATATTTTTAATTGCTTACATCTAAATTAAAAAAAAATATTTTTAATTGCTTACATCTAAACTAAAAAAAAATATTTTAAATTGCTTACATCTAAATTAAAAAAAAATATTTTTAATTGCTTACATCTAAATTAAAAAAAATATTTTTAATTGCTTACATCTAAATTAAAAAAAAATATTTTTAATTGCTTACATCTAAATTAAAAAAATATTTTTAATTGCTTACATCTAAATTAAAAAAAAATATTTTTAATTGCTTACATCTAAATTAAAAAAAAATATTTTTAATTGCTTACATCTAAATTAAAAAAAAATATTTTTAATTGCTTACATCTAAATTAAAAAAAAATATTTTTAATTGCTTACATCTAAATTAAAAAAAAATATTTTTAATTGCTTACATCTAAATTAAAAAAAAATATTTTTAATTGCTTACATCTAAATTAAAAAAAAATATTTTTAATTGCTTACATCTAAATTAAAAAAAAATATTTTTAATTGCTTACATCTAAATTAAAAAAAAATATTTTTAATTGCTTACATCTAAATTAAAAAAAAATATTTTTAATTGCTTACATCTAAATTTGTATGGAAAAATTTTTTTAAAAATAAATTTCTTGCTCTCAGTTGCCTATCATTTAAAGATTTTCTTCCAAATAAAATGATCACCGACGTGAGATGAAATGTACATTCGTCAATACAAACATCATCAAATGTGTCGCTATTAGCATGTACATATGACCTTTTTTCTCTCTTGGCTTTTACATATCTCAAGGTACAATAGAGAAATATCTTGGGAATTGAATAAAACCGATGTCACCAAATCAAAATGTTGCAGTTATTAATCATATCATATGAGACCCCCACAATCATAGAGTACCTAACGTCATATATAGGGAAAACGAGTTAGGCATACCACCGTGTTCCCCGCACTCTGCTCTACACAGAGTGCGAGGGTCGTCGGAGCTACAAAATGCATCTGACAACACGGTTAAAATCTTTCATCTCTACGTATCACTGCTTGGACAAAGTGGCTTACATGGAGGCTCTGCTCACCTTAATCACTCCTACACATGCCTTTTATCGCCGTGGTGTTCTAGATAAACAAAAAAGTGCTTCGTTAAGACATGGAAGAAAACCTGATATCACAGGTAATTGTGGTTTGGATTATTGCAACACATTCATGGATCATGGTGAAACTAATATCAGCGCAGAATGACTTGGAAACAATGTAAGTGCAGTAAAACTTTTTTTTTTTTTTAACTTTATTAAACGTTATTACTATGTTTACAGGCACTAATAACACATTTTACTGTCACCGTTCTCATAATAATGATTTCATCACAACTATCGTCATTGTTAACCCGACGGTCACATTGGCTGTTGATTTTTTGACACCTAGTTTTCTATTACAAGCAACTGCAACAATGGTGTCTTCAAGGACTATAGAATTCTTCTTTGCCGTAACTGCATTAATCAATGAAGGAAACCCATGTTTAAAACCCATGACTTAGAAGCAATGTAAGTGCAGTAAAACTTTGTCTTGTTTTTTTTTTTTTAACTTTATTAAACTTTAGTAATATTCTTACAGGCAATAATAATACATTTCATTGTCACCGTTTTCATAATAATCATCATTACACCATAACTATCATCATTGTTAACTGATGATATGATGCGATACCTTAGATGTTACATTTCATTGTAAAGCAAACTCCGAACGAATATCTCTTTAATTTCTGAGATACACTCGTTACAAAGATATGAAAATGAATCCATTTTCTGATATTTTTTAAAAAGTAGTGCTTAAGATTCTGAGAGCCTCATACATCTATAATATAAAGCTGAACGTCTGTGTGTGTGCCTCTGGTCATGAATAGGCTCCTATATGGTTGACTATTATAGAAAACTGATCACATATAATGATAGAAGATGTATCGAGACACCGGAATGGGTATGTTTGATCTGGCATAATGATGATTCATTAAAATTGCGGGGTCTGCGTTCACGCCTGGTCCACAAAGTATGGAAATAAAAAAATTAAAAATTAAAAAAAAAAGACGTTTACAAGTGTTTTTGATATAGATGTACATAAAACATACTTATCAAAGTATTATTAACTTAAATAGGGATGGTATAATAAAATTGTGGGGTCTGTGTTCGCGCCTGGCCTCCATGGAATGGAAATAGGTACAAACTTTAATAAAGACTTTTCATATCTATCTGCATAAGTATACTTTGATAATTATGTTTCAGTTTGAAGAAATATGGTATAAAATTATGGGGTGTTCGTTCGCGCCTGACCTCCATCGGATGGAAATATGTCACAATGTTTAACAAGGTTTTTTAATATAGATCCACAGAATATTGTGATAAGTGTTTCAGTGTGAACAGGTATGGTATGATAAATTATGGGGTTTATCTATTTTATTTTTACTTTCATCATATTTTGCTTCAGTTTTGATACCCCCAAATTCGAAGCTATCTCTTTACAACCCTTCCTTTTCATAACCTATCATACTTTCATAAATCAGAGTCAATTTTCTGTAGGCTGTTTTTGAACCCAGTCAAAGACAGATACTTTTGCTAGTATATATATATATATACATATATATATATATATATATGTGCATATGTATATGTTACTGATGGGATAGGATATTTTTCCCTGATTCTTATTGATTCTGTACTCAATGGCCGATTGCAGTACGGATTCCAATTCTTTATAAATCTCTAAATATTTATTTATAAAGTTGTCATTTTTCCCCCCGATTACGGTAAAATAGATGGTTAATGTGCAGATATTTTCTTAAACGTAAAAGTACACTTGTGTGTGTGGGGGTGAGGGGGTTGATCTATAGATTTTAGCTTTATTGGTAATTTAAAATCAATGATTATCTTATTAATACATTACTACCAGCAGTGGAAGATTTTGTTTCAAACAAAATCAAATAAAGACAATTAAAGGAATCGTTTTTGGCATTGGAAAAAATGCACAAATTTTTCCGATTCTGATACCAGATTCCAATTAATCATCCCAACGTGTATATATATATATATATACATACACACACACACACACACACACACACACAATAATTAATCATTGAAGGATGCAGAAACGTTAAAGAAAAGCTTGTTAAACATGCAGTATTGAAACGTGCTCTTAGAAAACAGGATGAAATCTGCAGTTTCTGCCAACTTTAAGAAGAACCGAGATGTACAATCTGTGGCAGATTTCTTCTGTTTAAAGTTGGCTTGGTGAAGATTAGACAAGATATATAAATATTATAGTGGCACCAAAAAGAAAGTTCACATTTGTCATTTTTTCAAAAACTGCAAATTTAAGCTAAATTGAATGTAACTGTTTAAACAAACCATACCTCATTTGATTCGCCTTTTATTCCTCTATGATTTTGTCTGTTCATATTTGACTTTTAATTGAAGTATCCTAGTGTTCACGTCAATTTAAAAAAATTAACTTCGAATCGAAAAGGCAAAAAGCTCCAATGTATGCCCCCCCACAAAAGTCAATTAAAAGTCAAATATGAACAGGTAAAATTATCTATAAATATAAAAGCGAAAATGTATGTATGTATGTATGTATGTATGTATGTATGTGTGTGTGTGTTCGCTTTTTCTGTATGTCTACAAAAGGCTTTTTTCAGAGAAGTGGTCGCTCGCTTCACAACTTTTTAAAACTTTTTATATCACATATAAATCGTAATATCTCACAGTTAACAACGAAGCTCGCCTGTCTATTTAATTTGCTCGATTTCGGGAAGATAAATATTCAACATTTGTTGCTCGCCGCATGTGGGTTAGTCTTTTTCCTATAACATCTTGGGGGGAAAAAAGCGTTCAGCAGTAAATGAAATCCCGCAGTCAAACTTGACCTCATTAACTCATTAAAACGGGCACCAAGTAAATTCAAGTAATTAAATAAATTCAAACGTGTTTTTTTCACACTTTAATTTACAACTTTGCCTCAAGGGTTCGGGTTCGATCCTCATACTTATTTTTTTTTTTACCCACCCCCAGAGTTTCCACACACACCTCCAAACACCCGGGCAACGCCGGGTACCCCTCGCTAGTAGATGAATAAAAGGCGAATCATAAGCAGTTACATTAAATTTAGCTTAAATTTGCGGTGTTTGAAAAAATGACAAGTGCAGACTTTCTTTTTGGTTCCAATATGAGGAAGAAACTCTCACACACACACACACACACACACACACACACATACAAAGTGACTGTTTTATCATAGTAGATATATATATACTCAGACATAGAAATAGTAAAAAACAAGATAAAAGTGCTCAATACGTTAGTAGAGCTGAATAAGTTTTTTTTATTTTACAACCTCAAGTATTGACTTAATCCATTACAATTGTTTCTGCGGACAGAAAATTTACTGTCTGCTTCGTCAGACGGCAAAAGTCAAAATAAGAAAGGGAAGAAAATATGATTTTTAGGATTACGAGTGGATATTAACAAAATAAAAGAAATAGAGAAAAAAAAAAAGATAGAAAGAAGGAAAGAAATATATATTATTTGATACTGTAGATATTCATAATCGTACCCTATTTCCAAACGAGGGAAGATATAACATATGAGAAATATTTGGAATCAAGTATTCACTTGCTGTTATTTCAGATCATTTGAAACCGTAGCAGCAAGTTTTAGTCTCCTCTTCATCAAGGTCAAAGGTTTTGGGGAAATATCAGATATTTTGTAATTCATATGCAAAACTAGGAAAACAAATAACTATGATTGAAACATTTTATCACTGCAAAAAAGTGCCAAAAATAGGCTTTGTATGATGGATGATCTCCTTAATGTACAACCTTAAGGGTAAATGCCACATAGTCCACTACACAATTCAGGTCATTAGCTTTTCAACAAGCCTTCATTTGTTAAATTCTGATCAATAGCAGCTGAGATGTGGAACTTATAAAATCGCTAAAAAGGTGGATATATCTATATGTGGATATATCTATACTCGTAGCAAAATTGAATATTGAAATGTTCATATCCTTGGTTCTATGGGACGAAACTACATGAAAATTTGCAGACTTTTTGAAGATTATAATACTATTCTATGGTTAAAATCTTATGACAATTGGTAAAAAAGAACCTATATTTTCAAACCAATAAAATTTGTATATATAGTGTCCTGGCAAGCCAGCTTTAGTTTTGCTGCTTCGGGATGAATTTTGCTTAAAGTTTTTGCTTGATTGTATATATATTTGTAGGTAAAAGATAGAATTTGTTTTTCTTTTTCATATATATATATATATATATATATATATATATATATATATATATATATATTTGTAGATAAAAGCTATGTTTTTTTTTAACAGCAGATCAACCTGCTTTGTGTTATTTAATGAGGAAATGCCAGTTTCCATTAGAAGTTAAGTAACATGGAGTCTGGCCAGTGCTAAAATGGATGACCATTTCGTAAGACCAGGTGCTGTACGTGCTCTGAAGCATCAAGAGAGGGAAGAATGACACCAGGCTATTCTTGCCCAAGATAATGCAGCACCTTCACAATGACAGACATCAAAATGGATTAATTAAAGTCAAACACTCTTTTTTTCTTTTGTGGTGTGACCGCCTCAGGGAGCAATATAGCTCTCCATTGGGGGAGATTGAGATCCCCTAAACACTGAGTAAGGCCGAGAAATTATACTGATATTATCTGTTAAGCATTATTGGGTGGCCGGACAGCGGCAGGTAACCTTGCTGAAAGGATGAATTTATTGTGTTTTTGTAAAACAGACATATAATTTTATTGTTTGAAAAAAAAAAAAATGACAAGAGATGTCATTTGGAAAGCTAGAATGAAATATAATTTCATTCTTGGCTTGGCAAAACCTAACCCAAGGACGTTTGGTTTTTGAGGTAAGGTCAGATGAGGGGGGTTAACCGGTTAACCCCTGTGAGCGTGTGAATGAGATCAAGTGGTGATCACAGATTCTCAGACTGTGCAAGGAATCGGGACTTCCCCAGAATAACGTGTTGATGGATGATTGGTCTAGCGGTTTACCCCAACCAACCCTTTTCCTCAATCTATAAGCAAATGCCCGGTCCAGAGAGGAGTAAATTGGAGCCGAATCTCGAGACAAGAACACTAACCCAAGTGAGACGCCATACCCCCTTTCGTCCACCGTAGACAACGAAGACTAAGATTCCGGACTGTTTTCTGGTGTAACGAGATCAAACAGAACAATTGTATATATGTAAGACACCTGTAAATTTTGTGAATTAACTTTTAGTAGACTAGATACCTCTGCATTTGTTTTCTTTTGGCTTGCATGAGAAGCTAATTAATTTTCAGCGGACGCCGGCATTGGGAATCGACAACGAGGCGGGCGATGCGGAAGAATCTTGTAACGCGCTCGCAGGAGAAGGACGATCACGACCATTGCAGTTTTGAAGGGGTCAGGGGTTACATTTGGTAACCTGCGACCAGGGGACTTCTTACACTTTTAATTAATAGCTGGCAGGGAAAGAGCATTTCATGCCTTTTCAAATGATATTAGTTAAGTCTGCATCATTAATCCCTGAAATCATTAACTTCCACTTGAAGGCTGCCGCAAAGAAAGTGCTACTCACACCTGAAAGTATTCTGTACTTCTACAAAGCCACCATTCGCCCTTGCATGGAGTATTATTGTCACATTAGGGCTGGTGCATAAAAAGAGTCTTCAATTTAATAGGTCCCACTTTGTCAACTAAGCTCCAACTCTTGTCTCATTGCCGTAATATTGCATCTCTGTGTCTGTTTTAACAGTATTTTAATGGAATGTACTCTGATGTCCAAGTGACTATATGCCTTGTTAGAGGTGGACGCGAGTATAAAAAAAAAAAATTCAGGGTTGATTAAACACAAGATCAGGTGATGATTTGAAAAGCCATTGCATTAGAAGTGCATTTTTGCATACCAAAAAACTGCCTGAGCTGCCCCGTCGGCATTCTTCAGTATGGGGGCGTTTCAGGTGATTATCAATAAACTCCATTTCAAAAAGAGAAGATAAAGCTTGGGAGGATGGACCTCCTAGAACCACACAGAGCTATACGTCTGCCTGACATAAATAATGTTACCTAGCTTCAAAATGGCCCACATTCTGTTGGACTGATTGCCAAGGATGTATCCTTAACTGGTATGAATAATATATACAGTAGAACCCCAGAATTCGGCATTAAAAATTAGTAACAAAATACAGTACAGTATATAATACACATGTATATAATTAAATTACATTATGAATAACAGTATATAATACACATGTATATAATTAAATTACATTATGAATAACACCGTAAGACAGAGCAAATACCGTAACCATGGGTCGGAAAAACATCAGATTCCATATCGTAACCTGAAAAAAAATATCCTAGGGCCACCGTATCCCCGGGTTCTACTGTACTCAGAAATTTTCACTCCGATATAAACACGAACACTATTCTCATTTATATTTGTTTTTTCTTATTATTTGGATTATTCATAATACTATCCTCATCTTGAGTTTTATTTTATATTTCAGCAGATATAACCTCTGACCTTCATGTGAATTTCTAAAAAAAAAAAAAAAAAAAAAAAAAAAAACTGTAATGTTCAATTTTACAATATTATGACTAGATAAACCCGGGTAAATTACGCAGTGTTATTTGAAATTAATGCTATTTACACATGGATTAGTTTCTTAAGCAGTGCTCAGATTACAGACTGTATCATTTTTTAAATTTTTTCTTTTTTACTAGGGAGTCACCACTTATCAAGGCCCGAAGATCACTCGAGGATAAGGGTTAATGAATGTAAGGTGGTAGTGTAGTAATCGCTAATGGTGTAAATTGGATAGAATTTGATTATTTATGGGGACGGCTCAACAAAAACTTGTTTACATTGGATTTGAAGGCTACCATGTTGTATTCAACCAGGAAGTAGAACAGCGGAACAGTGTTCCATAGGCGGGCAGTTCAGGGAAAGAAGCTTTGTTCATGAAATCTGTGTTTAGATTTAGGCACAGATAGAAATTGGGGAAAATTGTATATAGTGGTTGTAGCTAGTCGAGTTAAAAACAAAAATCTTACTCAAATCAAATTAGCATTGGTCAAAACATTTTCTTTTTCTTTTTTCTTTTTTTTACTAAAATCTTTATCATACATGTTAGCACCGTTAGTTTACGTTTCAAACAATTTTTTCCCCTCTTGATTTCGAACATCTTCACGTTTCGTCTGCTCATGCATGAAGAGAAATAAAAGGTCACCAATCTCTGGAATTGGGTTGAAATTATTAGAGAGAAACACAGAGATCAGATTAAAAAAAAAAAAATTAAAAAAAACAAAAAAAAAAAAAAATACTGTGTGTGAAAAAAAAAATTTGGGCTGACAAAGGGAGGTAACTTCAATAAAGTTTGACAGTGGATTATTTCTTTTTACTGTTGAAATTGTAAGGAGGGGTTGTACAATTTTTGTTTTTCTTTATAATTTTTATAATTAGAGGTTCCCATATACTGCTGATGTCTATGCTTGGTCTGCTTAGTAATTTTTCTTTTTTTTTAGCATGTGTGCTGCTTCATTACTTCGTTAAAAACAACTTCAAGAATACGAAAACATATACGGAGCTCTGATGTTGTTTGTCCTCTTGCTTGTCACTGTGCACACTTCATTTGTACATGAATAGTTTAAATGGAGGGTGGAAGTAAATAAAAGGGCAAATCGGGAAGAGTAATAGAAATGGTGAATAATAAAAATGCAGATTTTTTTATATTGGATCATCATTTCAAGGGCAAGCACCACTCGAGGATAAATGTGAATAAATATTGTTGATTACCACATTTAAATATGATTAGAAAAAAAAACAAAAAACAAATTCAAAATAATCGTTTATTTTCATTCGCTTTTATTTCTACATTTTTGTTGTTTTGTTTTACGGCATATCAACCCTATTCAGGTTATTTGATGTTGAATCCAATAATTTTTGAAAACTTTTCATGCTTCAAATTTTTTTATATCTTCAAATATTTATTCACAGTGTTTGATTTGGTTCTTTTGTCGATAAAAAGTTTTGGTTTTGGCTTTGCAGAGCATGATTGAGTTTTGCAAAGGGAAAGGAAAACTGATGCTAGCATGGAAACGGACGTTAAACGATGATGATCAACGTTTGATCAACTTGAAGTCAGGAAGCCAGTATCTTTAGACAACCTGATCTGGTAGCACTGGTTTGTACATTTTAAAAGAGTTTAATAATAGTTTCTTCTGTTGGGCTGCTATACTTTGGAATACCCTTTCTATTTCCTGCATCATGCAGAAATTTAAATGTAATGTGAACAAACATCTCCCTACTGAACTCCTCCGTTAGACATGATCCCAAATAGTAGACCATTACGTTCCAAATGGCAATATGCTTTGTTTGTGGTGAAAAAAAATAAAACCAAAAAAAGTCTTCACATATTTATGGTGTTTCGTTATTCATGATGTAACTGCCCGTGTTTACCGTTAGATGCAGTTTCACGTCCAACCGGACTGGATGAAAGTAAAGCTGGGAGTGATGACAGTTAAGAGGTTGCTCCGTAAAGCTCTTGCAATCGGGATGCAATTTTATATCTTATCTACAACAGTGTAAAAATTGAAGAGTTACTTTAGAGCCAGCACAACTGGAATCGTTCTGTTATACTGTAGAATATTTTTTTTTGTTTTTCCTATTTGACCAACTGAACATTTTTTTTTGTCTCGATTCAAAATTTTCAAATGTATTTCTTAAATGTTAAAAAGATAAAAATATTAAGAATTATTATAAGGAATTTAACATTACATTTTAGACCAGGCAACACTGGGTACATCTGCTAGTATATCTATATATCTATAAAAGTGAAATTGTCTGTGCATGTATCTGTGTGTGTGTGTGTGTACATTTCCCTACCAAATTACTCTCTCAATTTTCAGTCTGCAGACTCGAGATTTGACATAAGGGGTATTGAGATTTGGGAAAATCTTTTCAATTGGTTTTCAGCCAGAAATTTAGCTGTCAAGTGGTCAAAGTTCAACGATTTGACTTTTGAAAACTCTAACAAGCTCCTCTGCCAATTTTGGGTTTAAACACTTAAAATTTTAGATGTAGGTTCCTTGGACATGGATCAAACATTTTAATTTGATTTCAACCCAAAACAATAAATGTTAAGGGTGTAAAAGTTAAAAAAAAATTTGACCTCTCAGCCAATTTTTGGTCTAAACATTTGAAATTTTACATAAAGTGTATTCAGACATAGGGCAACCTTTTTAATCGTCTTTTGGCTGGAAATTTGGCTACCAAAGGGTCAAAGTTCAAAAGATTTGATCTTTGCGGTCTCTAGCAAACTATTCAGCCAATTTTGGGTCTAAACATTTGAAATTTTACATAAAGAGTATTTAGACATGCAGCAAGCTTTTTAATCAGTTTTTGGGCGAAAATTTGGCTGTCAAGAGATCAAAGTTGAAAGAGTTGACCTTTGCAGACTATCAAACTTCTCTGAGAATAATGGGTACTTGTCCAGTTTACGACCCAATCTCTGGTAACTTTATGTTGGCATCTTCCAGCAGGTTACGTAAGCAGCTGGGAGATGTCAAAGCGATTATCCAATCAGCTGTCAGAAGATGACAAGTTTCAATGAAATTGTGAAATTCGTTAAACCAAATTCGTTAAACCAAGAAGAATATTTTAAACCGAAAATGACTTTTAACATGCTATGTCAATGTGAAATGCCCCCTTCTCCCTCATGTTAAGAATGGTTTTTAAACCGTTCTTACCATGGGGAAACAGGGGTGGGGGAAGGCATTTTGAATTGTCTGACAACGTTTGCTTTGGAAGATTCCGATGCAAATTTGTAAACTGTATCGCATCGTGTAATTGCTCGAATTGTAATAAAGGATGTAGAAATTTGGGATTTCATTTACAATGGTTATAAAGTAAGTGTCCATTTGGTTTTTCTTCGTTACGAGAGAGAAATTTGATATATTGAATTTCAAATAAAACCAATGGTATCTACTTAATTGTCATGTCACGGCAATGAACATATCCAAAAATTACAAAAAGCGATAAGGTAGAAAATTAATTATTAAATTAAAATAGTTTTCGAAGACAATTACCCAAAATTGAGTTTTGCAAAAAGAGAAACCAGAGAGTTTGACTGAAAATTGCTGAAATCTTAGGCCAATTTAGCAAAACTCAATTTTTGCTAATTGTCCATGAAATTCATTAATAATTAATTTTCTACCTTATTGTTTCTTGTAATTTTTGGATACGTTCATTATTGCGGCATGACAATGAAATAGATATTAGTTTTATTTGAAATTCAATATTTCCATTTTCACTCTAATAATGAAAAAGGACCGTTCATGTTACAATGAGGGTATAGTAAAGTAATGCCTCCCCCACCAACTCAGTGAACGAAAATAAGTTTTACATCGACACCAGAGTCAAATATGTTAGTTAAAAATAAAATCACATGGATACAATACTTACTTGTGATGGAAAAAAAATTAACATTCACCAAAATTTACAGAAAATAATCCGGTAATTTTTAATTATTTAAGAAATAAAAGAAAAACCCGAATTGAAGTTGTCTCCCCCTGAAATACATAAAAAAAATATGGTGTTTTTTTTCTATTTAACACACAATTACGCTTGGCATGTGGATTTCTTAAATAATTAAAAAACTACTGGAGTATTTTATGCAAATTATGGTGAACGCTATTTTTTCTATAAATATTTCCTAATATTTTCCTGTTATTTTATTTCTAACAAGTGTATTTAACTTGGATGTTGATGCAAAGAAATACAAATATTTTTTTAAATTATTTTTTTGATAATCATGTTTATAATGTGGTAATCATTGATAATTTGAAATTTAAGTGCAAAAAAATTTTAAATCTTGAAAAAAAAAAAAAAAAAATGTTCAAATTAAGATTGTCTACTCTTTTTTACTTCTAGTTTCTGTTCTGCAGAAGGAAAAACAGTGACAAGCAATATATGGTCCCTTTCTGAATAATGATTATCTTCCTCTCAGATTACTTGAAAGTCTCCCTTTCCCCATGTAAAAAATGGCTTTACATGTCTAATTATCCCATCTAATGGACAGCAGAAACCGGAAGTCAAAATGAGCAAACAATCTTGACTATAACAAAAAAAAAAAATCATTAAAAAATAAATAAATGAATAACATATAAAATAAAAATTAAAAAAATAAAAATGTAAAAATGAAAAAAATAAAATAAATGAATAAAATAAAAATAAGATTTAAAAATAATAAAAGTAAAAAATATTTAAAAAATAAAAAAAACTAAATAATAAAATAAAAAATTACAATTAAAAACAAACAAATAAATAATCAAATTAAAATAACAAAATCTAAATGAATAAAATAAAAATAAAAGAATTAAAATTAAAAGATAAAAATTTCATCCAAAAATAATAAAATAAAAAATAAATAACATCAAGAATTAAAGTAAAAAAAAACTCGGCAATAAATAAATAAAAAATTTTAAAAATAAATAAAAAATTTTAAAATAAATAAATAAAAAACAACAATAACAAAAAAAAAAAAAATGGAAAAGAAAAAAAGAAAACTTTCCTGAAGCCCTACTATTCATTATTGAAAAATAAATGGCGGGCTATTAACAATTGTGTTAATGATGGATGAGAAGAAAATTATAATGATTACTTTTTAGGATGAAGCCTGGTAGAAAACACTCATTGAATTCTTATTTGGTTTTGTAGAAAAAAAACAAAAAACATTTCCTTTGGAATATTTGAATGTGACAGAGTTTTCTTTGCGATCATTCATTCGGAAATAAAAAAAAGATTTTTCAAGAGATTGCAAGAGTGTTACGATGAACCATATCAGAGCATGTAGTGTTGCTGTTTCTCTTCAAGTCTTCGTGAGAAGATGATGCACGTCGTGAAAAATGCAACCATTATGTAGAACGAGACGACTATGAGACTGCTCTTGTATTCCCAGACATACACTTGGCACAAGCATATACTGATCAGGGTGGCTGCTGCAAGGGATTTGCGTTGTTTGGATGGGAAAAGCATCAGGTAGATCTGAAACGGACAAAGATATTTATTATAATAATGAACGTTGCATATCTATTAGTGTTGCGACGATTAATCGGAATTGGAATTAAAAAAAAAAACAGTATGTTTTTAAGATATCGGAATCGGTATCAGAAAAAAAAAATTGTACCTATGAGAAGACTTAAATAAGTTTCCAGACTTTTTTGTACAAGCATTTAAAATTGTTGTAGACTCTTGAAAATTCAGTATGTCATTGCTATATATCTTATGAGATGACTGAACAATTTTTATGATTTCAGGTTAAAATGAATAGCTACAGCAGGGATTAGAATACACCCTACTAAAGCCTGATTGTCACAACTGGTGAATGTCAAAAATGCAATCTGAACGTGAGGACAATTTAGAACAATATGCAATAAAATTCTGTTTTAAACTTGGAAAAAATGCAATAAAAACATATGGAATGCTTCGGATTGCTTTTGAACCATCTTGCATGAATCGAGCATCATTTTTGGAGTAGCATAAGAGATTCAAAGAAGGCAGGGAGTCTGTGAAGGATGATAAAGAATTGTGAGAGGAGTAAGGAAGTCAGAACACCAGGATGGATAAGGATTATCATGTGTCTATAGAGACAATAAGTTTGATGTTATTGTGGACACTGTACACACAATTATTCACAAGGAAATGAAGATGCAGAAGATTTGCGTGAAATCTGTCGTAAGGTGCTCAGAGAAGATCAGAAAGAAAGACGTTGTCATGAGAGGAAGGAGATGGTCGAGCTAATCAATGCGCATTCCACAGTTCTTAATGCTCTGTGATAAAAGCTGGATTTACTGCTATGATCCAGAGACCAAGAGAAAGATTTCCCAGTGGAAACTACTGGTTCTCCCAAACCCAAGAAAGCCAGACAGATCAAATCTACTCAGAAACTTATGATGATCCTTTTTTTTTTGGACAGCATGCGCATGATCTACATGTACTGGGTTCCCACTGGACAGACAGTCAACGAGGAATACTATGTTGAGGTTTTAAGGGAGTTCAAGAAGAGATTCCGTCGGAAGAGGCCAACACTCCTCTTCCGATCGGGTTAGTGGCATTTCCACTAGGACAATGCAACAGTCCACAACTCCATCCTTGTCACAAACTATTTGACTAAGATGAGCATCAAGACAGTTCCTCATCCTCCTTATAATTTAGACCTTGCTCCCTGTGACTTTTGGTTATTCCCCAAGCTCAAGGAAAACTTTAGAGGCTGTCGTTATGAGACAATTGAGGAGATGTCATTGACACACTCACACAACAGGACTTCCATGGGACCTTCCAGAAGTTGTTGGAATGGTACAACAAGTGCATTGCAGCCGGAGGAGATTACTTTGAAGGGGATTAGAGTTTTACGTGTGTACTACCAATAAAAGTGCCCATATAAAAATGTCTGCAAACTTAATGAAGGCACCTTGTAAATTCCGATAAAAAAAAAACGATTCTTTTATTTCTTTTTTAAACTTTATTTTCTATTACAGGTATTAATGATAAAAGGATAAATATTTGATTTAAACTACCAGTAAAACTAAAATCTAAAGCTCATAATAATGAATTTAAATAAAAATGGCACAGATAAAAATGGCACAGATAAAAATGGCACGAATAGGTAAGTAAAACAAAGTAGCCCAAGTGAAAGTCTCACAATTCTTGGATACAACACATGAAAGAGAAAAGATTAAGGAATTGGTCAAATTCCCAAGAAAATTATATTTACATCTAAAAGTAGATGAGAACTTTTTGCTATTCCCTCTTCCCCTGAAAAATGAAAGTCTGCTTTTTAGGTAACAAGCAGATGTACCCAGCGTTGCCCGATATTATTAAATGTAATATTAAATTCCTTAAAAAAAAAATTAAAAAAAAAAAAATTGAAAGAAACTGAGACATGTACATGCGACTATTATGTTTTTTCTAAACAATTCACTTCTTGTAAGTAAAAAAAAAAATACTCAAGCTGAGATCGAAACCAAAACCTAAAGACAGTGAGTCAAGTACGATAATCATTAAGCCAGCTTGACACAATCATTAAAAAGTGTTTTCAAACTTACTTATTCTTAACATAAAGAAGCTGTTATGTGAATGATATGCGCATGTGCAGTCGCAAAACAGTTGACAAACAGATAAAAATCCAATTACCCCCCCCCTCCAAGTACTAATTTTTTAATTTTGAGCCCTTAGCAGCCCTTTTTGCCCAGATGAAAACCAATTAAAAAGTTTTCCACATGTCTGAATACCCTTTATACCAAATTTCAAGTCTGTAGATCAAAAATTTGTTGAGTATATAGGTTGAGAGTTGTCCTCACACACACACACAAATTCTCACTATATATATATATATATATATATATATATATATATATATGATTAATTTTCGAAATATAATTATTGGACCATATGGAAAAGTGCTTGAATACTTTTGAACAATTTAGAAGAAACATTTTACCTGGAATGCCGTCAGCGCAAAAGATATGAAGAATGCCGCTGCATACTGAGTTAGATACTCATCATAAATCTGAAGTAAAAGTAGAATAAAAAATAATTTAAAGTTTAATATAAAAATGTTAAATGATTAAGTAAACATCAAATTGGATGAATAGAAAAATTAACTGAATGTTTAAACATAAAAGTAGCTAAATATAAAAATAAACTAAAAAACAGAAAAATATCAAAGTAACTAGATGTAAAAATAAACTAAAAACAGCTAAATATCAAAATAGCTAAATTAACTAAAAAACAGCTAAATATCAAAATAGCTAAATAAAGTAAAAAAAAATAGCTAAATATCAAAGTAGCTAGATGTAAAAATAAACTAAAAATAGCTAAATAGACAAATAAACTAAACAACAGCTAACTATCAAAGTAGTTTGAAGGTAAAACTAAAAAAAAAAAACAGCTAACTATCAAAATAGCTAAATAAACAAATAAACTAAAAAACAGCTAACTATCAAAATAGCTAAATAAACAAATAAACTAAAAAACAGCTAAATATCAAAATAGCTAAATAAACAAATAAACTAAAAAACAGCTAACTATCAAAATAGCTAAATAAACAAATAAACTAAAAAACAGCTAAATATCAAAATAGCTAAATAAACAAATAAACTAAAAAACAGCTAAATATCAAAATAGCTAAATAAACAAATAAATTAAAAAACAGCTAAATGTCAAAATAGCTAAATAAACAAATAAACTAAAAAAAAAAACAGCTAAACATCAAAGTAGCTTGATGTTTTTAACTAAAAATGTTGAAGAACTATGAAGATGGGAGTGGTATTATTAAAACAAGCAACTTTTTGTGCTCCAAGATTTATTTTTCTACATATTCACCATCATTCTTAATACATTTTTGCCAAATATTCACTAATGCATCTTAGAGTACAACACTGTCAATATCTGCAACAGAGACACAGAACTTTCAGATCATATTTACATACCTTGACCCACTTTTATTTGGTTAACCAAGCGCGATTAAATGTTATTTTCCTAATTGTAGATTTGTCTATGCTGTGTTCATTTTACTTGTATATTTTGAATTGCCGGCATTATGGATATGAGAGTTACATCCCTTTCTCACAAAACTACCCAATGTTATATGGAAAGCATCAGGTTGTTTTCTGATAAAGGGACATAATTCTTGTATTCACAATAATACGATGTAATTTCAGAACAGTGTATTTCGATTTTATTTTCAATATTTAAATATTTTAATAGTATTTTTGGTGCAAGTCTATAAATGGTCCACTAGTAATCTTTTTTACTATAAAAATCTGAAAAAAATCTTTATAATGTACGTACTTGTCACTGCATGAAAATGTCATATTCCAAAAATCACGTAAATCGATCAAGTAGTTTTTTTTTTATTTAAGAAAATCAAATATTATGAGACATTTTATCGAAGAAAAACTTCCCACCATCTTGTTTTTGAATGATACACTGCTAGCGACACCTGTTGGGAATGTTGGGAATATAAGATCGGCAAGGGGGCAGACAATTGACTTTCCACACTATAGAACAAAAAACTTGGAAAATTAAGACATTTATAAGTTTTTGAGGATGTTGAAAACGAAAATAACGTTTAAAATTCCAGCAAACAAGTAGTTTCCAAGATATGAAGAAATGTTAGTTAAAAGAAAGTGGGTTATCACTTTTCTATAATAATTTAACGTATAATGATCACCCACTTTATGGCCACCACTAGTGTAAAACTTGAATTTACGCCGCTGAAATACACATTTGCCGAACTTTTGTTGGAGGAACGTCAACGTGTGGGTGCTCAATTTACGTAAAATTCTTCATATCTTGGAAACTACTCGTTTGCTGGAATTTTAAACGTTATTTCCGTTTTCAACATCCTCAAAAACTTATGTCTTAATTTTCTAAGTTCTTTTTCTATAGGGTGGAAAGTCAATTGTCTGCCCCCTTGCCGATCTTATATTCCCAACATTCCCAACAGGTGTCGCTAGCAGTGTATCATTCAAAAACAAGATGGTGGGAAGTTTTTCTTCGATAAAATTTCTCATAATATTTGATTTTCTTAAATAAAAAAAAAAACTACTTGATCGATTTACGTGATTTTTGGAATATGACATTTTCATGCAGTGACAAGTACGTACATTATAAAGATTTTTTTCAGATTTTTATAGTAAAAAAGATTACTAGTGGACCATTTATAGACTTGCACCGTATTTTTATTAATACTTAAAAAAATAATTTAATAATATTTATTTTAATTTTATTTTTAATATTTTTACTGGACATAAAGAATACATTTTTCAAGACATTTTCCATCATTTTAAGGAAATAATAGAAATAAATCCTTTTTAAGGTAAAAGTAAAAATTCAAGGACTTTTCAAGTATGTGCGAACCTTATTTATGTAACGTTCTTGGAAAATGCCGATGATAATGTGATCCCCAATTTAATTTTAAAAATAAGTTTTTATTTGAATTTATATAATAAATATGTTTATGAATGTATAAAAATAAAATTATTGAAATCAAAATAAAATTTTAAACATAAAAAAAAACGTATCCAATATTCCCAAAATAGTTTTAAAAGATTTTTAAAATGTTTTCAATAATTCTTAAAAAAAAAAAAAGACTGCAAAAATTGTTTTTAATAATTTAAACAATAAAACTAATTTCAATAATTCTTAATTAAAAAAAAAAAGACTGCCAAAATTGTTTTTAATAATTTAAACAATAAAACTAATTTCAATAATTCTTAAAAAAAAAAAGACTGCAAAAATTGTTTTTAATAATTTAAACAATAAAACTAATTTCAATAATTCTTAAAAAAAAAGACTGCAAAAATTGTTTTTAATAATTTAAACAATAAAACTAATTTCAATAATTCTTAAAAAAAAAAAAAAAGACTGCAAAAATTGTTTTTAATAATTTAAATAATAAAACTAATTTCAATAATTCTTAAAAAAAAAAGGTATTTGTGCATTTAACGAACCAGACGTAACTCAGCATTTGCTCGGCTTTGTCCGGTGCATGACGTCAAAAGCCGGATAAAACCGAGCGTTGGCGATAAAATAAAAACAACGCTACAACAAAATAACTGTACAATGAAATTGTAAAATGTAGAAACAAAAAAATTAAATAAATAAAAAGCAAAAACCTACCGTTCATTTCTGTTTTTTTTTTTTTAAATTATTGTTTGGAATTGTTTTCTGTTTTCAAAATAAATACATATAAGACAAGTTTTTTTTTTTTGTTAACTTTTTTTTTGTCTGAACTGTTTTTTTTTTCAATTTTTAACGTAAAAAAAGGGGGGGGGGGCAGGAACAAGGATTATTTTTACATTTTTTTCGCCAGAAACAAGGATTTGTAGAAAAGTTTGATAGAAAAGTAACTTATCTTGCCTTTGATAATATTTGTTATATATTTGTTTTTTGACAACTTTTTCGAATCTATGTATACAGTAATACAAACCCCTTTTTATTTATTAGTGGAAGGTGGGTTTCGGCCTTCCTATTTGGTACAGTGACCAAGAAACCCTCCTTTTCGGCGGGATCGTATCCACCGAAGACCCAGACCAGTGTCACAAGTCTGCCGGCGGTTAAAAACGGACTCGTCGATTTCTACTGTATGGCCTGGGCCTCCAATCTGCCGGGGATTCCTAAGAAAATAGTATATCACGCAGGAAAATCTTCCAATCCACAATTGTGTGGTGAGAACGTAACCCACAATCGGGATGGAGATTTTTTTGTAGATGCCATCTCGAACGCCCATAAGTATATTATTTTTATGATACACGCGATGGTTAGTTGGGATTTTGAGAAGAAGGTCCCAATCCTAATGGAGGTCCATCGACAACATGTTACACTTGTTTTTAATAATTTAAACAATAAAACTAATTTCAATAATTCTTAATTAAAAAAAAACAAAACTTTTCAATAAAGAGTACATGCACAGGGAAGATACAAACGTGAGAGAAAAAAGTGAAGGAACTGATTTGCCTTTTCACCACTTTCGGTAGCACCCATGCCGGAAGTTAGGAAGTATGTTAGCTGACTATAACCCTTTTGGACAAAAACATGAAACTCTTGAAAAGATAGATAAATGAACAAATAACTCTGTTCTACCAAACGAATATAATATTGGAAGATGCTCAATTTTCTACACAACAAAATTGTCATGAATGCAAATAAAGAATGCAACAAAATTTACAAAGATGCGACAGCAAACGAAAGATATATTTATAGCTGAAAAATTGCTTTTATACTCACTTGCATTTGCAATACATTGCTCTTAGAATAAATGAGAGTTTTGTTTAACAGATTTCAAAAGTGAAGAGCACATGGCCATCATCCACCTTCTTCATTTTCAAGGCTCTCTGTAACGGTGTTCGCCTTTGAAGGAAGTTTCTAATGGATATTTGCAAGCAGTTCACAGACACACATCTACGCCGGCCAAAAGAGATAATATACAGCACTTGGTATTTTGAAATGGTCAATCATCTGATACTGGCCAGACTCAACAGCCCTTAACTTCATTAATTAAACGCATCATCATCATCATCTTTGGTTTAGTGTCCATTTTATATGCTGGCATGTGTTGGATGACTTTAAGAAATTGATTTCCAAACTAACCTATCTCTGGCCAGGTCTTTACTTATCTTGTTTTCTCTCAACTCCATTTTTATCATTCCCTCCCATATTTTTCTTAGCCTTTCTCTGTGAACTGGACTTGCTACCTCAACTGTTCTATATCTATTCATTCAACATGACCATGCCATCAAAATCTTCTGTTTTGTACATATCTCCCTATATTGCTCAGATTTAATCTTCCTCTGAGGTCATCAGAACTAAGCCCATCTTTTAAACTCACATTACACATCCATCATATGGTTCTCTGTTATGTGTTTGAGTCTAGGGGTATTAAACATGCAACATATGTTAAAAAAAAAACCAAAAAAAACTTAAACTCAGGGTTTAAAGAAAAAAAAGTATTTATTCTACATAAAAACAAAGAAACAGAAATATTTACAAATGGCCTAAGGGAGATAAGTTTGTTTACACTTAGAATAAAGATCGGGTTATTAAGAATTTGGTCAAAGAGAAGGTCAGAAAATCTTTATAATTATCAAACGAGTGTTTGTAATTGATTCTTTTTATCAGATTCCTTTCAACCAGATTTGGATCCCAGGCCGGAGTTAATCTAGTCAGCGTCCAACAATCTGGAGCAGCGTAATGACTTAATCTGACTCACTAGCTGACTAAAGAGTTGACGCTATATCAGCATTCTTTTATAGTTTTGGTGAATGGAAAGTTCCAGAAACATTTCAAATGGAACACTACTATATTTACAACTCTCCAGAAGCTATTGAAAAAGAACATTTTTATATATCAATTTTAATGTAATGTTTTTAATAATTATACATTTTTAATATTACTATAAGAAATTGTAATGTCTTAATATTTTTATGAGAAAAATGAAAAATGTCTTTCCGTGACAGCGGTAACGTAGATGCACAGATACCTGCCATTGTTGATCAAGCAATACTGGACATTTACGAGAAATCCGGTTTGTAATAAATATGCAACAGTAATGACATCTCATCTCGACCGGATTTGGATCCCAGGAAATATTGGCTGGAGTTAATCTAGTCTGACAACCTGAGGTGGCATAACGACTTAAGCTGACTAACTGAAGAGTTGACGCTAACAGCATTCTTTTATAGTTTTGGTGAATGGAAAGTTCCAGAAACATTTCAGATGGAACAACACAACTTAGAACATTCCAAAAGCTCTCGAAAAAAAACATTTTTATATTCTAATTTTAATGTAATGTTTTTAATATTAATAAATTATACATTTTAAATATTATAAGAAATTGTAATATCTTAAGACTTTTATGAGGAAAATATCCTCCCATGACATCTCTTATTATTTTGTTCTATGCAACGCATGTCCTCAACTCTCTCTCACCAGGTTTCACTCCTATGCATCATCACACATCATGCTCATATGTGACAGACTCTTTTCTTGGTTGACAATGATAATGGACTGTTAGTAATGGCAGAAGTTCCCTGAATGTAATCCATCCACTGCTAATTCTTACAATCACAATCGCACCCGCTCCACCCTGTGCTCCAATGATATCACTAAGGTAACCAAACTTCTGAAGAATTTCAATAGCCTCATCGTCCAAATATTATTTTTCTTCATACGAGTTCTTATCCATTTCTATTATTTTACATTTGCGCAAAAACTGGTTATCATTTCTCAACCTACCCTGCAACCTCACCTGTACTTCTTGCGTACCAAATATTTACACATGCGACAGACAATTGCTTCAATTATTGCTCTGACTTTTTTGGATGAGTTCTCCATAATAATTGAAATTTCATAGAGAGATTCACTTTATATTGCCATGGCCAACATGCAAAGCATATTTAACGTGGAAAAGACATGCTAATCATATATATAATGGCAAACACACACACACACACACATATATATATATATATATATATATATATATATATATATATATATATATTAGAATAATAAAAATAGTATTCCAGCGAGATGGAGAGATAAAAAAGGAACAAACCAAGTCACACATTCATCAACATTTCGCCTTTATTGTAAGACTTCTTCTGGATGAATGAATAGCAGAAAATAAAATACCAGTACAATATTTGAAAATATATTTGTTGTAATGAAATTTGTAATAAGCACTGATTCCATCTGAGTTTATTTGAAATAAATTTAACTATTTTTGCTTGTTTGTATGATTATGCTTCAATGAATAAAAGAATAATGCACTTAGAGAATTGCTATTTCTTATTTCTCTTTTATGTTCATTGAGCTTTTTCTCTACGTTTCACTAACATAAATATAATGACAAATATACATGTGCATAGCGCAACAGTTAGAAGCTCCGACTGTCATTTGGGTAATCGGGTTTCGATCATGGCTTCACGTAGTTGTTTGTCTAGCCGCACTAATGAGCCATGAAACAGCGAAACAGTACTGTATGTGGATGACTCTAATGCTCCCTATCTTAGGTTGAGCATATTGGGAAATGATATACAAATTACCATTAGCATATGAAGCGATGCTCTTTGCGTAAACAAATTGTATATATATGCATGTGTGTGTGTGTGTGTTCATATCCTGTTTTAAAAGATACAGGCCATATTGTTTTATTTTTTGTTTGCACCTGTGACAATCTAGCACAAGGCCACCATTTCTGAGTGCTCACCTCTGTACATGCATTGCATAACACCATGTGCACCTTTCAGATAAAATGAATGCAGAACAAATTCAGTTTTCGTTTTTTTAATCTATGTTTGTTTTATAGAAGCCACTTGATGTCAGAAAGTAAAAGAAATGAAAGACAAGTAATACAAATGTGGGAGACACCTATTGAGCTTAGTCTTGAAAAGATCAAGGCTATAGGTAGGAGGAAAACAGTCAGTAAGAAGAGAGTTCTACAAGTCTGCAGTTCTTGGAAAGAAGCTACAGAAATAGAAAGCTGTATTATAATGTGGAATCTGAATGTGGAATTGATGAAGACCACTAGACTAACAAATCAAATGAGCTGGAACAAAGGAAGCAGCAAATAAATCAGACAATTCTGAAGAATATCTGCTATAATAGTAATTAACTTACGTCCATGTGTCCTGTGCTGACGACATTCAAACCATGAATTAAGTGTAAGACGAGACACATAAGAGACATTGCCAATGCCGTGTAGCCAGTCACGCCCAAAGGAATATATCTTCCGCCCATACTTGCTGTAAAGAAAGAAGACAAACACTTATGCTCATGTCGTTTTAATATGTATTTCTATATAACATTTATGTAAGATTAGCAAAAAGACCTGATGTTGCCCGGGATTAAATGAAGATTGCTACTATATTCTTTTTACTATGCTCATAGCACCATATCATTTTTTTTTTTTTTTTTTTTTTTTTTTTTTTACTGCTCTCCAGTTGTGGCCCCTAATATTGTAACAGAGCATGGATGCATATATGCAAATGCCGTACCATGTGCAAAATATGTCACAGTAAGGTTAAAAAAAAAAAAAAAGACTGTAAAAAGACCGTGTGTACAAACCAAGAGGACATTCGAGGGGACAGAGGTCAGAACGAAAGAGCACGTTAGAGATGTGGGTGATGTCACAGCCGTAATGAGAAGTCATACGTGGCGGGAGAATGAGTAATAAAGATCTTTTCTTAAAACCTGAAACAAGAGTTAAAGTTCTTTTCTCTTTCTTATTCTTTGTCTCCTTTGTGACTGAGTCTACAACATGTGGGTCCCGGGTGTCTACATGTAAACGTGTGTAATGTTATAATATCATTGGAAGAAACTGAAATTTTGAAAAACTCTCTGAATTAGTGTCTTACATATTGGTTGTAATTTTATTAAAATCGGTTGCATGTATTTAAAGTTTTTAGGAAGTTCTGCCGCCATAAATCCCAAAGAGGTGGAGAGTACATAGAGATTTGGGACTTCTCTGGAAAATTTTATGCATATTATTCAAATTTCATCGAAATAGGATATATTTTAAATTTTAAAGGTGGCTCTATTCCTGTAGCTCCCTGGGTGTGGGATGGGGTGCATTTAGAGATTTGGTCTGTCGTTAAAGAAATTTTATACATACGATTTAATTCTATTATTTGGATTCTTTGAACTATTATTTTTATCTCGAGTTTTATTTGCACAAAGTTTCGGTTGATGTGACCTTCAACTTTCTTCAGGTCTATTTTGTCAAACTCAGAAATTTGCACGGAATTTCGAATGGAACCCTTTATTTAATCCATTTCTGTTCGAAATTTCATGCAGATTCCAGAGTTCGACAAGGTACACCTGTAACGTTACGTGGCGTTACATCTCAAACCACTCGGACCCACGCATTGTCTGGTATCATCGCAAAGGAATAAACAAATAAAACAGGAAATAAATAAATCTGACTCAGCATTTTTTTTTTTGAGTGTGAATGAAATACATTTGTGGTTCCTCAAAAACAATGCATTTCATTATCTTGCAAAAATCTTTTCGTACACAAATGTGCTTTTTAAAAGTATCTCTTTACCATATCGTATTTCATTTACACGTCCATCATCTCCGGTGTGCACTTTGCCTCTCCTCTCGACCATGTAATGTATTTTTCTCTTTTCTTGTGACGCAAGCTTGTGCACACTTACTGATTTTCATATGTGCCTTAACAGCTGCTGCTGCTACTACTAATATTTTCGCTAGCCAGCTATCCTTTGGCTGCTGCTTATTTTTCCTCACGCGTCCATACACACTCTGTTACACACCTGAAGAAGGTTAAAGGTTACATCAGCCGAAACGTTGTCAAAATAACAATCAAGATGAGAACAGTAATCCAAAGAATCCAAATAATACGAATAATCAATCCTCATCTCAAAAACTCAGAAATGTACATTTGATTTAAATTTCATGAAAATAGGATATATTTGAAGTTTAAAGGAGGCTCTATTTTTATAGTCTCTGGGGAAAGGGGAGAGGGAGAACGCCTTTAGAGATTTAGTTAGACCACTTTCATCGTTTTACATAGAAAATTTTATACATCTGAAACGCTTCTACACTATCAGAATGAAATTTTGGAAATGGTAAAACTGAATTTCGCATAAAAACAATGGTATCTACGTATTCTTCAAATTTTTAAGATGATTTTATCCAAAAATCACGAAAATCGATGTGGTAGAAAATTATTTATTAACGAAAATAGAATTTGAAGAAACTTGCAGATATTTTTGGATTAGTTTGCGTAATTGTAAAACTAATCATTGCTAAAAGCTGTTTGATTTTAAAACTTATGTCTGTCAGGTTAGCTCAAATGGTAGGGAACGCGGCTGGAAGGAGCGCTAACTGAGAGAACATAGCAAGAGCGCTTAATGTATTGGTTTTGATTCAATCTGATGACACCCAAGTCGTTTTTTTTTTTTTACTTTTGAAATTAATACTATATATTAGGTACAATATAATATTCAATAGAGAATTGGCTCTGTAATAATCAATACAAAATGTGCATGAATTAAAATTTATTTGAGCGTATTTTACAACCAGCAAGGTCGGGCATGCTCCCATCCCACCCCGCTACTCTTCTCTAATTTTAAAATTTATAAAAAAAATATTAAATTTCTATAAGTTTTTTTTCGAATAGGCGCTTCTACACTATTGGGCCGAAATTTCAGAAATTGTAAAACTGAATTTCACATAAAACAATGGTATCTGCATATTCCTCATATTTTTAAGATGATTATTTTAAAAAATTACGAAATCGATAAGGTAGAAAAATTTTTATTAAAGAAAATAAAAAATATAGAATTTCAAGAAAACGATCATTTTTGCTTACGTTAGACACAGGAGAGTTCAAAAGGGAGGTAATTTTCCATTTCGATTTATTTTATTAAAACAAGATGGCCGCAATTTTTCACCTGCTAACACAAAGTTGTTTTTTTTTTAATAATTCAGTAAATATTCAGGTAATTTTGACTGCATTATTTGGAAGCTAATATTGAGGAGAAAAGGGCATCACCTATCACATTTTGAAACTGGTTTTGAACTTTGTCAAAGCAGAATAGGGTGCTCTGAGCGGCTCCTCCACAGATGTGGCAACAGTGCTCCATTTACTTTATCCACTATTACACCCTGCAATCATACCAACAGCAGCTTCTTCCTGTGCGCCAGTGGTATCACTGTAATATAGTGCATATGAGTGTGTGAGAAAATAGCAGCAGCGGTGAAGGATGGCTGGCTTGCAAAGAGATTAGCAGCAGCAGCGGTGAAGGATGGCTGGCTTGCAAAGAGATTAGCAGCAGCAGCGGTGAAGGATGGCTGGCTTGCAAAGAGATTAGCAGCAGCAACTGCAAATTAGGATGTGTGCACGAGAAGAAAAAAATAAAAAAGAAAAAATGTATCACATGGTCGGAGAAGCAAAGTGCACATCGAAGGACATGGACATGTAAAGTCGCAGATGAGAATGGGCTGGCTGTAACTGGCGTGAGGTCGGAGAAGAAAAGTGTAGACCGGGCAAGATGGACGATGGCAAGAGACTTTTTAAAGGATGTTGAGATGGAAGAGAGTAATGGTAATAAATGATTTTGTTAAAAAAATAAAAAATGCCGCCCCAAATTTTTATTTATTTCTGTCCAGTTTTATTCTTATGAATTACTAAAGTAAAGTGTAACACCACATAACGTTACATCACCAACGTAACAGAATTTCTAGACAATTTCAATTTTTTAAAAATTAAAATACAGTACTCACATTTGTTCATTGAAAGAATCAATGAAATTTCTTGGGTTAGAAGATATAAAACAGCTACAGTAGCAGGTTCAGTTTGTATTAGAAGATACTACTCACACAAACAGCAGTGTTTTTGTTTACCTGTAAAGTTAAAGGATCGGGGAGGGAGGAAAAAAGAAAAAAAACTTAATTTTGTAGGGGAATTCTTTATATACATGTGGCATTAATTTGCATATGGGGGCAATACCAGGGTGCTTGTTAAGATAGAAGTGACAAATCGATTCTTTAAAAATATCTTGGTTTAAGCAAAAACAACAGTGCTTGCTTAATTGTCATGTGGAAAATAGTAATATATCCAAAAATTATGAAAATTCATGGAGTAGAAAATTATAGTTAAAAGTTATTTTTACGGAAAATTGGGGAATGATGACAATATTAGAAGGAATTAAAAAAAAAATAAAACAGACAAAAGAAAAGCCTCGCCAAACAGTTGTATATGTTTTTTATTTTCTGCCCTGAAGAAGATATTACTTAGGGACATCAACACCTACTATCTTGTATGACATGTTATGTTGATAAATAAACATAAACTTATTGAAAATTCCTTCTAATATTGTCATTATTCTTTTATATATTATTAATAACTACTGTTCACTGTGTTTGCTACGAACTGCACTGATATAGCTTTCAAACACAACTCCTTTCACAATAGTAGTCGCTCTACTCCATGAATTTTTATAATTTTTTGATATATTACTATTTCTGACATTATAAGTAAATACTTTTGTTTTGGCTTAAAATCACATATTTAAAAAATCGATCTGTCAACTATCTTAACAAGCACTGAATAGCGGCTATAAGAAAGACAAATTGGGAAAGGGCAGGGAGTCGAATTTTCGACATGCAAGAGAAAGGATAGCTGTTGAGATTCAGTGTTGTGAATTAAATTAAGAAGAGTTGGTGCGAAATGCGGTTTTGATAAGAAGTTTTGACAATTTTTTTTTACACAGTTCATAAAGGAAGAAACACATAAATAAAGACCTGGCCAGAGAGGTTAGTTTGGAAGCCAATTTCTAGAAGCCGCCCAACACATGCTAGTGTGTAAAGTGGGCATTAAACTAAAGATGAGAAGGGGAAGGAGAGTAGAAAGTGGATGCTGAGTTTACTTTCGTCAACCTCATAACTTTTGCGTCTCTTATTTTGTCCTTTACTCCTCATATTCCATGAGCAATGTTTCTGACAAAGGGGGAAGAATTGTTGTTTTCTGGGTCGGAATCTGTTCATTTAACAATTATCGTTGACTTGTTTTTGATTTTGAAGTATTTTTTTTATCAAGCTCTTTACATCACGTGACTTCATGCCTTGTACGGAGCTATTTCCATTAAAAAAAATACTGCTGTAGAAAAAAATTAATTTTGCTCTTTTTCTTACCAGCCGTGTAGTATGACGATGTGTGGCCGTTTTCCATCGTCTCGTATTTCTCTGGTTGAATTTGGTGCTCAGAAATTTGGAAGGGTGGCCGTAATTTCATTTCTTGACTTAATACGGAGAGATTAATTTTCGTTGTGAGCGAACGTGGATTATTGTATTTGCTTTTTAATCTTTGAAGCTTTGTATCTGAAATTAAAACAAAAAATAAAAATCATCTTGGATTATCACAGATAAATGTCAGGGTTCGTACAGATTTTCAAGACCTATTTTCAAAGTTTTTAAAGGCTTTCTCCAGATAAAATTCAAGTTTTCAAAACACAATTTGGGGTTTGTTTTACAATCCACAGCGATTCGAAAAAGTGTTAAAAAAAAAATCAAATATAAGACAAATAAATGTTACCATAGGCAATAAAAGTTACTTTGCAATCTGCCTGTATTATTTTTTTGGTGTATTAAATAGTTTTAAATGCTTTTTATTTCATCTCAAATATTAACTCTTTACAGCTTTTAAATTTCCTATCAAGATTTTTACCGTTATGTCCATTTTTCTGTCACAGCTTGCCTTATTTTCGTTTCATTTTTTTTTTTTTTTTTAGGGGAGGAGGATTCGCCATTGGAGAGCCCCATCTGCACAAGGAGAGTTTTTTTTTTGGGGGGGGGAGGAGTAGGGCATGTTTTTATTTTTGTGCAGCCCCCGCCCTTATTAAATTATAAATGAAAGCTAAAAATAGAGGGAGATTTGAATCCCCCCACAGAAAACGGGAGAAAAATATTTGTGATACTTGAAAATTAGGCCGGTTATATCCCTTTATACCAAAAGTATCCAAGGTAGTTTTGTGTAAAGGGACAAAACTCTTGTATCCACAATTTCAGAAAAATGCATTTCAATTTTATTTTCAAAATTTAAAAAATATTTTAATGGTATTTTTATTAATACGTAAAAAGTAATTTCATGGTATTTATTACAATTTTATTTTTAATATTTTGACACAAATTTTTACTGGACATAAAGAATGCGATTTTCAAGGCCTTTCAAGACATTTTAGAGAAATTTTTCATATTTTCAAGGATTTTTCAAGGTAATAATAAAAATAAGGCTTTTTTTCAAGGATTTTCAAGTCTGTACAAACCCTGATAAGATTAAAGTAAAAACAAAACGCTATTGTCATGGTGGCAGATTTGGAGATGAAGGTTTAGTTGAGGTAAGAATTAGACTCGCAAGAATGCTGGGAGATGGGGTCACTGTTGGATGCTTTAATCTCTAAAGAATCAGACAGAATCAGAATATTAGATGGCTTTAAAAGAAGTCAGAATCATATATGTAAGAATTCTAGGAGTCTGATATGGCATAATTCATGTTGATACACCGGTTCCTGTTAGATCACCAAAGTTAAGCAATGTTGAGCCTAGTCAGGACTAAAATGGGTGACCTTTTGGGAATTCCAGGTGCTGGTGTATTCCTGCCCACAAAATGCTTCAAGAGCCAAGATGATGCCGAATTGGCCTTTAATGACTTCATTGCTTCCAGAACGCCAGATTTCTATGCTAATGGAAGAAATAAACTTGTTTCTCATTGGCAAAAATGTGTCAGTTCTATTGGTTCTTATTTCGATTCATAAAGTTTATTATGAAAGGAGTTATGATTTTTTGAAGTTGAACGTCAAAAGCGACATTATTTTTGCACCAACCTAACATTACATGATTTTTTTTTATACCATTTTTAAGTGTCGTTATTTCATCCATCTATGTGTGACTGTCTTTTATATTTTTTTGTCTCTGATGAGTTCTGTTATGGCAGCATTAGCTACATGCATAACGAAACATGTGTAAGATGCTTATGAAAAAAGAAAATATAGACATTCGTCTATATCTAAAAAAAAAAAAATGAATAAAAATAAAATGATTATCATAGACTGATTTTTTTTTTGTCATTGGAATGAAACACAACATATATATTGTGTTCGATTTCAATAACAAAAAAAAAATCAGTCTATAATCGCCATTTTTATTTTTATTCAGTGACTTTATTTCTAAAATTCAAAATGGTGTAATGGAAACATATTCTTCTCTTCCAATTTTCGGATATCAATCATGTCAAAACGCACTTTATTTCCTTTTGATGGATTGATTGTTGCTATTTTTTTGATGAGTTTTTTTTTTTTTTTTTTTTTTTTTTACACGGTGGTCACTACTTATCAAGGCCCGGAAGCCACTCAGGGACAAGGGTTATTGCAAGTACAGTACGTTAGAATGACTTTTTTTTAAGGGCAAAATAGATTCACTGATTGATATAATAATTAAATGATTGATTTTGTGCTATGAAACAGATACTGTCAAGAATTGTAAATGTCAACTGAGTTAAAGGAATAAATTGTAAAATTGTCAACATCATAAACTTTGGAATATAGACTTTTGTAATTCATTCATATATATTTAACTGTGGAACGTTTGACTGCTCTTGCTTGCATCTTGTCTATCAAAAGCATTGTTGTCATGGAAACCAGCTTGTATTTAATAAAATTCACACTCTTTTCCACTATTCAACCATATTGAGTACAAATAAACTGCAGTCTTTGCTTAACTTGTAGACATAGTTTCAATCATGAAACAATGTTTTGTTATGTTTTTGTTTCGATTATAGCTGATGGCACACAAATCATTTTTTTTTTTTTTACTTTTGAAGTCATGACTATATATTGGGTACAATATAATATTAAATAATTGACTCTATAATAATAAATATGAAATCTGCATAAATTAAATATCATATTTAAGTGTATTTTATGACAGGGCAACACCGGGGCCCCTGCTAGCATATATAATTGTGTTTCATGATATTCATGCCATCTTTGATTTTAAAATCAAAGATGGCTCAAATATCATAAAACACCATTGCAGTAACTCTTCCGATTTTTTCGGATTTATATAATCATGCCCATATTCTTTTTATTTTAAAAGTTAATGAATTCTTATTCTTCTGATGAGTCAGGGCGAAAAATATTAAAAATTGACATAATTATATTGTTCTGTGCTATGAAACAGGTGCTGTCAAGAATTGAACATTTTAACATGCTGAAAGACATAAACGCTAAGATGAACAACATTATGGAATTTCCAATATAGACATTTTGTTTTATATATATACAGGGTGTCCAAAAAGTCACTGAAAGGTTTTGAACTTAAATAGATTCTTTATATTTTATATCTTTCTATAATTTTAACACGATCTTCATAAGACATTGGGAATTTAAAAAAAAAATGCAAAATTCAAACAATCTTTATGAAAAATAACGTCTTAAATATTGCTCATTTTCAGCTTCGCATATTTGTGCTCTTTCCCAAACATTATTCATGACAGATTGCAGAATCTCTGGATTGCAATTTAACTCCTTTATTTCATTCCTGACGTTTTCTTTCAATTCTTGATGGGTCTGGGGTTTAACATTTCAAGGTCTGCCAGTTTGTGGAAGAAAATAAGGGAGTTAAATTGCAATCCAAAGATTCTGCAATCTGTCATGAATAGATGCCTCCATTCAGTCTCGAAAGACAAAGGATACCCTCTGTAGGGGCAGCTGCGTGTGTAATTGTGAGGCAAGGGTTGCGCAATCCCCAACCACACCTCTCCTGAATTGGCACTGCTTGAGTCTAGTGGCAAGTAGAAGTCGAGGACGACTGGAAACAATGCCGAGATAAGCAGAGAGCACATACAGCACCTGGAAGCTCTAAATAGTCACCCATCTAGTACTGGCCAAGCTCATTGTTGCTTAACTTTGGTGATCTGATGGGAATCGGTGTGTCAAACATGATTATGCTGTCATGAATAATGTTTTGAAAAGAGAACAAATATGTGAAGCTGAAAATAAGCAACATTTAAAAGACATTTTTCATAAATAAAGATTGTTTGAATTTTTCTTTTTTTTAATTTCTCAATATCTTAGTCAGATTGTGTTAAAATTACAGAAAGATATCAAAAATGAAGAATCTACTAAAGTTCAAAACCCGTCAGTGACTTTTTGGACAACACATATATATATATATATTAATTTGTTTTTGGGAAAAAGAAATCCAGCAGAGTGTTCAATTAAAAGGAAAATCTGAAAAATAAGAGCGTATTTATATTTTGTGTACAGGAAGTTGTTAGATGAGATAAGTCATTGGTACCGTCGGTTTCAAGCCCGATAATTAGGACCGTTTTAGATATCCATATCAAGCTCTCTTCAGCCAATACTCATCTGATGAGATGGGTATTGGCTGAAGGCGGTACCAATCTATGACTTATCTCATCTAACAACTTTCTGTACACAAAATTTATATATATATATATATATATATATATATATATATATATATATATATATAGAGAGAGAGAGAGAGAGAGAGAGAGAGAGAGACATGATGCATGTTAGACATGTAATTCAAATGTGATATTTGAACAGGGCAATGCTCTATATCAACATTTTATTGCACAATTAAATCCAATGTTGATTTAAGTTCAGCATAACGTGAAAATGGAGTTAAGAAATAGAATTAAAAAATTAACAAAAACATTTAATTCATAAATTAACAAGCGATATATTTTTAGAATTAAAGAAGGAATTTCCAAAACTTGGTTTTATTTTTCTTTCTCTTCACCGATTGGTTAATAGATCTATGGCTGGAGATCTTCCACAGCAAGAGACAAAAAGTTTGTATCCCCAAATCAGCATTAGACCTTGTGATTATTAAAAGTGAAATACAGGTTGGCATTCAATGGTTATTGATAACATTAATAAGTTGATCATTTCTCATCAAACACGCCTTCGCCAATCTTACTCCGGAGATCTTCCCTACGTACGTATCGCTCATTCGACCTGTGTTGGAGTATGGCATCCAGGTATCATCTCCATACCTGGTTCATGAAACTTGGCATCTGGAGCTAGTGGAGAGGCTGGTGATTTGGTCAGTGCAAGGTTTTTGTGACCTTCCTTATGAGACCCGTCTGTGATGACTGAACCTTTTCTTACTAGAGCACCGAAGACTAAGGGGGTGACCTAATTTTGGCCTGTAACCTCCTTCATCGCCATTACGACCTCTTGGGATCTTCTCTTCACCCTCACACCTGAATGAGGACTGAGAGGACACAACCTGAAGCTGTTTCATTGAAGATTTCAGCTAAACCGACACAAAGCCGCATTTTATATCTGCATATCGGCTCCTTGGAATAGGCTGGCGCTTGCGGTTGTCACTGCACCAACAACGGATCAGTTCAAGATGAAGTTGGACAGGTGCTGGTCAACTGTATTCCCAACCATCTAAATTTGCAACGTTCCTCCCTCCCTCCCTCTTTGTTTGCTTTCGTTCTTTTTCCTCTCTCTCTCTCTCTCTCTCTCTCTCTCTCTTCCTGTGTCTTTCTTAACGGCGACGAAACATGTAATATTTTAACCTATGCTGAATAAATTGAATTATGAATTGAATGTCTAAGCATTTTAATGGGTTTTTTTGCTTGCAACAACTTATTTCATTTTTATATGAATCATTTCTTAACACTCCCCAGGGGAGAGGAGGTGGGTGTACATAGTATCGCCTCGTCAGCAGAGTCGAAATTTTAACAGCTTTGCTAAATAGTTAATAGTTATTTTGATAGTCGTTGACATGGCTGCAATTAGATGACTACTTACCGAATGCGATAAGTGAATAAGGCCGTAGTGCATTGTCGACCTTGCTTTTGTCATAATCCAGAAGGAATTCTTTTTGGATGTCGCTGAGGAAGGAGAACGCCAAGACCGATGGGTAGGAAACATCGCAGAGCACAGAATAGGTAATATTCAAGGCTGAAATGAAACTAGAACAAACAAAATCTCGAAGTGAGCAAAAGTTTCTTTATTTAACATTATTTTGTATTATGATCGAAATGAGTTTATGTTTCGTTATATTTGTTTGGATCAGATTACACACTAAAATGAAAGAATATTTTCCATTCATTCTTTGATTTGACATTTCTCATGATATATATATATATCTATAAAAGTGAAAGTGTCTGTCTGTGTGTGTACATTTCCCTACGCAATAACTCTGTCAATTTTTAGTCTACAGACTCAAAATTTGATATACAGGGTACTGAGATTTGGGAAAATCGATGTGATCGGTTTTCGACCAGAAATTTGACGATTAAGGAGTCAAAGTTCAACGATTTTACCTTTGAGAACTCTACCAAACTCTTGACAATTTTGGGTCCACACACTTGAAATTTTAGATATAGGTTCCTTGGACATGGATCTAACTTAATAACTGGATTTGAGCCCAAAACAATAAATTTTAAGGGGTCATAATAGGGGTCAAAGTTTAAAAAAATTGACCGCTTTTTTTTTTTTTGTTGCTTAACATACACCTCCAAATACCCGGGCAACGCCGGGCACCCATCCTAGTATATATATATATATATATATATATATATATATATATATATATATATATATATTTTGTGTACAGAAAGTTGTTAGTTGAGACAGGTCATTGGTACCGTCGGTTTCAAGCCCGATAATAAGGCCCGTTTAAGGTATCCTTATCGAGCTCTCTTCAGCCAATATTCGTCTCGTAGACATTTTGTTTTATATATATACAGGGTGTCCAAAAAGTCACTGAAAGGTTTTGAACTTAAATAGATTCTTTATATTTTATATCTTTCTATAATTTTAACACGATCTTCATAAGACATTGGGAATTTAAAAAAAAAATGCAAAATTCAAACAATCTTTATGAAAAATAACGTCTTAAATATTGCTCATTTTCAGAGACGAATTTCAAGAGACGAATATTGGCTGAAGAGAGCTCGATAAGGATACCTTAAACGGGCCTTATTATCGGGCTTGAAACCGACGGTACCAATGACCTGTCTCAACTAACAACTTTCTGTACACAAAATATAAGTACGCTCTTAAAATTTGGATTTTCCTTTTAATTGAGCACTCTGCTGGAATTCTTTTTCCAAAAAAACTAATCATATATATATATATATATATAAAAGGAACTTTGCCTGTGTGTGTGGAAGTTCATTCCCTATGGACTGGAAAATGGCTGGGCCATTTTTTATGAAATTTCACAGAAAGATACTTTATGTGCCTGGTAGTGTTCTTAGGTAGTTTTCTATCAGCATGTCTCTAATAATTGAAATAATCCAATGAAAGATGAAACAGACGATTTCGATCAAAGTTAACACTTTACACAGCCTAATATCACAAATATATTTGAGAAGTTTTATTATTGTATAAGCAGAAAGGCCCAATCAACTGTGCTTTTTTGTTTAAAGCACAATTGAACCATGATACTTGAATTTTTTTTTATTTTAAACTTAAATTGAAGCCATCATCACTGCACAAGCAGTAAGACCAGGCATATAAAATCAACAGTAGGTTCTTTAGCATGACAGGGTAGCGTTCAAAATTAATATTTCTGTTTAGACCACAATTGAAGCATGATACTTGACATTTGCATTTTAAATATTAATTCAAGCAATTGTATGTAATAATTAATTTTATAAAAATCAACAGTAGCTTCTCTACAGTGTAATGTAGACTACAATTTATTGTGGACTAAATAACTGTGGGAAGGCATGTGAAGCTTCCACTTAATGCACCAACCTGATCAGGCAATCTATCGATTTGATTGTAAAATGGGCGATTTCACTGATTTCGATGACAATAAAAATATGGAAGTGTGAAATATTTGTTCATCATTATTCAGTTCTGGGCAACGTCGGGTCTTCCTGCTGGTATATATTTGTCTTCTATTTTGAAAAAGAGAGGTACCTTTCTCTCAAAATTAATCAAAGTTCCACACCACCCACGGACTTTACATAAACCGGACATACCAGCAACTTGGTTATAAATAATTGTACATTGAAGTGAAGAAATGATAGTCAAATAAAGGTTAGACACTCCTCTACTCAACCATACTCGTCTACATCTGTTTGTTTTTCTTTTTTATTTCATCTTTTCCGGTCTTCCTCCACATTTTTTTTTTTTTTTTTTAAGCCAAAAACAAAAATTATATATATATATATATATATATATATATATATATATATATATATATATATTAAATAATGTGATTTATAATTTAAAAATTTAAAAAATTTTTAAAAATTTAAAAATCAAAATTTAATTAAAGCGTACAGATAATTGACTTTGTTGTTGTTCCTTCTTATGAAACTGATTTTTAATTTAATTAAATTTTGATTTTTAAATTTTTAAAAATTTTTAAAATTTTAAAATTATAAATCACATTATTTAATATTGAATTAGCTCTAGGACATTTAACTATCGAGCTTATTATATATCTAAATTACAACGAGCATTTCCTGTATTTTAATTAAACTAGTAATTTCACTATTACATTAAAATACACTTAGCTCTTTAGACTATTATTCTAATCTCCTTTAAATTATATATATATATATATATATATATATATATATATATATATATATATGAACAAATGATTAATAAAATATGTTAAAAGACATCTTGAAAAAGAGTTAAAAACATATTTAATTTTAAAAAAGGAAGCACAAGATAAGTGGATAGTCCTTAATCTGCGGAGTTTCGAAGAAATACTCTCCTTCTCATCAGAGGGCAGGAATTAGCAAAATGCAGGATCGGATTTTGCATATAAAAGTATTTAATGAAACTACAAGTAAGTCAAAGATCTTACTTGGTTAAAAAAAGGGTGAGGTAAGGGGAACAGGAGGCAAAAGAAAAATAATAAAAAGATTTCACATGAATGGATAGTCTGGTGAAGGGTAAAAATCCAAAAATGGTAAAATCCAAAACGGTCGAATTTAAAATTTCAATCCACTGGGTAAATTCCAAATGGTCCAAAATCATCCAAAAGGCAGAGTTCCTTGGAAAAAAGTGCAAATGGAATGAATTCCAAATCATTAAAAGAAAAGTACTAGAGATAATATTTGAAACACGTCTGTTTATATATATATATATATATATATATATACACAATTATACAAAAGGAACTTTGTGTGTGTGTGCAAGTTTGTTCCGATAGATTGGGAAATGGCTGGGCAAATTGTTTTGAAATTTCACACAAAGGTACTTGATGTGTCTGGGACTGTTCTTACATAGGTTTTGTATCGGAATGCATCTGATAAGTATCAATAATCGAAAAAATCCAATCAAAGAAAGAAGTCTGATTTTGAAGTTAACAATTTTATGCACCTTAACATCACAAGTGCATTTGAGAAGTTTTATCACCACACAAGCAGAAAGACCCAACCTATAAAATAAATTGTAGATTCTTTTATAAAACAGAGGCGCATGCGAAATAAACTGAATGCTGACACTTGACTTTTGTGCTTTTAACTTTAATTCAAGTGATTATGTAAAAATAATTTCATAAAATCAACAGTTGGTTCTTTGATAAGACAGGGGTGCACTTGAAATGAATGTTTCTGTTTAGAGCACAACTGAACCATGATACTTGACTTATGCATTTTAAACTTTAAGCGAAGCCATTGTTTACAGATAATTTTATAAAAATCAACAGCAAATTCTTTCCAGTGCAATGTAGACGACAACGTATTATGAATAAACTCTGTGGGGAAGCATGTGAAGCTTCCTTCCGTTACACTGTAAAGGAGGAAGTCGCTAACTAAGGTAGGCAATCAATCGATTTGATTAAAAGATGGGTAATTTCATAGATTTTGATAATAAAAGTATGGGGAGGGGGGTGGTGGTGAAACATTTGTTAATCCTCATTCAATCCTAAATAATGTAGGGTCTCCTTGCCAGTATATATATATATATATATATATATATATATATATATATATATATATATATACTAGCATTTCATCCAGGCGTTGCCCGGGTGTTTGGAGGTGTATGTTGAGAAAAAAAAAAAAAAAAAGTGGTCAATTTTTTTAAAAACTTTGACCCCTATCATGACCCCTTAACATTTATTGTTTTGGGTTCAAATCAAGTTGTTAAGTTAGATCCATGTTCAAGGAACCTATATCTAAAATTTCAAGTGTTTAGACCCAAAATTGTTGGAGGTGTTTGGTAGAGTTCTCAAAGGTCAAATTGTTGAACTTTGACCCCTTAACAGGCAAATATCTGGCCAAAAACCGATGAAAGATTTTCCTAAATCTCAGTACCCTGTATATCTGTAGACTTAAAATTGACAGAGTTATTGCGTAGGGAAATGTACACAGACACGTTCACTTATATATATATATATATATATATATATATATAAGTGACTGTGTCTGTCTGTTGAAGGAACTGTTTCTACCAAACCCCTCTGTTAATCTGTTAATTTTAGTTTACAGGCTTGAAACTTGATATATATATATATATATATTTCTTTTTTCTCCTCCTCATCATTCTCTCTCCATTATTTTTTTTTTTATTAGTTTTCTTTAGATTGCCCCTCCCTCTTTACATCTTATAATTAAAGTTCTGTGTTTTAAGGTTTTTCAACTCCAACCTTTAAAGAGTTCCTACTTAAAAAAATCCATTATTCATTGAACATTTGAATAGTCAAGTCGCTGCCTGATGATATCTGTTGTTTGATTGAAACAAATGGCTGTTTGTAGCAGCGGGATGTAAACATGTTTATATAACAATAAACAAGTATTATCAGCTCTTTTTATTGAGCACTATCTAACAACCTCGTTGAATTCACTAGTCTATTACTTTTGAATACCCCCCCCCCGAGTATATATATATATATATATATATATATATAGGGGATTTAGAATTGTGGGACAAATTCAATTTGGTCTTTAGAAAGTAAAAATAACTGCTAATGGGTCAAAATTTAAAACAATTGGAACTTGGCAGGCATAAGTTAACTTAAAGTGCTCTTGTGTGCATGTGCAAATATAAATTTACACATTTTATGTTATTGTCTTTAGTTTTTATACATGTTAGGACATAAGTACCAAGTAAGGCTAGATAACTGTGTTTTGGTTTTGACACTTAAGTCATATATTTTTTAACTTTTGAAATCATTACTATATATTTGGTACAATATAATAATCAATAGAGTATTGGTTCTATTATAATAAATTAATACAAAATCTGCATGATTTAAAATATGTTTATGCATATTTTATGACTGGGCAGCCTGCTATTAGTTCAATAAACCTTATTTCTTCTGCGCTGACTCATAACACATAAACAGGAGTTTTAATTTGTGACATTATATCACTAGAAGATTGCCTTACAGAGCCAACGATTTTTTTTTTTTTACATACTTTCCTTCTAAATGCAAAAGATTTAGTCTTGCGTTTGCAAGAAACTTATTAATTTTTTTTAAATATAATCACTACTTATCAAGGCCAGGAGGCCACTTTAAGGATAACAGTTAATGGGTACCATGGTGGATGGAAATTAGATAAGTTAATTTATTTTATAGCGTGGCTCATCAAGAACTTGTTTACATTGGACTTGAAAACGATCATGCAAAGCAACAGAGAGCTGGCAAATTCAGTTAATATTAAATAAAAAAATAAATGATGATTCTCTAGAATTTCTAATAGGAAAAAAAAAAAAAAAAAATGTCAACAAATAACTGTTACTTTTCTTCCTACCAACCAAACTTTTTTTGTGTATTTTGAAATATTTTACAGTGTTTTTATTTAGATTAAAATTTTTTTTTTCATAAAATACAATTGAAATAGATACAAAATGTTGCCTCCACTTTTCAGAAATGACATGTCAGTAAGTTAAACATTTTAATTCATCATTTTCACGTCTCAATTAGGCTGAACACAATTTTTTTAGCATTTGGAACAATTGTTGTTGTATTTTTTTTTTTCACTGAAAAAAAAAAAAAAAAAATTAAAAAACACCACTCAAACTTTAATTATTTACAGAAACCAGGCAAAAATATAAATCTAACAGCATCATATTTTATGGAAAAATTAAAAGAAAAATCGTTTTAAAATACTTTAAAAAACAAAAATATTAAGTAGTAGATAACTCTTATTGTCTTTGGTAACAGTTATTCGTTTACCAGTTGATTTTTGTTTTTTCATCGCTTGTTTTTTTCGTTAGAAAATCCCTGGTAATCACCAAATAAGACAAAATGTATGTAAAAAAAAAAAAAAATAAAAATAATAATGAATAAATAATTAAGCAAACTCAAATTCGGAGTTGGGAAAAATATTTAAGCCCTTGTAACCCCTCGATGTAAATACCCTCAACAAACCCGATAAGCAACAAAATCCCATCCCTACACAGTAGACATCCCCAGATACCAAAAAGCCTTCTATTCTAATAGTTTCTTCCCCAGAACTGCTGGAATTCCCTTATAGGTTCCTGCTTCCCCGACTGTACTGACATACAGAAGTTCAAGTGCAATGTAAACAGACATCTTGCTGCTCAACTCCCTACATAGTATCCCCCTACATCAAAGTGGCACTGTGCCTTGTTCGGGGTGAAAATGCAATTTAAAAGGAAAAAAAAAAAAAAAAAAAAAAAAAAAAGATTAAATCGTCCCATCACTAATCAAAACACACATTACTCTTTACTCATAATCTAGTTAAAAAATGTGATAAAAGATTGTAAAGCGAGAAGTGTTAAGGGGAATAACTCAAATCTTATCTGTTGGACGAGTTATTGCCCTTTGATTTTTTGTAGATTAAGAAACCTGTAGAAAGACAACGATGGAAAGTTAAGGTAAATATGAAGTACGCAATAGAACAAGGAAAAAGAATTGAAAATATATTTGTAAATCAACTGAAATAGTCTTTTTTTTTTTTCAATTTGAAAATTTTAGAAAACCGAGTAATGCTGTATGATTTTTTTTATTGAATCAAAAATTGTTTTATTTGAATTCTTCGGATTACTGTTCTCATCTTGAGTGTTATTTTCACATTTTGGTCGATGTAACATCCAACCTTTTTCAAATGTATCTTGTCAAAATCGGGAATGTTTCTGTCAAACTTGGGAATTTCAAACGGAACCCTTTATTTACTTCACAGGGGTAGCATGCTCTTGTTCTCTCAGCCATGACAGGATAGAGATGCTAAATAATTCGCAGACTGAGATCTGAACCATCACCCTTCGTGAAAATATCACTTTTGCAATTTATTTTTCCAAATACTCTAACTATTGCACCACGGGTCCTTGTGGGCCAAATAATACGAATAACCAATCCTCATTTCAAAAATTCATAAACGTAAATCCAAAATCATTTTTTTCTAGAATTTTCCAATTTAATCTTGCAAAATAATATTTCAAAAGATGAAACCAACTAATTCTATTTTCGCGCCAACCATGTGGTACACATCGGATGTGACTTCGATACAATAGTCAACAAGATCAAACATACATTTTTTTTTCTTCAAAGGGTCATCACTCCCAGACTTAATAATAATAAAACGAGGGGGGGGAAAAAATAATTAAAAAGTTTTCTATGATTAGGGTGGATGTCACCAAAAGATTCAGAAAAAAAAAATAAAATAAATAAAAATAAATAAAAATAAAAAAATTATAGAGTATTACTTGGTTTTCTAAACCGTTCAAATTTATGAAATAATGTTTTCAAAAAATGTAATTTTAACTTTTTTTTTTTTTTTTGTAACAGATTGTGATTTAGCCCAAATTGATACTTACTAAATCGCCATTGGTCCTATAATGTAGCTGCATCTATCAGAAAAATTTGCTGCTTTTTTACATATGAGCTTCAATTGCAGGAATCCTTCTTGAAGATTCAACTTTGTGTTTGTCTGTCCCGTGTCAGTGGTTGCCGTAAGCGGCAGCCCATCGCTCGTCCGACTTATCATTGTTTGATAGATAAACATGATGGAAATGCAAGTTGTTCTTGCTTACTTTTAAAAAATGTTTTTTTGTTTTTTTTAAAAGTACAGTTTTTTCAAAAACTGCAATCACTGAAATCTACAGCAATCAGGATCAAGTTTCGCAGATGATTTTGAAAAAAAAAAGGTTCTTTGATTTTTAGATTCCTTTCTGTGCGACTGGAAAATCAAAAAAATATATAAAAAATGAAAAACCAGGTTTTATTTTTTTAAATTTATTTTTTTAAAATTATGAATAAAAAATTTAAATAAAATTGTTAAAAAGTTAAAAATTATAAACGTGAAAAACATAAAAATAAAAATTACTTTTAAAACAAATAAGTATGGCACAATCACGTTGGCACACTAATTCTCACCATATCGACTAAGTTAAGCAATGTTAATCCTGGCCAGTACCAGATGGGTAACCATTTGGGAAGGCTAGGCGCTGTATGTACATTTTTTTTTTTTTTTTTTTTAAGTGGTGATCCCCATGTAAAAAAAAAACAAAAAAAAGAAAGAAAAAAGTACCTTCTGGAAAGGTTGGGTGTGGGGACAGCACCCCAACCCCGAAAAAAGAACTCCTTGCTACAAAAGCATCTACAAAGTTGTGGATGGCCTATGTCCCTCCAGGGGCTCAAGGTTATGATTTTTATTGTGAAAAACAAATGAATAATGAGATTTAAAAAGTTACAATTTAAAATAATTTTCATAAAATTAAAAATAAAATTTTTTATAAAAGTAAACATTATAAATTTTTGAAATGTAACAAAATAAAAGAAATGAAAATAAATTTAGTTTTTAATTTCAAAATAAAATTCAAAATTATAAATTTAAATGATAAAATTGAAAAAGAATCAAAATTGTAATTAAATGACTGAATTATGTATACGAAAAGGACAATTTACAAGAAAAGAAAGAAAACAATAAAAGTTAACCTGCATGTTTACTATCATATTTCCAAATCTTCTGTCACTCGGAAAATAAGTAAAAAAAGGAAAGAAAGAGAAAGAATACTGCTTCACATCCGCACAAAAATCGTTTTGTCTAAATCACAAGGAAAACTGACAAATAAGCCAGAACCACTGCTACTACACAAATACAAGGTCAAAGAAAACAATTGGTATATTTCTTTTGAACAATTTCATGTCGGCAGTTTTGAAAAGTGCTAACCATCTATATTCTGGAGAATGAATGAATGAATGAATGAATAAATGACTAGGTGTATCAGAATTTTTGTAGGAATTTTTGACATCCCTAATAAGAAACTGCGAATAAAATATAAAAAAAACTCGTAATTTCTCTTTTAAAAGTGGGTTGTTTACTTTCTTTATGGATTATACTTCCAAAATAAACTATTAAACTTGTATAAAAAGTAATAGAAATATTATTTTTTTATTTTTTAAAAAACAGTAATGAAAGTAATTGTATTTTACGAGTTCAGTATTTTTCAATTTTTAAACTTTAAAAATCTATCAAAATTTTTCTATTGATTCTATTTTTACGATATTTTCAGGGTCAATGTGAAATTTTATGCTCTGTCCAATAAATCGAATATCATAGTTTAGACAAACGTTTTTTTTTCTTAATTCACGCCCCCCCCTTACTTTGAAATGTCTATTAAAAAGTAAATAATTCATTTATGTGCCAAAGTTTTATATATCACAAATTGAAGATAAAAGATCAATAAATAATATATTCTAATTAAAAACAAAAAAAAGAACAGGTTTTTTTAAATTTACCTGTAAAGTCCAAAGTTTAAACCTTTTCTTTAAAAAAAAAAAAAAAACCCACGTTGTTTGTATTTTTTTTTTTTTTTTAATGAAACCTTGGTGTTTGCCTCTTTAATTGGAAAAAAAATTAGGGTTTGAATTACATTTTTCGAGTAATAATAAGCTTGGAAAGACAAGGGGTCGAATTATTCAATATTTTTCATGAAGTTTCTGACACACCTAATGAATAACCCCCACCCCACCTCACCATCAGTGTCCTCTTGCTTCAATAAAAGAGAAACTTTAATAGGTTTGTAAGTCTCCAAAAATTACTTTAACTGTTCCAGAAACACATAAAAGATCACATGACGGTTCTCAAATCAAGCTTATTTTGAAACAAGCATGTAAAATAACATATCTTCCTAGCTTTCATTTTTATGGTTCCTGCTGCTGCTACTACGACTACTACTACAACAACACAAGAATGAAACTAATATAATTATTTTGTTTGTTTATTAACTGCTTTTTTTTTTTTTTCTTTTTTGGTGTAAATATTTACACAAAATATGTTAATAAAATAATGTAAACAATATTGAAGATTATCCGATATCCATTCAGCATCAATTTATATAACATACAATAAAAAAAGTAGGCTAATATTTTGAAGTGAAACACCTGGCTATTCATTCACTTTTTTTTTTCAGTGTAAAATCGACTTAGTTTAATGAGATAAGTAATTCCAGTTATTTCTCTATTTTGCTTTCCTTTAAGATTTGTCCATATATATATATATATATATATATATATATATATATATATAAAATAAAAATTACAATTAAATTTACCAAAATGATCCAAGATGGTAAAATTAAAGTATATTATAAATATTAAAGAATTAATGTTTATAAAGTAATCTCAACCAGCTGTAAAAGCTCGATAAAACCAAATAGGAGATAGAGCTTATAATAAGAGCAAACAGTTAATAAAACATGTTAAAAAACACTTTGAAATGAGTTAAAAACATATTTAATCTGAAAAGGAAACACTTAATAAGTGGATAGTCCTTAATCTGCGGAGTTTCGAAGAAATACTTTCCTTCTCAACAGAGGGTAGGAATTAGCAAAATGCGGGATCGGATTTTGCATACAAAAGTATTTGCATTTTGCTAATTCCTACCCTCTGATGAGAAGGAAAGTATTTCTTCGAAACTCCACGGATTAAGGACTATCCACTTATCAAGTGTTTCCTTTTCAGATTAAATATGTTTTTAACTCTTTTTCAAAGTGTTTTTAACATGTTTTATTAACTGTTTGCTCTTTTGTTATTACCGTTTTTGGTCTGCTTAGTTACACATGCTTCCACTATCAAATCGAATTCACAATCTGATAGTTTTGTAAGACTTCGCAGATTGAATGTTTATTATAATGGAAGATATAATAAACGTTCAATCTGCGAAGTCTAATGAAACTATCGGATCATGAACTCGATCTCGTTGTGGAAACATGTGTAACTAAGCAGACAAAAACAGTAATAAAAGCATATTTTGCTCTACTGTAGTATTGAGTACTTTTTTCAGTTTTTTTTTTTTTACCATTTACCACTTAATCATACACACACACACATATATATATATATATATATATATATATATATATATATTTAGTAAAACTGGTAATTAGTAAAAACCTGAAGAGAGTGCTCAATACTATTGCAGAGCAAATATGTGTTTTATTTTTTATTACCGTTTTATCAGTTTGGTTACATGTGTTTCGGATGTTGGGCCGTGTTTATGATTCAATAGCCTCGTCAGACCTTAAGAAATGGTTGTTAGTATTTGGAAGAAATGTTTTAGAACAAATACGAGAGAAAAAAAGGGGGTGTAAGAGATAATAAGGGGGAGGGAGACGGGTATCAGCAATATTTAAGTTTTGAAGGTTAAAATACATCAGATTGTAGTGTGTGTGTGTGGGGGGGGGTAGAAGATTCAGATAGGCGTGGGTGGAGATATATGGATAGGGGAGAGGGAGAGAGGATGGTAAGAAAAAAAGGGGTGGGGTAAGGAGAAGAAGGGGGAGGAATTTCAATTTTTAGGTCTTAAAATTTTGACTGCTTTTTGGTTGTTTAGCCAGGTATATGAAGTAGATGAGAGAGAGAGAGAGATAGAGAGAAAAAGTGTTGGTGTAAGTGTCATATGTGCTTGACAAGTAAAAGGTTCCATTTCGCCATAAGTTGACTTGTCCATTTCAGTTGACAATAAGTTGTTTTTAGGTAGTTAAAGGTTAATAGATAACGCATGCATACAAACACATACATATGTACATTTCTACACATCCACATACAGACACATACGCACATACACATATATATAAACAATGTATATGCAGGCATACATGCATCTATATACACACATACACACAACTCCTATACACATATACATACTCATAAATATATATATGCATATATATATATATATATATATACACACACACACATCCGCCTACATATATACATATACGTGGAGATATAGATCTCCAGTAAGAAATAGATGTACATATACATACATATACACACACACACACACACACACACACACACACACACACACACACACACACGTACCCATATACATGTATATACAATTACATAAATATACATATTCATAAAAATATAGATATACAGACATATATATATATAGACATGTGTATATTTATACTAAGTAAATAAAGTAAAGTTAGGATAAAGTTGGAAGTATTAAAATGCAAGAACCCCACATCCGAGGCAACTATTAACTTCCTGTATGAACTATTCGCTGGGTTTGGGATAGTAGACTGCATTGCCACAGACAATGGAACGCAATTCACGTCTACTGAATTTAAACATTTTTGTGAGGATTATCTAATCGAGCATATAACCATTCCACCATACCACCAATCAAGCATATAACCATTCCGCCATACCACCCGAGAAGTAAAGGACAAGTGAAGAGGTTTGTTGATACATTCAAGAGAGCTCTGAAAAAAGCTAGTGGGTCACCGACGGATAAGTCAATCCAACAGTTTTTACGGGTTTACAGGGTCACATCGAATGCAAACACTGAAATGTCGAAGACACCTGCTGAGGTCATGTTCGGACGCCAAGTTAGATCGATTTTCAGATGCCCTTACCAGAGACAGCTCCTGAGAATAAGAGGTCAAAAAATGGAAATTAACTGAGTTGATTAGAGTGAACCCAAAACAGAAACGTTATTAAACCTCAGATAGGATATTTTCAAAGGGGGGGGGGGGTTTATACCGGCCTTTCTATGCATAAGGGAAATTACACCGGTTCTCACTATATATATATAGTACCAGTAATGTCTACACCGGTGATAAAGAGCGACAGTACTCCACTGCCTAGCTGAGCGCTAGTCAGTCATACCCGTATTCCTACCTTTGTACCTGTGATGTTAATACACTTTGTTTGTTAAACCAACCTCGACTTAATTTTCTTCTTTTAATATTGTGTTACGACACAACAGTTAGTTTAACTTTTTCTCTAACTTTTAACTCTTCTCCTTGATGTAAATACCCCTGATAATCCTGACAAGCAACAAAATTCTACCCCTTCCATGTAGAGATCCTTAGATGCTAGAAAGCCTTCTACTCGAATACTAGTTTCTTCCCTCAAACTGCTTCTCTGACTGTACTGAAATGCAGAAGTTCAAGTGTAATCTTATAGATACATTGTTACCCAACTCCCTACATAGTGTTACAGTAAACATGGTCCCAATTTTTTTTTTTTTACATGGGGGTCACTACTTATCAAGGCCCGAAGGCCACTCAGGGATAAGGGTTATTGTGTGTACAGTAATCAATGAGATAGTATTGGGGGTTTTGATAGAGTGTCTTACTTAAGGTGGCGGTTTTTCAGGAGTTTGTTTATGTTGTTTGTTTATGTCTTCAAGACGTCCAAGTTGTAGTTAGGTGGGAAACAGGCAAGTGGCAGAGAGTTCCACTGGCGTGCAGTTCTAAGAAAGAAGCTTTGCTCATGGAATCTACATTTGGATTTAGTAGCCTCTTACGCTCACGTGGGAATGTGCCTTGTTTGTGGCGAATAAGAGCTAAAAAAACTACATAAAAGATGTTTCATTTGGGTGAGTGACAAATACTTAAAATATATAATGTAAATAATGTAAATTGATCAAGTATTTTTTTTTTGTTTTTATAAAGAACCATTTTAAAGCAAATTTGAGTCTTACCAATGCCCCTTAATTCTCATATTAAGAATGACTTTTTAAAATATCACATGTTTGAATTATTTGGAGTTATCTCCTTTGTCTTTTCAGACTGTTTTCAAGATGGCCTCGCAAGATCATGTACCATAGTTTAGCCATAGAATTTGATTTTCTTACTTAAAAATAAAACAACTTGATCTACCAACGTACTTTTTGGTACACAATATTTTCTTTTCATCATAATTTTTTTATGGGGTGGAATTTTGGACAAGCAGTTAATAATCCAAAATGAAGTTTAAAATAAATAAATCGAAACAATTTCCTTGGAAAACAAAACATAAAAAAACACTTATAAATGAGGTAGCAATGTAAATTGTAAGTAAATGTAGAAACAATTAAATGTTGACATATGCACTAAAATATACATTCACAATACAGACTTTTTGTTTTTTGTTTGTTTGTTTTTTGTGCAACAGCTTTCATTTTGTAAACCAGACGATAAATTGATTTCCATTGGTATAATTTTTGCTCAATCTTTATCTTTTAGAATATTTGTTAAACTCATTTTCAAACAAAAGTTTTAAATCCGTCTTTCAAGTATGAACAGCTTTTAATTTATTATTTATTTACAAAGAAATATCCCCCCCCCAAAAAAAACCCCAGTAGCACCTTTTATGCCCGTCATCCAAACACAATTAAAGATTTGTGGTTCTAGTTAGCTAAAGTCTTCCTATATTTTCTGTGTGACTGTAACTGGAACTGGTGGCTACTCAAAATAGTCCCTTTGCATTTTTTTTTATTTAGTGTTTGTATTTTGAAGCGATTTATTGAAATAAAATATTAAAAAAAAAAAACATTATTGAAAAAAATTAGTCTTTATTTGCACTTTTAATAAAATTATTAAAAAAAAAAGAAAAAAGATTCAAAAAGTGGTAAAAAAAAAATCAAATATATAACAAATAAATGTTATCAAAGGCAAGGTGTTACTTTTCTATCTAACTGTGTAAGTTTTTAGTGTTTTTATTTAATGTAAAATGTTTATTCGGTTCGAAAAACAAGCAATGTTAACTGGTAAGTGGTATGCGACCACAAGAACAAAATGACTGCAATGTATTTGTTATGCAGCCGTTTTTTCTTTTTTTGATCACGTACCAGTTGACATTGCTTGTTTTTCGAGCCAAATAAAAATATGTTTATGAAATTATAAAAATAAAAATAACAAAATTAGTCTTTATTTGCATTTTTTTATGAGGTTTTTAATAAATCAAACATCATGAAAAAAAACGTATCCAAAAAAAGATTGCAAAGTGTTTGTTATTTTTGTTTTGACAAGGAAATTACTACTTATCAAGGCCCGAAAACTACTCGAGGATAAGGGTTAAATAATAATTTTCGGTGCTAATGCACTTACTGATCCGTGTTAGTTTTTAAATCGTAGCTCCAAGTTTAATTAAAGTTTTATGTTTTTTATTCAATTGTAAGGTTAAAGTACAGAATAGGTACAAAACACCCTCCCCTCCTCATGTTAAGAATGGCTTTTTAAATAACGTTATCGTTTCAGCATGGATCAATAAGTGCATGAGTACCTAATTTTCAATAATTCTTAATAATAATTAAAAAATAGATACCAAAACAACATTGTAAAATCGGCAATTATTTAAATCGTAAAAAAGTATAGAATATTCAGAGCAGACGGTGTTTCTTCAATTTCCAATGATTGCCATTGATCGTCACATTCTTGATTGTCATTGATGACAAGTTTAAAAAGTTTACCACCCTCACAACTTTAAAACATATAATCAATTTTTATATAGTAATTAGGTTAATTCCTACTTTTGTCACGTAAATCATTTAGAGTGCAGTTGGTTTTAATCTTTTTTTATAGCTAAAACCATGTTTTAAATAAATAAACCCCCAAAACAGTAACCTATAGCAAGTTTCATCGAATATATGAATGCCGAAATTAAAATTTAAATTCACCAGAAACTTAAGTCTCTATCCCTATAAACAATTAGAAAACGACGCTAATGGCGATAACGCAAGTTCATAATTTTCTAGTTTTAAGGACAAATTTTCGATCTAATAAATCGAAATGTTTTCCTAAGTTTTTATATTTACTATTTATTTATTATTTATTTTTTACAAATGGTAAAAAAAAATCCCTTTAAACAGATAAATTATTAGCTTTCTGGACTTGATGCTTGTTAAGGTGGAGTCGACAGATCGATTTGTAAAATATGTTGTTTTAAGCAGAAACAACAGTAATTACTTACTAGAGTGTCTACTCCAGTAGTCGTTGTTAACATGAGGAGGTTAGGGAGTTTCTATTCCGAAAGCCGTTCTTAACATGGGGAGGGTGAAGGTGTCTCTTTCGAAAGCAGTTCTTAACATACGGAGGTTGGGATGTCTACTACAAAAGCCGTTCTTAAGATGGGGAGGTTGGTGGTGTCTATTCCGAAAGCCGTTCTTAACATGACATTATTCAAAGAAGTGAAAAAAAAGTCGTAATTGTTGTTTTACACGTTAAAAAGAGGACATAAAACTGGAATTTAATTTAATACTATTGGTGGAAGAGTTTAAAAGAAGAGGAAGACTTAAACAACAAACGGAAACAGCTAGGACTGCTACCACTGATTTCGATCACTCTAAACAGTTCTTATACAGTAAGGATCACTAACTTCGAAAACTTCTGTTTTTCCTTTCTATTATTATTCTAAGGGACCATTTTTTGTAATTTTATTAATTCATACTGATTTAATTACTTTGTTTAGAATAAAACTATACATGCAGATTATCGCTCCAAACCAGCACTAATCACCAGTGGAAGCCAGATTATTTCATTTCGGCCACGGCCGCCAATTACGGTAGAGGCCACCAACAATAACTATAGTTTAATTTTTTACGAGGTAGTGGTGGTGTCAGATTTCCTCCGGGCAACGCCGGTTAACGGGTCCTGCTAGTTAATAAATATTGAAAATTTCATTAAAATTAATTTTTCAGTGAGGGGGAGGGGTAAACATGTTTATACATTTTGGGTATTGGCCATTCATTTTGCACGTACCTAATAATTGCGTCACTAGTAGTTAGATTTTAATAAGTTATTTCCTTAAAATAATAAAAAATGAATAATTGTTTACTAAAACACAATTTAATATTTCCAGTTAAACACTTTCATGCTTGTTGTTGGAAATGTACTAATATTTTGTTTAATTTTCGACTTTTGAGTGATTATCGATACCTCTGTTTAGTCTCGAAAGGCAAAGGATACCCCTGTAATTGTGAGGCAAGGGTTTCGCAATCACTAACCATACCTCTCCTGATTCGGCACTGCTTGAGTCCAGTGGCAAGGAGATGTCCAGGACAACTGGAAGCAATGCTGAGATAAGCAGAGAGCACATACAGCACCTGGAAGTCCCAAATGGTAACCCATTTAGTACTGATCAGGTTCAACATTGCTTAACCGGTGATCCAACGGGAACCAGGGTGTCAACGTGATTATGCCGTCAGTGGTGGTGCTGGTGCACTTATTGAACCGTGCTGAAATAACCTTATTTAGAAAGACATTCTTAACATGGGTAGAGGAGGGTGTTTTGTAACTCTTTTGTACTTTCACCAAATAATTTAATTAAAAACATATCGTAAAACTTTAATTTAACTTGAAAAAACTATTTAAAAATAGCGCGGTTCTATAAGTGCAATGGCACCCAAAGTTTTATAACATAAAAAAAAAAAGTGTAGGTACTCATGCAGAAAGTGATCCCTGCTGAAATAACGTTATTATTTAAAAAGCCATTTTTAACATGGGAAGGGGGGAGGGTGTTTTGTACCTATTCTGTACTTCAACCTTACAATTGAATATAAAAAAAAAAGCATATCATAAAACTTTGATTAAACGTGAAAATACGATTTAAAAAATAGCGCGGATCACTCTGCATTAGCACCAAAACTTTTTTTTTCAACTACTTAGTAAAACAGAATTACCTCCCTTTGAACAATGAGTAAAACTTCCAAATTACCTACAGCGTTTATTTACTTTAAAACAAAAGTAGTGTCAAATCTCAGTTAGAAAGAAAAGGAAACTTTGGTTTTGTTAGTGCAGTGGCACTGCAGTGGCTGCAGTAGTGCAGTTGCAGTACTACTGCAGCAGTGCAGTGAGCACCAATATCAAACTTTGTCATATTAAAAAAAGTAGTGGGGGGGAAGGAATTTTTTTACAGTTCTTAGTAAAATAGAGTTAAGCCCCCCACCAGAACAATGAGTTCCGAATTGTTTATTTTTTTGCAGTATAGACAACAAAACGAAAAAGTGGTAACCAAAATTAACTAAAATATAATAAACAAATGTTACCAAAGGAAAAATAAGTTACTTTTCTACCTACTTAGATAAGTTTATTAGAAATCCAACCCACGAAATAAATGTCACGCCCACGGTGACATTTATTGGGTCGGTCTCTACTAGTATTCTGTTTATTTTTCGATTTTTAAGCGATTATCGCAATCTCTCAGATGACCGTTTCATGTTAACCAGTTTTCTTGTTCTAACATAAAATTCGGCACTATTTATGTTTCAAAGTAAATAAACGCTTTAAAATGAGTTAAAATTTTAAAAACAAAAAAATTATCCAGGCAAGTAAGAAGAGTAACTTATATTGCCTTTGGTAACATTTATTTGTTATGGTACTCATGCACGGCATGCAATCATGCATGCACTTATTGATCCGTGCTGAAATAATAACATTATTTAAAAAGCCATTCTTAATATGGGGAGGGGAGGGTGTTTTGTACCTATTCTGTACTTTTACCTTACAATTGAATAAAAAAAACCCATAAAACTTTAATTGAACTTGGAAATACGATTTAAAAAACAGCGCGGATCAGTAAGTGCATTAGCACCTTTGTTATTTTAAAAAACTCCTTTTGTTTTATGGGCTGTATTGTAAAAAAAAAAAGTTAGATAGTAATATGATCATACGTAAACTGACTTCTGAAACTGAAAGAAGTGAATATCGTTTATATTGGCTTATTCGGACTACTATCCTCAGCTTGGTGGTTATATACATAACATTTCGGCCCAGATAACCTCTTCTCCATATCGAACTCGGTAACCTTCTTACGTTTGAGTAGAAAGTTCCAAGTTCGGAAAGATGAACCGAAGAAGGCTTGAGCTTTCATCAGTAAAAACGTGTAAATGACAATCAAGATGAGAATCGTAGTCAGAATTAGAAATCCTCATTTCAAAAGGTCCGAAACAAAAACATCACTTGCAATATGATGCAGCAGCATCCTTAAGCAGAATCTGGGATATTCCTTTCACAGTCTCTCCTTTGTACCATGGCAGCAGGATTTTCTTTTAGGAATCCTTCCTAGAATCGGAGTTTAACTTTGGGGAAAAAATAAATAAATAAAATAAATTTCGTACGATGGTGGTGATAATAAAAAAAAATAAATTAAAAATCGTGGAACCGACAACGTGACAACCGGAAGTTGTGATCATATTTTGTTTCTCCAACATGAAAGAGTTCAACTTCCGGCGAGTCGTCGTTGCCATGACAATTATAACATTCTACCTTTTTGCCTTTATTTCATTTCGTTATTCAAATCACAACTTAATAATATACAATTAACGATAGCGACTTGGATTTTCTTTTACAAATAAGTTTTATACTCGTCTGCGTTTCCTCCAAGAAAAATATAGTAGTTTAATTTAGTTTATATAATCCGGAATTTAAGGTTCAACGCGAAAAAAAAAAAAAAAAAAAGAAAGAAAAGACATAAATACAACATAAACATTCTTTTTTACTCATTTATGTTATCCTTTTTTCAGTCTCAAGAGACAATGGATACCTCCTGATAGGTAGCTTTAGCGGAGAATTTATGCTGAAACAAGGGTTGCAGAATAATCACCCACGCTACTCCAAATGATTATTAGAAAGAAATATATATCATATTTATTTTTCTCAAAAGTTGACAAAAAGCTACCATTAACCCAATGAAAAGAATAATAAGTAGTAATAATAATAATAATAATAATAATAATTACTGACCAAACGGGTCAGAGATATTTTAGTTGCTACTATAGTTTGTTAAATTTATTTTAAAATTAATTTTAATACACAATTGAAACTTAATAAGTTAAGATATTTATTATTAAAAAAACAAATAACCATGATTATACAGCAAAACAATGGAATTTGATTTTTGTTCCAGCGTCCACCGCTACTTTTTACATTTTTTGATCATTTGTGTATTTCTTTGAACGTGTTATCCTCCCTTTTTTATGGTTCATAATTTTCCATTCACAATGCCGACTGACATAACTCGGACGTCGTCTATAAAAGATGACATTCTTCTGAACACCATGCAGTTGGTGGAACCAATAGAATCGCACACTCCTGTACCAAACCATCTCCTAGATACAAGTAAGTAATTATTCCATTTATGTAATCACGTTCAGTGTAGGTACCTCCAACGCGCACCACAGTTTACCCCCCCCTATATGTAACACAATGTAATTGTAATTTAATTTAATATTATCATCCTAACTTTTTTACCATTTAATAGAAAAAGCTTCAAATAAACTGTTAATATTTAAAAAAACATTTTTTACAGCATACGAAAATAATGAAAATGTGAGACAAAAATCGTGTTTACATTATCGACGCTTTAAAACAACGTTCCTATGTAGTGACGTTTTTTAAGCCGTTCACACACCCATGTTTTAAAAATCTAGTAAAAATCAAATAATAATCATATTTTCTTGAAATTTTCGATATTCAATCATTATTAAATAAACTTATATATTAAAAGTAGGTTTCGATAAATATATTAGCGGAAATATATTTTTTTAGGTGTTCTACCCCCCCCCCCCTATATTTCATGCTCCGAAAACTAAGCAAAATAAATGTGGGTTGATAAAAGTTTCAACATTTTTTAAAGCTGAAAAGATCAAATAATTAAAAAATAGTAATTTATATATATATATATATATATATATATATATATATATATATATATATATATATATATATATAAAATCTTGTTATTGATTACACTTACCTCAAAGTTGTAAATAAAATTGGACATAACAACAACAACAAAAAAAACAATACTTTCTGGATAATTTTTTTCTCGGTAATATAATTATTCGAATTACAAAAAAAAAAAAAAAGAAAAAAAACAATTCTAAAAAATAATTATTTTTAAAAAGCTTTAAATGATATTAACTTCATATATTACGCGATATGAAGTTTAAATGGATTTTTTTTAATAACAGGTTTCCAATAATAAAAAAATATATTCATATTGTAGCAGAAACAAATGGAACTTTTTTCTTTTAACGAATCAATGCCTCTCCCCTGTGTTATTTGGCCACATACTGACCAATCACGGGTATGGCGCATTGATCCTTCCTATCCCCTAAGGAATTCGTCCAGCATCCGGTTTGAGGAATTAGAACTCGTCCTTACTGAGAGAGATACCAAATGGAACGGACCTCCCTTTTCTTCTCTCTCTCTACCTCGGTGTTATTCCTGTAGAGGACTAGGATATATATATCCTAATCCCATTACAAAAGAAAAATAATGAAACGAATGGAATGAAGGAAACAAAAACTCAATTGCTGGATAAGATAAACGTGTCATTTATTTACTGTTGAAAGAATGAATGTTTTAGAAATAACACGTGTTCATGTCAGTGCGGGTGTAACCATCGTTTGTTGCGGGACTGGTAGTATAGAAGGAAAAAGGGAATGTGTGTTCATTTCACGTTCGGGTCACTATCGTTCGTTTGCGCGTGGGAAGAGAAATGAGTAATGTAGTCGAAATGGGAATGATAGTCCAGCGTGTAGACAAAGAAAAGGATAGAGGGTTGACATCAGTTAAACTGCGTGCCATGTTAGCAGTCAGCTACGCGAAGGTATTCTCAGGTACAAGTTGTATATATAGAGAGAGAAAGAGTGAGAATGTCAATCCAGTTCATGGAGAGAGAAAGTGTATAAAGTGTACGTATGGTCTGTTAGCTTTTGTCCCACATAGTAGCAAGTGGCGTGAGGCACACGCATGTGCGTGCCTGCCGAAAAGGCACGCTGTTGGTCCGTAGACCGCCCAGCTTGAAAGCTGGTCCGAAAAGAAAGATGTTGCTTATTGCTCTTGCTTTTATAATTGTTTCCAGTGGTCTTTTGCGCATATGTGGATTTCCTTTGAAAGGGGAAGTGACGCTGTCCATGTGTGCGTATGTGTGCGCATATGTGAGTACATGTGTGTACGTTAGCGTGTGTGTATACACGTGAATGTGAGTGTATGTACGCGAACGTTAATATGTGTGAACGTGTGTGGACGTGCGCGCATATATTTGTGTGCACGTATGTATATGACAAGTAATATAGCTTGAGATGTGAACGCGTGTTTTTGTGTGAGACTAGAAAACGCTTGCGTATCGACGATTCCACTGGGAATAACTGCCATGATAACACCAGGTAGCCGGAGTCCAGCCTTTGACCAGGAACATATCACATTCTCCTTAATAAACCTGTTCTGTGTTACATTTTATGAAGTTGTTGCGTTCGTCATTTCAGAAGCTTGTATTGAATTATTTATTGTGCCCTAAAAGCATTCTAAACCCTAAAGTATAAAAGAATATAAGACTATTGAGATAATAAAAATTGTATATCGAAAATCAACCTTAAAAAAATTCGTTTTGATTTTATTATTGAAATTGATAGAGGGTGGTTCTTATGTTTGGCGCTTTTTTTTTCAAAAATGTATGGAGACTTGTAAAGAACATTATTTTTTAAATACATGTGTCAATAGAAAATGTTAAAATTAATTTTATTTTATTAACTCTAGTCTTTGTAGTTCGTTAATAAAAATGTATTTGTTTTACAAAAGCTAAGTTTTATATTATTTTTTATCCATAGCAAAAAAAAAAAAAAAAAGTAACTCCATTAATAATCATAACACGAACACTTATCCATAGAAATTTACACAAACACACGAAATGATGACGTCACTATTAAAATGTGTACTATTGACGTTTTACACATCGCCGTGGAGGTACCTATAGTCCTGGATGTGTGGTGAAACTGCAGTTGCACCTGTCTGATTTTATTGATATGCACCTATAATAATAAAAAGGTGCTTGTGCACTATTTTGACCCGCGCTATTTTTAAAATAATATTTTCAAGTTAAATTCGAGTTTTCTGATATCTCTTTTTATCCAATTGTTAGGGGATAGTACAGAATAGTCAGGAAAAAAAAACCCTCCCCATTTTAAGAATGGCTTTCTAAATAATAATGTTATCATTTCAGCATGCGGGTCAAATAGTGCAAAAGTACAAAAAAATCGGCAATTCACGCCCAACAAATATTATTATTTTTTTTTTAAAAGGAAGTTACCAGTTATCAAGGCTCGAAGGCTACTCGAGGATAAGAGTTAATAAGTCTATTGAGATCACTGGAACAACAGTGTAGTAAACGTTAGTGGTGGAAATTGATAAGAAAAAGTAAAAAGGAAAAGAAAAAAGGAAAAAAAAACCGTAGCCCCTTATGCCCAAGTGGCAAGATGTCTTATTTGGGAGTGAAGAAGAGTGAAAAAGAAAAAAGGAAAAAAAAAAAAAAAGTAAAAAGGAAAAGAAAAAAGTAAAAAAAAAAGAAAAAGTAAAAAGGAATTCTAATAGATAACAATATAGAAACAGACAAACGTTAAAACCGATTTTTTTTTTTTTACAAAAAAGGTATTTGATATGTCGGCAATATTTTGTTTCTGACTATTTGACATGAGAATTGGTTATTCATATTACTTGGATTCTTCAGACTACTGTTCTCATCTTGAGTGTCATTTACAACATTTTCCTCAAAGTAGCCTCCAACCTTTTTCAGGTGTATCTTGTTGAATGTGGGAATATTTCTATTGAATTTGAGAATCTGCACAAAATTTTGAACTGAACCCTTTCTTTAAACCAGTATGCTCTTGTTCTATCAGCCATGGATATGTTTCCCAGCTACCAGACTCCAAAAATGTAAAGAAATCAGATCAAGACTCAACCATAGAGATAAGTGTTGAGAAAGACTCGCTCGAAATTATCATGAAACTCTCAGGATAGCAAATAAGTCAAGTACCTATTTACTTGTGGCTTAATGAGACAGTCAGGCACAAGGCCAGTTTTAATATAAGGAAAACCTACCCCCATCCCACCCTCCCACAATGATGACATTTTTGATAAGAACAAAGATGCCTATATTGTTCTTCACAAATGAAAGACAGATAACAGACAATAACTCCCACACCCCTTCTGAAAAGTTGAATTAATGCTTGAGACATTGGAATCCTGAGACTGAACAGATATTGCACTTTGACCATAGCTAAATCCAGATAAAAATGTGATTGCCAATCCATATAATTTATTTATTTATTCTTGTACGTATGTACAATATATCGATTTACACCATAATCAATAATCTATACTATTTTTTACTGCGGTAACAACTCTCTTCGGAGTGTTTGAATTTCCAATTATGCCTTTTGGTTTACGAACGCAGCTAGTACCTTTCAGTGCTTCATGGACAACTAGTGCGTGCTTTTGACTATGTCTATAACTACATAGATGACATTCTCGTGGTAAGTGCCCCACCTGAGGAACATGTCACTCATCTACTGCCTACTGTTCGAATGGTTTCAGCAATACCAGGTGAGGATTAACCCTAGTAAATGTGTTTTTGGTGCTTTGTCACTTGTTTTCTTGGGCCACATAATCAGCTCTGAAGCTATATCTCCGTTACCTGAAAAGGTGAAAGCTCTACAAGACCTTCAATCACCCACTTCACTTCGCCAACTAAGACACTTTCTCGGTCTGTTTGACTATTACAGACACTTTATCCCACACTGTGCAGATCTTCTAGCTCCTCTTTCCAACCTGTTACATAACATGTGCCTAAACCTAAACGTAGATTCCATGAACAAAGCTTCTTTCTTAGAACTGCACGCCTGTGGAATTGTCTTCCGATTTCCTGCTTTCCAGCTGACTACAATATGGTTGTGTTCAAGTTCAAAGTAAATAAGTTCTTGATGAGCCGTTCCATATAAGTTATCAAATTTACCAAATTTTCATTACTAATGATTACTATATTGTCCAATTTCTACTGTACACTCTTTAACCCTTATCCTTGAGTGGCCTCTGGGCCTTGATAATGTGGTGATGCCTATGTAAAAAAAAAAAAAAAATAAAAAAATAACAGGAAGAAGAAAAATGAGCAAATCTCACTTAATAAGGTTCGGTTTAAAGCTTTTAACGAGGTGAAAATAAAACTAGCGACAACATCTTTACTTGCACATCCTGTACCTGATGCCCAGTTTTCACTGGTCGTTGATGCATCAGGCACAGCTGTGGGTGCAGTGTTGAAACAGCAGCACCAAGAACAATTACAACCTCTTCCAAACTTTTTGAGACAGCTGAAACTGGCAGAACAACGTTACAGCACATTTGGCCATGAATTCCTGGCGATGTACCTTGCAGTGAAACACTTCCAACATTCACTTGGAGGCCGTCAGTTTATGATCCACACTGATCACCGTCCATTTACATACGCACTGCATTCTAAGCCGCACAAATATTCTCCCCGTGAAACTTGCCACTTAGATTTTGTTTCACAGTTTACCAACGATATCCGATATATATCAGGTGAACAGAATGCTGCGGCAGATGCCTTGTCCTGCCTCCCCATAAATTCTCTGTCCTCACCTTCAGGTATCGATCTACAGCAGATGGCCTTAGACCAGTCAAGTCGAGACACTTTAGATCCGTCGTCACCTGAATTTACAATTTGCAAATTTACATATCTGCCCATGCCTACTTCGGATACACAGATTACTTGTGACACCTCAACGGATTCACCTTGACTGTTTGTTCTGATGATTAATCGTAGAGTTGTTTTTCATGCCCTACACAATCTGACACACCCCAGACCCAACGCCACAGGTGAAGCTGATTACAGCTAGATTTTTCTGGTCAAATATGAGGCGCAATATCACTGCCTGAACACGTTCCTGTGTATTCTGCCAAAAGTCAAAGGTACACAAGCATATCCGTTCACCCCTCGGAACATTCAGCACCCTAGACGCTCGGTTCAGCTATCTTCACATTGCTGGTTGGACCATAGCCGGTCAGTCAGGGATTTACTTATCTCCTAACCTGCATAGACCTAGCGCCCATACTTACAAAACTGTTTAAACTTTTCACCTTAGATATTAGTAGAGAAAGAGAAACTGTCTCCATTGACAGGGTAAAAAGAGCCTTTCTGGACACAAAAACACACGAGCCACGCATTCCTCCTACTTACACACAGCATCAACATACACATACACCTGAAGTGAATGCTCCATCCAAAGACAATTATGTAACCACCACACGTAGTGGTCGTAGAGTACATTGGCCAAAATGTTATATAAGACTCTGTACATATAATATGCTTTTGTACATTTTTTGCTTGTATTTAAAAACAAAAACAAAAAAAAAACAACTTTTCACAAAAAAAAAAACATTTTTCCTCCCGAAAAAAAAACAAACAAAACCCAACAACATTTGTTTTCATCAGCAGGAAAACCATTTTTTCTTATAAAAAAATTTTGTTAACTAATTGTACTATTTCTGTTCTTTACAACGGCTACTTTTCTTCTCTGTCGGCTTTCCGCCTAAGCAGGGGGTGAAATCACATCTGATATAATTTTTTTCAAGACAACAAAGGAGGTCATTTTAAAAAGTTAAATGAGAGTTACTTCCCTTTATGTAAAAAAAATAAATAAAAAAAAAAACGTGATAGAGTTGTCCCCCTGGAATTTATTGATTTTTTTTCTTTTTATTGGTTTGATTTGCTTCTTTTACAACAAATTAAACGATTCTATCGATATTTTATGCCGAAATCCAGCATATTATTACATTTTCTTTTCCACAAGAAATTATTTGCCTTCCTCAGGATAAATATTACATAATTAAATTATATTTAAAAATTTCTGGCACGTTTTTTGATGAAGGCTTATTCAGAATTGTAACCTATTGTTCCCAGGGAGGTAATTCTATTTTTACTAAGAATTGTAAGAAAAAATAAATATTTTTCAACTACTTCATTTAATGTAACAAAGTTTTATAACATTAATAGCCCAAAAAAAAAAAAAAAAAAAAAGTGTAAAATGTGACGATATTATAATTTTTTTAAAACAAAACAGAGTAATGATTTTTTTCAACTACTTTAGTAAAATGGAATTACCTCCCTCAGAATTACCTAATGAATCAAGCTTCTGAATAAGCCTTCCGATCATAGTGGATATTTAGTTCTATCCCACTGCAAGAACCGTGACACCATGGCCAGAAAATGGGATTGAGATGTCAGCGTCCCCGAGGAGGGGGCACTCTGACCTGCAAAACGTGCCTGGGCAGCCCCGTCGGCATTCCCCACTGAGGGCGACTCAGGCGATTAGCAATAAACTAACTCCTTCTCAAAGAGAGAAGGCAAAGCCTGTGAGGGTGAACCTCCTAGAACTACACAGAACTAAACTCTCACTGCAAAATCAATAGGAATGGTCTAATCTCTGTTAATTTTGGAGACATCGTAGTGATGCTCTTTGAATCTAAAGTGATTTTGAAGCTGTTAAATTTTCAAACAAGAAATAATTACTGTCTTCCATGAAAGTCAAGTATTACGGTTCTTATTTTTGTGGAGATCTCTCTTGCTTCCATTTTTTTAAAAATATATATAAAGAACCAAAAATAAGATTTTGATATGAATGGAATTTAATTCTGATATTTTACATTGTGTTAGTTCTGTTTTGAGTGAGTGAAAAGTAAATCTACCCTTAGAGGAGTTTTTTTTTTTTTTTTTTTTTAACTTTTTGCTTACAAGGGAATCACCACTTATCAAGGCCTGAAGGCAACTCGAGGATAAGAATCAAGATGTAGCATCATTGTTTTCGTCTCAACTGAAAATAGTCAGCATCCTTTGTTCATGTTCCTGTTCCATTATATAGCCTGCCATATATACAGCATAATCATATTGACATGCCAGTTCTCGTCAGATCACTACAGTTAAGTAACGATGAGCCTGACCAGTACCAGATGGGTGATCATTTGGGAATACCAGGCGCTGTATGTGCTCTAAAGCCTGAAAAGGGATGGATTCCATCAGGCTATTCTTACCCAAGACATGCTGCATGAAATAATGCAGCTCCTTAATGGGAAGGTGAAGAGACTTGATGATGATGATGCTGGTAGCCTGCCAAAGGCGATTCTGACGCTGCTTGCCATATTGAGGTTTAAAGTTGTCTTAGACAAACTTTCAATCGGTAGATAGATACAATATTTTCTATCGCTTTACATGACTTGTTTTGTTGCACTTTGCTATTCATTTTTTTTTTGTTTGTTTTTGCTAATAAAATTGATTGCTTCACTGAAAAAGACGTTTGAATCCGTTCAGACCTCTAGCCAAACTGAATGATTGCACTATCTTATTTGCTATGAGTTGATAGTAGTATCGTTTGGGTTAGACCTTGATGCCGCTATTTTTTAACCAATCTGAAAAATTGTCCTCAGATAGATGAGCTGTCATATAGCCTCCTTCCAGTTGGGAGACTGGACAGTGTAGGATCAGATGGTCTGTATCCTGGGGGTGGGGAACTTCCTTACACTTTGGGCAGATTGGGGATTCTTCACCTGTGTTTGCTTACTGCAATCCTGCAGTGTCTTGTTCTGATCTGGTTCGTGGCTACCCACTGCTTCCTACTATTTGTAGCAAAACCTGTGAGGCACAAAGTTGGGTCCTCAATGATGTCCCCCTCCCTTGGAAGTATTGTTTCTCTATTTCTCCTTCCATGTCTCAATGGGGTCAAAATATTTGAGTTGTAGAAGGACTTTCGGGATTTGAGTCTAAAGGTATCTGAGGCATCTTTTAAAATTCGTTGGATTGTTAAATCCTTAACGTTTTGAATTCATTTTTGAGTTACCTCTTCCCTCCTTATGTGGGGTGGTGCACGAAGAATCACCACTTTGTAATAATGTGCAGGCTTTAAAACTAAGTGATCAGACGAAATTTTGAGACTTTCTGAATTCCTTCCTGATCAATTCTTCTACACTGCCACAACAGGAATGTGAGTTGATGGAATAAATTTGGTGAATTTTTGCTATTACTAACCAACAGAGCATTACCACTGTTGACAAAGTGAAAAGTCTATCAGATATGCGTACACAGTGTGATGATGTATGGAAGTGACACCTGGCCAGTAAGGGTTGAGGATATCCGTTGCATGACATGAGAATGATAGGATAGATGAGTAATGTGAGCCTTAAAGACAGTCTTAGATCTGACGACCTTAGAGGAAATTAAATATGGACAGAATAGGTAGATGCATGCAGAGTAGGAAACTTTGTTAGTATGGTCACGTTGAAAGACCAGATATGAGTTCTTGGGTTAGTAGATGTAGAACAGTTAAGGTAGCAGGGGCAGTTGGTAGGGGAAGGCCAAGGACAACATGGGAGGAAGTTATAAGGATGGACTAAAGGGGCGAAGAGGGATAAATGATGGCTTTGCCAGAGATAAATTAGTTTGAGAGTCAATTTCTAAAAGTTGTTCAGCACATGTATACTAATTAAATACACTAAAAATAAACAAATAAAAAGAAAACGAAATTTGTATGACCCGTGGAAAAATCTATTATTATATGAAATCTGAATTTATCAACGTTTTTTCCTGAAGGTATTTGCCCTATATACTGTAACTAGTGGGCAGGCGGGGGGGGGGGTATCCAGCGTTGCTCAGGTGTGTGTAAGTGGTGTAATTAGGAACCCCGGTGGGGTGAGTGGGTGTGGGGTTAAAACAACAGTTGGCAGCCCATATAGAGAGAGGTGTTAAAAAAAAGATGGTGGTAGCGTGGGGAGAGAATCAAAACAACACTAGGCAGCCAGGGTGAAGAAAGGTGTTAAAAAATAAAAGTAGGCAGGCAGGCAGGCTCGAACATAAAAAAAACGGAAAAGAAAGTGAAACCAATGCTCCATGACGCGACCGGCAGTTCAGAACGTTAAAATTAGGCAAAGTCAATCCAACTGATACGATGACTTGCAAAAATGTGTCGCAAAAAATCGACCCCTCCTTGTAGAAAACTGGCCAGTGTAGGGTGAAGGAATGAATGTTTTTGGCAAATTTTTTGTCGTCTGAAACACCGAGCTTCAAAATGATACCAATCTTGTCAGGATCAGTCGCCTCTGTCAAAAGTTTTAGGCAGACATACAAACATACATACATACATACATACATACATACATACATACATACATGCATACATGTAAACAGACAGGTGAGATTTATATAATATATAACACAAACTACATGCTAAAATATATTTTGCTTTTGAGATTGAGTTATATTGGGAAAGAAAAATCATTTTATTTCTTCTTATTAATGGTAATTTGTAATTAGCTGAACAAGTCACCCATATGTTTATTTCAATTTGTCAACATATTTCTATTACTTTTGCACATGCATAAATGCATTTGTAGCTTGAAGTAGTTTCATTTTAAATATTTCTTATCTGTCTGTTGATAGCTCAGACGGTAGGAAATGCAGCTGCAGTAGTAAATGTTTTGGTTTCGCTTCTAGCTGATGGCATCCAAGTCATTTTTTTAAAAAAACTTTTGAAAACAGTATCATATATTAGGTACAATATAATATTCAATAGAAAATTGGTTCTGTAATAATAAATACAAAATCTGCACAAATTAAAAGTTGTTTAACGTATGTAAAATGGATATTAAACCGAACATGATGATGATCATCATGATGTGTCACTCGGAACTTCCTATCCATTACGTCATTTCTTGAACACGTCAACTTCATTTCTACTCCTAGATTCTATGAAATATAGCATTTCATGATTGGCTGTGACAATCAGGGATTGGTGGAAATATAATTTTCTTGTCCTTGGTGTTAATTTGTCGTTTGTCTGCAAACAGTGGTCAGAATGTGTTTTTTATTTATTTTTCGGCAGTTACTTATTGAATTTTCTCACTTACATTTTAGAAATATATCGCAAAACGGGACAAAATGAAGCAATTGCTGCAACACCTGCAGATGTTCATTTTTCTGGCTTTCAACTGGGCAAGAAATGCACAAGCAATTTCTGCATAAAAAATGTGTGCGGAGACGTTATCTCCATCAATATTCTTCCACCACAGTCCAAGTATTTCAAACTCCATTACAAGAAACCGGTAAGTATAAATGCATATATTTGAATATTTTTCATGCTACAACTAGTGTTGGGACGAATAATCGGAATCGGGAAGTGGGAAAATTGGAACTTTTGGGGCATCAGAATCGGAAAAATGTTGTGCCTATTTTCTGATGCCAACACGATTCTTTCTTATTTGAGTTTGTTTAAAACAATATCTTTCATTTCTGGTATTAATGATAAAATGGTAAATATTTATGGATTTTAGGCTACCAAAAAAACTAAAATCTGTACATCATCCCCCACAGATGTATTTTTACGCTTGAGAAAATATCTGCACATTTAACATTTGTTTTTATGTTAATCGAGAACAATTAACCATTCTTTAGTAAAATATTTAGAGATTTTTAGATAAAGCATTGCAATCAGTAATTTAGTAAAGAATCGGCAATTGCATCTGAATCAGAAAAAATATTTGAATCGTCCCATCACTAGGTACAACATTTTAATGTGGCTACATACGACCATATTTATTTTAAAACATGATGAATTAAGAATTAAAAAGACCGAAAAGGCTAGATAATCGGTTTTGAACTCTCCTTAAATTAAATGGAGGTTAGGAATACGATTAAGTGAAAAACAAAAATCTGATAGAATGGAAACTATAATGAGGGAAAGGGAGAAAAAGGGAATCAAATAAAAACTACATTAAGTCCGAGAAGAATTTCTCTTTGTTTACAAAGAGAATGTCACAAACATATAATGTGAATGATTTCTAGAATTTTCAAATTATAAGGCAAGTGTGACATTTAGAATGAAGAATAAGCTGATATTATATAACGGACCATATTTATTTCTAAAAGTAATGAATTCTTATATAGACTATATTTATTTTTAAAAGTAATGAATTAAAAATTAAAATGACTGAAAAGGCTAGCTAATCGGTGTTACAAAGATTGCTCAATAGAGCTAAATCAAGGTTAGAATTATGATTAAGAGAAGAAAAAATATGATGGAATGGAGATTATAATGAGGGAAAGGGTTTAAAAAAAAAAGGGAATCAAATAAAAACAACATTACGCATTAGAAGATTTCCTTTTTGTTTATAAAAAGAAGATCTCAAAGACTTCATTTCTTAAGTGTTCAAATGATAAGGCAAGTGTGACTTACTGAGAATGAAGAAAACATTGACACTGAAACCAGATGGACATAACTGCTTATTTATTAGATTTATCATTGATGGGAGAACAATAGGTCTTATTCAGAACATCCGATGGCAATTTTTGTTGAAACGTATTGCTTGATCTGGCTGTCCAACTTTTGCAACATCCTCCTTATAAAATGAAACCACTGAAATCTCTGCAAATAACCAAGCCATCATGTGAGCGTGATGACACAGTAGGATTGGAGGAAGATGAAAGGAGAAAAAAATAAGAAAAATATGTAGCAGAGAGAGAGAAAGAGACTTTTAAGCACGTGTCGACATGGTAGGGTCTTTTTTAAGCATGTCAGCATGACAGGGATTTTAAACAAGATGCAAAGCTGGCTTAGAAAATATGTATCAGGTGACTTGGTGTGGAAACAGACGGTAATAAACGCCTTTTGTTTCAACTGAAGTAAACTTGTGTTGAATTAAACTAAAGCTGCTTTCAGGTCTGCCAGCAACCACTGTAAAAGAGTAATAAAAAATGCAATAGAGCTATATGCCCAGTCTGTTAAATCCAAGGTAGCTGATCAGCGGCTTGGATCCCACCAGTTTTGGCAAATAACAAATAGGATCCTGAACAGAAGTGTGCGTTCTATCCCAACCATTATCAATGGACCAGAGGTCATCTCGTCAGCGTCAGACAAGGCCAAACTATTTGCAAAGAACTTTGCAGCTAATTCTACCCTATGCGATGAAGGCCATCAACTCCCCATATTTCCTCCTATAACACAGAACAAGCTAGGTAACATACAAATATCCGTGCATGAGGTCACCAAGCTAATCAAGAACCTAGATTCCAGTAAAGCAACTGGCCCTGATGGCATCCCAATTATAGTGCTAAAAAAGCTTCAACCAGAACTTGCTCCCATACTTACGAAACTATTTAAGCGCTGCCTTAAGGAGAAGTGCTTTCCGACCCCCTGGAAGACCTCATCATTTTGCCCTGTGTATAAGAATTCAGGTGATAAGTCATCTCCCTCTCATTACAGACCAATAAGTCTCCTGTGTGTTATGAGTAAGTTGCTGGAATCCATATTAAATAGAGAAATAGTCAACCACCTCAGCAGGAATAACCTTCTTAGTGACACACAATATGGTTTCCACTCTGCAAGATCTACCGCAGATGTGCTGACGGTTATATCCCACAGGATTAGTGAATCTCTTGACAAAGGCTTCCTTTCTAGGGCAATTGCTCTTGACATATCAAAGGCCTTCGACAAGGTATGGCATAATGGTCTACTTCACAAGATTTCCAGCTACGGTATAACTGGAAATGTTTTCTCAATCATTAAATCATTTCTCTCCGATAGGTTCATAAGAGTAGTGGTAGATGGACAAAAATCAGAGGCCTGCAATATAAATGCTGGAGTCCCTCAGGGGTCAATCCTGGGCCCAACTCTCTTCCTGATCTACATCAATGACCTCCCTAAACACATACTTAAATCATTCGTTGACATCTATGCTGATGACACGACCATCTACGGCAACACATCAAAGGCTGTAAATGACAAAGTTCTCTCGGATTCTCTCTCCTCTGATCTCGAGCGCGTGGTTCAGTGGAGGAAGATGTGGCTGGTTACCTTTAATGCATCCAAAACCAAACTCCTATCCTTACATCATCAACGCTCTGATCCCCAGCTAGCATCAATTGTAATGGATGGCTCTCATCTGGGTGAGGCCCCGTGTTTTGACAAGCTTCTGGGTTTGACCTTTACTCCTGATCTGAAATGGAACACGTACATCAAGTCTGTTGCCAAGGTCGCTGGAAAGATGGTGGGATCCTTCTACCGCTCCAGAAGATATCTCACTACTGATGCAATTCTCTGTCTATATAAAAGCCAAGTACGTCCAAGGATGGAATACTGTTGCCATATCTGGGCAGGAGCGGCCAAAAGCAGCCTATCATGCCTTGACAGAGTACAAAATAGACTTCATGGCTTAGTGGGGGATGCCCTTTTCTCTACCCTGCAACCTCTCTCCCACAGAAGAGACGTTGTGAGCCTATCCTTGTTTTATCGTTATTTCCATGGCAGGTGCTCGTCTGAGCTCCAATCTCTGGTCCCCCCTCGCCAATCTTTCACGAAAAACACCCGTCTAGCTGAATCCACTGTGAAAAATTTCCCCCACTCTATATCTGTGCCTAAATCAAAACGCGGATTTCATAAACAAAGCTTCTTTCTTAGAACTGCACGCCTGTGGAACTCTGTTCCGTCTGCCTGCTTCCCACCGGACTTCAACTTGGATGTCTTCAAGTCCAATGTTAACAACTAATGAACCGCTCCCTTAAATAAACACTTCATCAAATCTCCACACTAACGTAATGTACTTGCAATAACCCTTATCCCTGAGTGGCTTCCGGGCCTTGATAAGTGGTGATCACTGTAAAAAAAAAAAAAAAAAAAATTTCTTTTCTTTTTTCTTTGCGAGATTATCATACACAATGTTGGGTCTATTTTAAAATGTAAGTACAATAACTACAACATTACAGAAGAATATTTAGTGTTAAAATGTAAATTTGTATTGTAACAATGTGACACCTACATAGTGCCAACCACAACTACATTTAAATAAATAATAGAATGGTGGTGGGGAAACATCTTTTTGAATTAATGTCCAATTATTCGCCATCAGATGTTTTGAATAATATCTACGGTCCTTCTATCGCTGAATACCTTATAATTACTCCAGTGCCTTTAATAAAAATAAATCAAAACATAAACAAAATGCAAATTAATCGATAAATGCATAAAAAAAAAATAAATAAAATAAATAATATTAAATATTAACATATTATTAAGTTTAAAGAATAATAATAGATTTTAAAGCAAGATAAAATTAATTTCAATTTTTTAAAAACATTTTTTCAAGATTTTAAAGCAAGATAAAATTAATTTCAATTTTTTAAAAACATTTTTTCAAGATTTTAAAGCAAGATAAAATTAATTTCAATTTTTAAAAAACATTTTTTCAAGATTTTAAAGCAAGATAAAATTAATTTCATGTTTACAAAAGCGTTGGTATGCCTGTTTAAACTAAAGTCAAATGCATATCTGAGGAAGGCTAATTTCCCGAAATATCATACAATATGGAATCTCCATCTGACAATACTGACGAAGGAAGAACACAATTCAAGTATTAAAAAAATAAATATATGTTCTATATAAATAAAACAGGAAATAATACACCAAGGATGGTTTCTAACAAGTAAAATCTTTGTTTGGATGGATGACTAATGTGTACAGAAATATATCGGCAAGTTGAAATACAGAATGTTCATTTCAACTTTTTGACATATTGCTATAATTTTTATACATGCGCAAATTCATTCATAACTTGAAGTGGTTTAATTTTAAATCTTCCTTATCTATAGCTCAAACTGAATGCAGTTGGGGTGCTAAATGTTTTGGTTTCGATTCTAGCTGATGGCACCTGTCATTTTTTAAAAAACTTTTCAAAACAATACCATATATTAGGCACAATATAATATTCAATAGAGAATTGGCTCTGTAATAATAAATACGGAATCTGCATGAATTAAAATAGAGTTAAGCATATTTTATGACCGGGCATACCCCTCCCTTCTCTAAGTAAAAAATAAATGAGTTTTTATAGTTATATATTACTCAGCGGTAATATGCTTTTGGAAGACAGAGTCATACCAAGAAACATAAACTACATAAATATCATACGCCAAGGCTGGATTATATTGAGTAAAATCTTTGTTTGGATGGATGAATAATGCATACAGAAATATGTCGGCAAGTTGAAATGCAAAAATGTTCATTTCAACTTGTTGACATATTTCTATTACTTTTGTGCATGCGCAAATTCATTCATAGCTTGAGGTGGTATAATTTTAAATCTTTCTTATCCATAGCTCATACGGTAGGGAATGCAACTAAATTGCTAAATGTTTTGGTTTCGATTCTCGTTGATGGCACCCAAGTCTTTCTTTATAAAAACTTTGGAAATCAATACTATATTAGTCCTCGCGCGAAAGAGCAGGACACAAAATGTTTTAAATAATAATAATAATAGAATAACAATAACAAAGACTTTCGCTGGTGAGGACTACTATTGACCGTAACCAGTTATACAATTCTTTTGAAATTTTCATCTCTATTTTTCCCGTTATGTACTGAATATTTGTTAATGAAACCGATATGAAATATGTTCCTTATTAAATTTTAAAGATTTTCTATTCTGAAAGAAGTTTAAAAAAATTTAATCTAAAAAAAGTTATTTTAAAGTTTTTGTTAAAAAAAATTCAGATTTTCTCATTATTCAGACCTATAATAATACAAAGAGGGGGTTACAAAAATTAGTTGTGGTGTGAGGAGAAATGCAAGCTGAAATAGAGAGAAGGAGAGTTTTAAAATATAATCTTAAAAAGATAAGATACAAGTTAGAAAAGCATTTCATTGTTGCAATTTAAAAACATTAAGACATTATCTTTCATCTAGCAATTAATGATATAGATATACAATTTTCAATGATTTTTTTAAAAGTGCAACAGAATGTACATTACATAGAATAAATCCAAGGTAATGTTTTTATTCAATTTAAATAAAATTTTTATACATTACTTTGTAAAATTTATAAAAGTGCACTTTGAAGATAAATAAATTTCAAATTGAATCTTGTACCTTTATTTTTAAAGCCTATAGTAAAAACATTTTGTTTAACAATTTTAATGCCTTGGATGAAATGCTTTTCTAACTTGTATATATATATATATATATATATATATATATATATATATATATATATATATATATATATATATATTTCATGGGTGTAGGAGATTTATAGATGACTTTATATGTATAAACGATAATGATGAAACTTCAAAGACTATATATATATATATATATATATATATATATATATATATATATATATATATCCATGAATATAGTCTTTTGTCATTTATTCACTATATTGCTCTGTAATTACATTGAGCTTCTTAAATAAGGATTAGTATATAATATAAGAAAATATATTTCCACAGAAATATATATATATATATATATATATATTTCTGTGGAAATATATTTTCTTATATTATATACTAATCCTTATGAATGAAGTAATTATATATATATATATATATATATATATATATATATATATATATATAATTACTTCATTTACTCACATAAAATTAATATACGAAAGTATAGATTTATGCGTAAACTTCAAAAGTGCTCAATACGTAGGTAGAGCTAGTTAGTAATTTATAAAATATATATGGCGATTAAACTACACTTAACCCCCCCCCCCAAAAAAAAACCACTAACCTAGTTTTAAAACAGATCCTTTGTCCGATAAAATGCATGCGCATTGGCTGATAGGAAGGGGCGCGGTGGATACTAGAAAGCTGATTGGCTAACTAAATCCTCAATAGAAGAGGACCATATAAAAACGATAAACAACCACAGAATTCGCGCATAAGCCTGAGGAATCCTAGAGTGGATGAAACGCTGAATATTCAGTGTAGCTTAATCGCCATATATATTTTATAAATTACTATATATATATATATATATATATATATATATATTCAATAATAAATACAAAATCTGCATGAATTAAATTATATTTAAGTGTATTTTATGACTGGGCAACGCCGGGCGCTCCCTGTTAGTCTGTTAATAAAAGGTGAATCTGCATAGCGTATTCCACGATCGTATGTCTTAATTTGCTTCAGTTTGTGTCTATCCGTTACATCTCTGCATTGGCTTGCCTTCTATAGATTATCTTGAAATATTTTTAATTTGAAATGTATACAACTATTTATTTGTCAATTTATATTTATCTATCCATCTGTGTACATTTATAACTATTTATTTCTATACTTATCTGTTCGATTCTCATGTTTTTCAGACACGTATGATCCCTGGAATAAGCCTTAATTGCGAAGTGGAGTTCGTACCTGAAGAATGGCGATATTACTATGACTGCATACGAATCAATTGCCCGGTAAATATTCAAATCTATTTTTACACAGCATTTCACAATAATATTGAAAAATCTTTAAAGTATTTTCGGCGTTATAATAGCGAAATTCAAAAATCGAAATATTGAATTTCAACTAATTTGCAAAACCAATGATATTTGCTTAATTGTCATGTCACAGTAAGGAACATATCCAAAACTTATGAAAAACGATCAGATAAAAGATTAAATTATTAATGAAAATAGTTTTCGAAGACAATTAACGAAAATTAAGTTTTGCTAAAAAACAAAAAAAAAAAAACCCAAAAAAAAAAAACCGGAGAGTTCAAATCATAATAAGAGCAGTAATTATTTTATAAAAACTTTGAAAAACCTTAGGTAAATTTAGCAAAACTCAATTTTCGCTAATTGTCTTCGAAAGGTGTTTTCATTAATTTTTTACCTTATTGTTTTTTGTCATTTTTGATATGTTGATTACTGTGACATGACAATTAAGTAGATATCATTGATTTTCCTTGAAATTTAATATTTCGATTTTCGAATTTCTCTCTAATGATAAAGAAGCACTGAATATTCTTATCGAAACTCTACTAAATGTATCAACATTAAAACGTTGAATATCAATCTGTGTGTACCGCTAATATCACTTAACCAGAATACAGCATATTTTACAGACTCGCACTTGGCTGAAAAAAAAAAAACACATCAAAACATGGTCGCCCGATGATGGCTTTTTAGACTAAAACAGTAGATTTATTGTAGTGACTTATGATGATTTTGTTTACCTAAATTGAACATATATATATATATTCCAGGTAAAAAAAAATTCAAATATCAAGAATAATTAAATTTCAACAAGGGTTGTTGATAGTGCTCAATCAAAGAGAGCAAATTACATTTTTTATTACTCTTTATGTAAATGCAGTCATATCTTGCTACGATGTGCAGACCGTTTCAATCATATTTGATTTCATCAGGCAAGAAAAATTAAAATACAAAAATTAAAAAGGTTCCAGACCTTTTCTAATTTGGAGGAGAGAAAAACCTTAGCTTTGCTTTATGCCAGTCATGGCATTTTTTCTCTCCTCAAAATTTGAAAAGGTCTGGAATCTTTTTAATTTTTGTATTTTAATTTTTCTTGCCTTGTTAATGCTAACACACAAAAGTTGCTACATATTCTGGAAGAGACAGCTGTCATGATTGGACTGCATACAAATGTAACAAAAACTGAATATATTTCCTCCCACCAATCCTCCGACCCAATTGAAACACTAAGCAGAACACCACTCAAACAAGTAGATGACTTTGAATATTGCATCCACTAAAACCGAACCGACCCAATTGAAACACTAAGCAGAACACCACTCAAACAAGTAGATGACTTTGAATATTGCATCCACTAAAAAGACGTCCACGTCAAAATAGCCAAGCCTTGGAGTGCACTTAATTGGCTGGAAGTTATATGGAAATCTACCCTCTCGGAACAGATCAAGAAAAACTTTTTTAGAGCTGTAGTGGAAACGGTGCTGTTTTATGGTTCATCAGCATGGACTCTCAGTAAAAAACTTGAAAGTAAGTGTGGTTAGAAGCTAAGAAAAAACAAGTCTTACCGTGGGTGCTCAGCGAGTGAGTTCAGGCCGAGAAAAGAAAAAACAAAAATGGCGGCCAGCATTTTATTACGTGCGTTCTTGCATAATCTCGTGTGCGCGTGAAGCTGGGAACTACAAAACGAGCTTCATTTCTCGGTGCTGAGCGATTCCAGATCGGACAGGAGAGTAGGCGCAACGGGAGTTGAGATACTTTCTGAAATTATAATTCTTTTTTGTGCGTTTGAGGTGACTCCCTTCCCCCCATTACGGAGGTTCAGTAAGTTAGATGGAACTTAGACTAAAATGTTCCGGGCAGCGTTAAACTTAAACTGCAAAACACACCCAACCATTAGCCGTCTGTTTGACCAGGATCTCTTCAGTAATAAGAGAAAGAAGAACATGATATGCCGGACATTGCTATAGAAGAAAAGATGAGGTCGTCGATGATGTGGTACTGTGGGAAGCCCTAAAATAAGAAGACTTTGTCAAGATGTACACAAAATTATTGATAGGAGACACTGGCTTATGGCTTGAAGATCTTCCAAAGGCTATGGAAGATAGAGACCTGCGGAGGGAAAGAGTCAATTTGGTTTGGGCAACTCGCCCGATACGATGAGGTAGCTACATATGGGGTCTATCTATATCGAAACCTGAACTACCATCCACAAAAAAAAATGCAATTACTAGACAAACAACTCATTGAGTGCGCTAACAAACCCGTCACTGAAAGTAAAAAAAAAAAAAAAAAAAAATATAGAATTATATATAAGTATTTCCACAGTCAGAGTTATATATGTACTATCCTTTTTTGCATATTTTTTCACCATGTTAACCGACAAGAATCTATTCTTTACAAAAGTTTATTGTTTTATGCTATTTATTTTATTTATCTCTTTTCTACTTTGGTTTTAATGAAAATGTTTCTGTGGAAAAACCAGGATTCGAACTTGGCACACCCAGCTTGTCAGTTCATGTCCTTAACCACTTAGTCACTGCTTTATGCTATTTATAAAACTCACTATAATTGTCTGTCTCCATTTTTTTCAAATTATTTCAGCCGCCTAGCACCGCTCTGAAACGAAAGTTGCAGAGCGGTGCTAGGCGGCTGAAATAATTGCATTTTTTTTAATGGGTCTTTAGCCGATTAAAATTGTTGTTAAGGAATAAAAAAAAAGTGTCAAAATTGAAAGAAATCAAAACTTGTTGATCGAAAGTCGACTTAAATTGGTCTTCTACGCATGTGCAAACATTTATATATTAAATGGGATTTGTATGTAAATCTAAGTTTATTTTCAATATTTTGTTCGCCGATAGATGGTGGCTCACCCAGTAATGTTATTTGATTCAACGCCTGCTAGTATTTATGTATTGATATAATTTAATTTTTTTTTTTTAAGGGTGAGGAAAATCTGGTTATACCAATTCACGCATACCCTGTAATGAATAGAGATGGATTCCCTAAGTTTTATCGATTTCCCCCGGTCCCTGTTGGTGAAAGGTTAGTGAATTTTTGTCTCTTTTTGCTTTAAAAAGCTATAGCAAACATCTAAATGACTACTTTAAATACAGTTCCTGATTTCAAAAAAAGAAAAACTAAAAGATTCATCTGCCTTACTTTTAATGCTAGGTTTATTTTTGGTGTCTTTTCAATTCAATAGAAATCCTCCTAAATTTGCTGATGAGGAGACCGTGCTTACCAAAAAAACTATGTATAATTGTTCTACGTGACTTCATGTATACCACAAATAAAAAGCACGGATTTCCGAAACGATCGTACAGATAATTGACTTTGTTGTTGTTCCTTCTTATGAAACTGATTTTTAATTTAATTAAAATTTGATTTTTAAATTAAAATTTTTTTTTTTTTTTAAATTTTTAAATTATAAATCACATTACTTAATATATATATATATATATATATATATATATATATATATAATTTTGGTTCGTTAAAAGCGAATAAAACCATATTTCTACGTTACCAATTTAATTGAAATTTTCAGAAATTCTATTTTTAAAGTCAATGAATGTTTTTATGTTATTAAAATAATTTAACATTGCGAATTATAAAAATATTAAATTAAATAAAAAATATTTTTCGTAACTGCCAGATTATCGCTATTTTATTTCCGGTAGAAATTAGCCTTTCACTTATTGAGATAAGTATTATTTGTATTAATTTTTATGATACTCATGCAGAGAGTGATCCGTGCTGAAATAATGTTATTATTTAAAAAGTCATTCTTAACATGGAGAGGGGAGGATGTTTTGTACCTATTCTGTACTTTAACCTTACAATTGAATAAAAAAAAAAACATATCGTAAAACGTTAATTAAACGTAGAAATATGATTTAAAAAATAGCCCGAAGTTCTCTCTGTATTAGCACCATTTTTATTTATTGCGGACTATTATTCTCATCTTTATTAGTTGTTTCATGACTTTTCGGCCAACTATTCCTCTGACCTTCATAAAAAGAAGTAAGTCCTTTTATAAATGTTCAGTAACTTTTTCCTTTTATTATTCTTAAAGAGTAAAACTTTTCTTATTCATGAAAAGAGTTAAGCCTACGTAAATAAACAAATGTTTGTACACGTGACAAATTATCAATAAATGGTTTAGTTACTTTTTAAAAAAATTATTTATGAAAAGAGTTAACGTAAATAATGTTTGTAAAAGTGCGAAAGGCGACGTTGTACAACCATCACTCCCATGCTTAATTTCTATAATCATTATTTCGACATTTGAAAGTGGTGCTTACTTTTTAGTTACAACGTTCTGATAAATCAGTCACCCATTTTGTAAGCAATAAAAACGCGGTATATCAAAACCATAGAAAGTAAAAATAATATGTGCCACTACCGCAATTGTAAGTCAGAAATATATTTGTTTCTCAAAGAAAAAAAAATAGATTGAACATGACTTTTTTTTATTGTTTTTATGAAAATAAAGTTTCGAGTTTAAAAATTTTTTTTTTTTTTTTTAACTTATTTAGTTAAAAGTCAGTTTGTGGGTGTTTTTTTTTAAAAATTGTTTTTATGAAAGGTGAGTTTTTTGTTTTTAATCAAAACTTTTGTTTTTTTAAAAAAATTTTTTTTGAAGTATTATAAATTTCATTAACATGCTGGAGAAATGTTTAATAATTTGGTATTTTTTTAGATTAGGTCCACCTCCACAATTTTCCTTTCAATGACGACATTTATAGGTTTCCGAGTATGCTGAACACGCAAATCGCATTGAAATTTTGCGGAAATAAATAGTTATATTATGCATTGTATTCTTCGGCGGCCATCTTTTTACGTGCACATGCGCCATAAACAAATACACACACGTAAAAAAGATGGCGGCCAAAGATTACAATGCATAATACAACTTTTTATATCTTGATAACTACTTATTTCTGCAAAATTTCAATGCGATTTTCGTATTCAGCATAGTCGAAAACCATTTCAAGTTCTCATTTAAAAGAAAATTGAGGAGGTGGACCTAATCTAAAAATTTACCAATAATTTTTAATCCCGTACGCCTCCCGATACATTGCTTCGTCAACATGCGACCATTTTATATCTCCCGAAGACACTTCCGTATTTAGAAAAAAAAAAAAAAAAAAATGAGTGACCGATTTACCAGAACGTGGTAACTAAAAAGTGAGTACCCCTTTCAAATGTTGAAATGATTTTCTTTTTTTCAATTTTTTTTCATAATCTGGTTAGTGTTCAATCAATAATAATCCAGTGAAAAAATTTCAAAAAACCTATCAGTATAGAAACTCCACCACATAAGTAAATAAATAAAAAATGTTACGTGCGCATGCGTTAGCCTTGACTAGGGAGGGTACTAAGGGAACGACCATTAAATAATTCTGCGGGTCGCCATGGAACTCAACGCCCAAGGAGTACCAAAATAGTTTTCATGATCTGAAGAAATTTTTTTTTCGAAAAGTGGGTGATCACTTTTCCATCTAAATTTAACTTAAAATGAGCACCCACTTTCTGGCCATCTGAGGAAGGGGCATTTATTTTCGTGTTTATTGGCTTAAAGGTTTTTCGACAAGGCAGTTTGGTACGCGAATGCATATTTAACAGTTTTCGTTTATGCTCACGCATAGCATAAACAAAGGCTACGTCTGTGAAATGGAAAATAGTCCCAGAGTTCAGGGGTTAATACCATGCAAAAGAAATCAAACAAAAATCTTTTTAGCCAAGAAACACACAGAAAAAAGAAAAAAAAAATAGCATCCATTTTTTTTCTATCGAATTCATTTGCTGTTTTTATTGAAAACTATTTTCCCCCAGATTTTTGATATAATTTTCCATTAAGGGCTGTGCGTCTCACGTTCGTAAATAACAAAATTTTTTTTGTAGATTTTGGTGTGCTAAAAACGAATCTGCAAACCGTTTCCGTCGCAAAAAAATAGTTTTATGATATGAAGAAATTACTTTTTCGAAAAAGTGGCGATCACTTTTCCATGTAAATTTAACTTAAAATGAGCACCCACTTTCTAGCCACCTGAGAGAGGGGGGATTTTTTCCCATGTTTATTGGCTAAACAGCTTTCGTTTATGCTCACGCATAGTGTAAACGAAGGCTACGGCTGTGAAATGGAAAATAGTCCCAGAGTTCAGGGGTTATTACCATGCAAAAGAAATCAAACAAAAAACTTTTTAGCCAAGAAACACAGAAAAATGCCCCTCTCTCAGGTGGCCAGAAAGTGGGTGCTCATTCTAAGTTAAATTTACATTGAAAAGTGATCACAAACTTTTCGAAAAAGTAATTTCATGAATATCATGAAAACTTTCTTTTTGCTACGGAAACGGTTTGCAGATTCGTTCTTAGCACACCGAAATCTACAATAAAATATTTCGTTATATATGAACGTGAAACGGGCCTTAAAGTAAAATAATACCGGATTTTTTGGAGCAGATTTGCCGTTTAGTTGTACAAATATCCTCAAACCAGGTAATCACTAAAAGGGACTTTTAAAAGTCGTCACCTGTATCGAGCAAAAGTTTAAAACCACCAATTATATGCCAGCCTACGTCATGGTAACATATATTGAGTGAGTTCCTAACAGTATTTTGTATAGTTTTTTAGTTTAAACTCATTTTCCCAAAATTTCCCCAAACTTAATGTGTTCGATACAGTCTGCCGCCATTTGTATTTTTCAGATATACTGATAAACATTGAATGTTTTTGAACCGATTATACATTACATAAAAACTCTAAAATCTTATCCAGTTAGGTAGAACATTAACTTTTCTTGCCTTTGATAACATTTATATATTTATTTTTTGACAACTTCTTTGTATCTGTGTTTAGTAATACAAACCCTTTTCATTTAATGTAACGTTTAGTCGGCTCGAAAAACAGTGTTTATCAGGGTATTTGAAAGCTGCAAATGGTGGTGGACACTGTTGATTACTTTAAGTTAGAGAAAGTGAGTTAAAACTAAAAAAACTATACAAAATACTGTGAGAAACCCACCGATTATGCCAGCCTATGTCATGGTAACATATATTCGGTGAGTTTCAGACACTGTTTTGTATAGTTTTTAGTTTTCAACTTACTTTCCCAAACTTAACGTATTCAACAGAGTCCGCGACCATTTCTGTTTTTTTGAGTCGATTAAACATTTTACATTACATAAAAACACTAAACAATTATCCAATTAGGTAGAAACGTAACTTACCTTTGCTTTCATTTATTTGTTTTTGGACAACTTTTTCGAATCTGTGTATAGTAACCCCCCTCCCCCCACCATCAACCAAATATTAATTACTAACTCACATTTTTGTAAAACAACAACAACAAAAAAAAACATTTAGCGTTTCAACATTTTTGCTACGTTCGGCTTCATCCACTGATTGTTGGTCAAGTCCAAACCATGAATGACTGACAGAAACTCCCGAGGATCCAGATCAAATTCTGCAAGAGTACAATTTTTTTTCATTTTCGCCTTCTTTTTCACTTTTTGCAGTGGATTGCTGTATTAATATAAGAAACATGCATTTTCTCTTTTTATTAAATTTTTCCATTACACCAAATTGAGCCACTGCAACGTGTGGCAGGGTACAGCTAGTATATATATATATATATATATATATATATATATATATATATATGCAAAATATGAAACTTGAGATGGCAATCATCTATGAAGATGCTGCAATCATCATGTATACATAGTGTCATTTTTTTTTTTTTTTTTTAGAGGCAACAAATTTTAAATTAAAATAAATCACAGAAAATATTTTTATTATACAAATATGTGGTTTATTCCAAAAATAAATTTTGGCATTTATAATCTAAATAAAATTTCGAACATATGAGCCCCAGGACTCGTGCATAAATGGCATAATCCAGAGGTCCAATTTTCACAATTCTGTACAATCATTTAGGTCGTATTTCGGCAATAATGTGTCAGATGCTGTCTTCCAAATGGTCTGTTGTGTCTGGTTTATCAGCATAGACATTGGACTTTACATAGCTCCAAAGAAAATAATCTAATGCGATTACATTGCATGAAGCAGGTGGCCAGTTGACAGGTCTACTTTGTGAAATTATTCGTTCATCAAATATTTCTCTCAGTAAATTGATCATATTGCACGCTGTGCAGCATGTGGTTCCATCCTAATGAAACCACATGATGAATTGTTAAATAAAACTGAACTCTGAATAACCGATAGTTGCCAAATCTGCAATTAAAGAAAATAGTTATTACTTTAAAATTCACTGCCTCTAAAAAAAAACACCCTGTGTGTGTGTGTGTGTGTGTGTGTGTGTGTGTGTAAAGTGTCCCTTTGTTGTGAAAGGCAATGGGTGCCCTCATGTAATGAGAAAGCAAAGCTAAGAGTGTATAACTTTACTTCGCCTAAGTCAACATGTTATCTATATGAAATTGGCCCCGTCTATCTTTCTCTGTGTCTAAGAAATGGTCTCTTCCAAACGCCTCTGTCAATTTTTCGTCAACAGACTTGAAACTTGATATACAGGGGATTTGGACCTGTGGAACAAATTTGATTTGGTCTTAAGCTGGTAAAATAGTTGCTAAGAGATCAAAATGTTTTAAAATTAGAACTTAACATCAGTTGAATCAAAGAGCTCTTGCATGCATAAATATGTTACCATCATTTAAATGTTAACATTTTCTTATCCATCTGACGATAGCTCAAACGGTAATGACTATGGCTGGAGTGCTAAATGTTTTGGTTTCGATTTTAACTGACGGTACCCAAGTCGTCTTTTTTAAACTTTTGATATTGAAGTATATTTTACAACTGGGCAACGCTGGGTGGCCTGCTAGAGTGTGTGTGTGTGTGTGTGTGTATGTATATATATATATATATATATATATATATATATATATATATATACATACAGGGTGTCCATAAAGTCCGTGTGCAATTTTAAAATGAATTGTTCCAAAATCAAATCCTTTTTACATGTTATTTCTATTGCAATCACAAAATTATAAATATTTTAAGGTGCACACGGACTTTATGGATACCCTGTATATATATATATATATATATATATATATATATATATATATATATATATATATATTTTTTTTTTTTCTTGAGTTTAAAGACGGTGGTATTTAATCAATACTATTGAGGAGCCATGATTTAATACAAGGTGACCCCAAAACAACGGGCCCAACTCTAATTAGGCCCCGTTTCTTAGTGTTTTGTCCGAATGAAATGAAACTTTGGTCATAACTAGTTTATTGTATTCAAAACGCCACATCAAAACACTAGGGTCTTGGCCCTTTTTTTCTCCGTTCTACAGCATATGCTCTAGATGGCCTCCATTTAGCTTTTGTTTTCTTTTTTGGGTCACCCTGTATAATGTCCTGTTTTGAAATCTCCAAAACAACGTTTCATGATGATCTCTTAAATAACATAATGATAGTGTGAATTTGTGAAAGTCAAGTGATTGCAGGAGATTTAATGATGAATAATTTTCCAACGAAGAATGAAAAAACTTTCTTTTAAAAATAATTTCAAACGTTAAAATATTTCTATAACTAAACATATATATAATATTATCTATATATCTATAAAAGTGTGTCTTTCTGTCTGTGTGTGTACATTTCCATGCATAATAACTCTGTCAATTTTTAGTCTACAGATTCAAAATTTGATATACATGGTACTGAGATTTGGGAAAATCGATGTGATCGGTTTTCGGACAGAAATTTGGCTCTTAAGGGGTCAAAGTTCAACGATTTGACCTTTGAGAACTCTACCAAACTCCTCCGACAATTTTGAGTCTAAACACTTGAAATTTTAGATATAGGTTCCTTGGACATGGATCTAACTTAATAACTTGATTTGAGCCAAAATCAATAAATGTTAAGGGGTCATAATAGGGGTCAAATTTAAAAAAAATTGACCGTTTTTTTTTTGTTTTTTTTTGCTCAACATACACTTCCAAACACCCAGGCAACGCCGGGCTGAAATGCTAGTATATCTATAGAAGTGAACGTGTCTGTGTATCTGTCTGTCTGTGTATCTGTGTCTGTCTGTGTGTGTACATTTCCATATGCAATAACTCTGTCAATTTTTAGTCTACAGATTCGAAATTTGATATACATGGTACTGAGATTTGGGAAAATCGATGTGATCGGTTTTCGGCCAGAAATTTGGCTCTTAAGGGGTCAAAGTTCAACGATTTGACCTTTGAGAACTCTACCAAACTCTTCCGATAATTTTGGGTCCAAATACTTGAAATTTTAGATATAGGTTCCTTGGACATGGATCTAACTTAATAACTTGATTTGAGCCCAAAGTAATAAATTTTAAGGGGTCATAATAGGGGTGAAAGTTAAAAAAATTGACATACATACACCTCCAAATTCCCGGGCAACACCGGCCATCCATGCTAGTATATCTATAAAAATGAGAATGTGTGTGTGTGTGTGTGTGTGTGTGTGTGTGTGAGGACACTTCTCAGCCTATATATTCAACGAGTTTTCGATCTTCCAACTTGAAATTGTGTATATAAGGCATTCAGACACATGGAAAAATTTCAATTAGTTTCATTATGTTAAGAATAAGTAGGTTTAAAGAGACTTTTTAAAGTCATGTAAAACTGGCCTAATGGTTATTGTACTTGATTCACTGTTTTTAGGTTTTAGTTTCGATCTCAGCTTACATATTTTTTTTTTACTTACAAAAAGTGAACTGTTTAGAAAAATGTAGTACTTGTGTGCACATGTATCAGTTTCTTTCCATATTGTTTACTTCATTTTTTTAAAGGAATTTAAGTTATGTTTAACACCGGGCGACGCCGGGTCCATCTAGTATATGTATATATATATATATATATATATATATATGGATCTTATTCTCTTGGAAATTATATATATTTTGGACCTTATTACCCAATTGCTTTAAAGAACATCCACCATGGATTTTACCATGCAATCTAGATCTACAATTTTCATATCCTTTTCTTCAAATCCTCTTGCTACAAGACTTCTGACTAATTATTTTGACTTTGACTTACCATGTCTCACTGACTTTAGCAAATAGGGTACATACCTTTATAAATATTTACTAATATTTTCTTTCCTCTGATGAAATGGTAGACATCGAAACCCTATAGGTTAAGGAGATTAATTTTCTAAAGTATTCTTTGTCTTGCTTAGAATAATAAAAATCTTTGATATGAAACTCAAACACTTCATTTCAATAAGGGTTTTTTGAAATTCATTGAATCACAATTTAATATATATATATATATATATATATACAGGCTCCTTCAGTCTTTAACAGACTATGGATACCCACGAAGGTGTTCCTGCACGTGAAATTCTTATAGCAGGAGGTGCGCAATCTCCAACCACACCGCTCCTGAGGCGACATTGTTTAATACCAGTGGCAAGTGTAATGTATGTACAGATGACTGGAAACAAATGCAGAGATAAGCGGGGAGCATAAACAGCGCCTAGAATTCCCAAATGGTCACCCATCTGGTACTAACCAGGCTCAACATTGCTTAACTTCAGTTGATCTGACAAGAACCGATGTATCAACGCGATTATGCCATATATATATATATATATATATATATATATATATATATATATATATATATATATATATATATATATATATATATATATATATATATAAATCATTGTGCAAGATTACTGGACTTTTGTCTTTTTATTTTCTGTCATAATAAATTATCTCTGATTAAATTTCAAGTCGATACTATACCAAAATAATTATATATAATTATTTTAATTACTTTTGTTTTTATATACACACGTGTTCAAAACTGTACGGCATAATGACATTCACACACTGGTTCTTGTCAGATCAGCAAAGTTAAGCAACATTGAGCTTGGCTAGTACCAGATGGGTGACCATTTGGGAATTCTAGGTGCTGTATGTGCTTTCCGCTTATCTCGCCATTGTTTCCAGTCGTTCTGAACCTCCACTTGCCACTGGTATTTAACAATGTCGACTCGGGAGAAGTATGGTTGGCGATTCCGCAGCTCTTGCCACACAAATTTCACGTGCAGGCACCCTTAGCGTGGGTATCCATAGTCCGTCAAGACTGAAGGAAGCCTTTTTTTTGTGTCTAAAATTAGGGAAAAATGCATAGTTTTTTATTCTCATCATGAAAATTATATTTCAATCAATTTAATTATTTAATAACTTTTAACTTATTCAAAACGTTTTCTTTGGTGAATTTATAAATTCTGGCACTCACTCGCTATTACAACAACCGAAAGGCCATAGAGACCAGAGTGAGTTTACATAAATGTTATGGCTTGAAAACAGAACAACGAAATAGTTTAAACAATGTATTACTGGAACAACAACGTAAAAAGGTTACAACTGAAAAAAGTAGTAAACGTCACCGAGCAGGCGAGGGTCGCTCTGGTGTTTAATCCACATCTGGGATCCAAAAGGTCTATGGTTTATATAATGGATAGAACAGTCCATTTGAAGGGTGATTCCCCCACGACAATAATATAAAAAAAAAGCCCCACCCCTGAATAAGGGAAAAGTGATGTTAAATAAGTAGAAAAAAGTGATAGTATTAAAATTATCTATCTTCTATATATATAAAAGGCAAAATGTTTGTGTGTTTGTGTGCGTGTGCAATTTTTTTGTATGTCCGGCAAAGGCTTTTTTTTCGGGGGGGGGGAGGAGGTTCTCTGGGGGGGTCTACTATTTCTTAGAACTTTTTATATACTTACTAGATTATAATGTCTCTGATTTACGAAGGGGCGTTGTGTCTACATTTATTTTGATCGACTTTTATGCTATAAAATTCCCTCTTTTGTACCTCCTTGCGTGTTTGTTCACGTTTTTGGTATAAAAGTGAAACTAATAAAAAAGCCAAAGCAATTTCTGGGCCTCTCATGCCGGGACATCCAGAAAGCAATTAGCTTTGATCAATGCGGTGAAACCCGTCATATCAGACAATTGCTATTCATTTGGACACTCCCCTTTTATGGAGAGCTGGTTTTCTCCCTAACATCTTGGGAAAACAAAACCAAAAAACTGCCTTGCAGCCAAAGTTAAGCACGGGATTCTATTCCCTATGACATGATGTTTGACCTCATTAAATTTACGCACCTGTGTGAACTCATTCACTTACGTTTTCATCGTTTAATTTCAACCATTCTTACTTCTCTGCCTTCTTAGCATCGTGGTAAGATGTCAGACTATTTTTTTTCGCCTTCGCTTCAAGGCTTCGGATTCGAGCCTACCTGCCTACCAAAACTTTTTTAAAAATTTCTTTTACACCTCTAAACACCCGGGCAACGCCGGGCACCCTGCTAGTCTATATAATAATATTAAGAATGAATGTCTGTATATCTGGTGTGATTAGAGGTATGAAAAAAGAGAGAGGTAGCAATAGCATTAGTTTTATCTTATTGATTAGTTTGTTGTTTTTAGATCGTTTGATTTCGTTTTGATAATTTCATGTAGTGAATAAAAATTAAATTGAGAATATATAACAAACTGGCAAATTAAGTATATATTATTTATCTCCTTGCTAGTCGGTTACACACAAGGTCATGTATTGTTTTAAGAAACCAGCTAGGATAAATGCACTCTGGCTAACAAAATATGCCTGAACAAACTTGTCAGAATTCTCCTGATAAGAGCGCTTCAGCAATAAACGAACTCGTTGCAATATTTTATATTAAGAGGATAGATATTTATATGCTTCCCATCGCAAAATGATGTGACACAAGGTCAGAAAGTAAAGAGGGTCAAGTAAGTGCCTTTAAAGAAGGAGCACTCTGACCTAGCAAAAATTGCCTGGACACATATCTAAAGAAATGGCAGAAACACTAGAGGATGACCTCCAATCTGTAATAGAATGGGGACAAAAATGGTCACATTCAATGCTGCCAAGACTAAGCTTGTTTCCTTCAAGAATTACAAGAAACCTTCTCTACCACCAATAGCAATGGCCAAGAACACATTACCCAAAAGTACTTCCTTTAAACTCCTTGGCCTAATGTTTACAGGGAACATGAACTGGAACAGATACATTGAGAGCATTGCCAAGGCTGCTGTGAAGAAGGCGGGCTCTCTCTACCGTGCTAGAAAACTACTTAACCCTGAAAGTATCCTGTACCTCTATAAGGCCACCATTCGCCCATGTATGGAGTACTTTCTCACATTTGGGCTGGTGCATCTTCTGCTTGTTTCTCACTCCTCAAAAGAGAGTCACCAACCTGGTAGGTCCTGAACTGTCATCTAGGCTTCAGCCTCTGTCCCATCGACGAAATGTTGAATCCCTCTGCTTTTTCTACAAGTACTTTAATCATGAATGCTCTGACGAACTACAAGTATTTGTACCCCCTCGACGTGAATACCCCAACAAACCCGACAAGCAGCTAAATCCCACCCCTTCACAGTAGAGATCCCTAGGTGTAAGAAAGCCTTCTACTCCAATAGTTTCTTCCCCAGAACTACTAGACTTTGGAACTCGTTTCCGGGATTCTACTTTCCAAACTGTACTGACATGCAGAAGTTCAAGTATCATGTGAACAGACATCTTGCTACTCATCTTCCTTCATAATACCCCTGCAACTTATGTCCCTGATAGTAGTCCCCTACTTCTAAGTGGCACTGTACCTTGTTTGGGGTGAAAATTGAAAAAAAAAAAAAGAAACAAAAAAAACATCCCTGTTGGCATTCCTCAGTAGGGGTGCCTTAAGCAGTGAGCAATGAACTTACTCAACCTGAAAGCTGGGCGGCAATGTCTGGAAGGGTTGACCTCTTAGGTACTACCTGGAAGGAATATCTTAGTCTGACAGGTAATGGGCCACGTAAATGGCCTATCGCCTGTTGGGCTGATTGTCCAATGCGTGTGTCAATCTCGCTACAGAAATTTGTGCATAAATAGTTAAGCCAAGAAAAATATATACAATATAAATATAAAATTGTGTGTATATATGTCGAACTGTGTTTTCTTTAAAAAAAAAAAATCTATTTTCGTGTACATTTTTTCTTTATTTCCATTTATCAATAAACTTGTTTGTTTGCAAACGCCCTGTTCAAATGTGAACTCGGGCCTGCGCGCGCACACACACACACACGCACACACACACACACGCACGCACACACACACACGTGCACGCACACGCACAAACACACACACACACACACACACACACACATATACACGTTATTAAATTTTAACACAATCTCTGTTAACCTAAAAACAAATGTCGGTAACTTGAGGTTGAAAATAATTTTATTTATTTCGATTATTTCTATCGTTATTGTGTTTACCATTTTAGCCGTCAAACTACATTTACACTGTCTTGTGACGTTTTTGTGGATTTTGAGTTCAAGTTGGAATTGCTGCAGTCAAATAAAGATTTTACAGTGGAACCAATGGAAGGTAAGAAAGCATTTTTTGTTCATTCGAGAAGAAATGCTAGCATTCACTTCTCTTCTCTGATGAGAAAATACGAGGGGCGCTCCAAAAGTAATGCCTCCTATTGTTTAAGATGACTACCCAGTCATGGCTGACGAAGCGAAATCATGCTACCCCCATGGATTAAATAAAGAGTTCTGCTCGTGATTCTGTGCAAATCCCCAATTTTGATAGAAAGATTCTCAAGTTTGACGAAATTTAGCTGAAAAAGGTCGGAGGTTACAACAACCACAACGTTGTAAAAATATAGCTGGCGAAGAAATATCAACCAGTGACTTCAAATAAAAGTATCATCATGTAGGATACAAAAAAATTTGAAAAACATTTTGGCGTTTATTCTTCGCCCCATTTTTTACTAAATTCTTTTCCAGGGTTTTGATCTTTTTAGCCAAATCCATTTGGCTTAACTGAGATCATTTCCATGTTGAGACAAAGCATTGTCCGTTCAGTCATCTACTTGTCATTATCTGCTAAACCTGATTTGCTTTGTTTTTTTAAATAACTCTGACACCTCACTTTGAATGACTGGTTGCATCCATTTTTCTTCTCAGCTTTTCATTATCCAACTACTTAGTAAAAATTACAAGACAAACTGCCAGAGCGCCATCCCGTCTAGAGAGTTCAATAGATTCTCTGGCCCACATTGTTCTTTAAACATTGTTGTCTGCTTGTCTTATTTCATATGGCATAATCATGTTGACACACCGGTTCCCATCAGATCACCAAAGTTAAGCAATGTTGAACCTGGTCAGTATTAAAATGGGTGACCATTTAGAAAGTCCAAGTGCCATATGTGCTCTCTGCTTATCCTGGCATCGTTTCCAGTCAGTCTTGGGTCTCTCTTTGCCACTGGACCCAAGAAGTGCTGATTCAGGAGAGGTGTGGTTGGAGATTGTGTAACTCTTGCCTCACAATTACACACACAGCTACCTCTACAGTGGTGTCCATTGTCTCTTGAGACTGAACAAAGGCATCGATCAATCCTCAATCCATCTTACTTCCTCATCATTCTTTCCTAAGTTATCATTCTTCCGGGTTTTACCCTGGTGACAAAGGAAGGGGTGGTGGTGGAGAGAAATACGTAGCATAACATTAAAGCATATCAACCCTTTTGCGGTTATTTAATACGGAGTATGCTTAACTGTAAATTGGACATGTTGATATTTTACCCTAAGCTGTTGAATAATTGTGGGTTCATACTTTCCCTACAATGTTAATATGCACATAAATATAATAGATTTGATAGGATTTGAACGCATAAACTTGAAATACTAATGAGTGAGGAAGTTTCCATCGATATGAAATCAGATAAATTCTTGTGCAAAAATCCATTCACCTGCTACAAGAAACGATTTGAGGACACAAGAATAAATATTCCTAAGATGCGTCCATTCAGTTTGTGCCGAAATGACGAAAATAGTATTTCAACTTCATATATGACAGACTCACGAAAATAATATTTCAAATTTATGCATAACAAACTAACGAAAATAATATTTCAAATTTATGCATGACAAACTGACGAAAATGGTATTTCAAATTTATGCATAACAGACTGACGAAAATCATATTTCAAATTTATGCATAACAGACTGACGAAAATATTTCAAATTTATGCATAACAGACTGACGAAAATAATATTTCAAATTTATGCATAACAGACTGACGAAAATGGAATTTCAAATTTTTGCATCGTAGACTGACGAAAATGGTAGTTCAAACTTATGTATGACAGA
>NC_136519.1:10400598-10410598 GCF_053919585.1 Euprymna scolopes
CTGTCATTTGGGCGGTCGGGTTTCGATCCTGGCTTGAGGAAATTGCCTGTCTAGCCACACTGATGAGCTGTAAAATAGCGAAACAGTACTGTATGCAGAAGACTATAATGCTCCCTATCTTGGGTTGAGCATATTGGGAAGTGATATACAAACTGCCATTAGCATATTAAGTGATGCTCTTTGTGTAAACAAATCGAGTGGAGGCATTTAGACAATGTCAATATATCGTTAATTCATTACCCACACAGCATCAGCCATATAGCGTAATGATTAGAAGCGTTGACTGTCATTTGGGCGGTTGGGTTTTGATCCTAGCTTGAAGCAGTTGCCTGTCTAGCCGCACTGATGTGCTGTGAAACAGCGAAACAATACTGTATGTGGATGACTATATATATATATTATATTCATAGTCATTCACATACAGTATTTTCGCTGTATCACAGCTCTTCAGTGCAGCTAGACTAACACCCAAGGAATTGAACCTACAACCATCTAGTTGATAGTCGGCAGGTTTAACCTCTAGCCCATGGGATCGGTGCGCTTAAACGACCTTATCAAATGCCCATTTATATAAACATGTGCCCACCGCCTTTACAGCGCTCAATCTTTTTATTTATTTACAAACAAACAAACAAACAAACCAAACAGAAAGTTTCACATTAACACTTTTTACAACAGAGCTCTACCCAAGGAAGGGGTTTAAATAATGATTGTATCATTGTAGTTTGTTAGATCTAAATTCACTGGCATTCTAGTGCTTATCGAAAAGAGCTCAATAGCAAGCAGTGTAATTATAGCATATTTATTCATACATACATTATTGGCTACCAATTTGCATACATATTTATGTTGCAACTCCTTTAGAGAAACAGCATCTTCAGGCCTAATCTTTTTTAAAACCAAATTTAAATCAATTCTTCATTTATACAAAGTTTTTTTCTTTTTAATAAGTCAGATTAATAAAGAAAATAAAAGAGAGGAAAATAAAGGAAGAGAAAGTTCAAAAAAGCAATATAGAGAAAAAAGAGGGAAAAGGTTAAGGGGCATAGCGGTTCGGTAGTTTGAAATCTAAGAGCCCCCCCTCTTTTTTTTTTTTTTTTTACTAAATATCATTTTTCTTTCATCTTTTAATATCGCAATTCCTGTCTATACTTTTCATAAAAAATTTGGCGCAGTCACCACCAAAGTTCTAGTGAAAGATTAAAAGCGCACTTTCCAAACCAAATTATTGGCTAAAAGCAAAGATAGGAATCATGGTATTAAAAGATGAAAGAAAAATGCTATTTAGTGCCAAAAATGTGTCGAGATTAGAGGTGTTTTTACTTATTATGGGTAACTAATACTAGCTGTTTAAAATTTTTGTATGCGCTTTGATGTGTTTGCAGTTAAGTACAGTTTCATTTTTAACATAAATAATTTGTCTATCCTTAAATCTATCTATCCACAGATGAAATTTCTTTAGAGAAAACTAATAGTGTTGTTTACTTTATGCAGATTATGGTAATAGCAAATAATACAGAAATTAAGCATCCCTGGTATATGATGTCATTGAAGCTCTTGGACCAAATATGGTGATTGCTCGTTTACAATTAGGATTAGTCATGATTTTGATTACAGGTTTTTGATAGATGAACTACACCAACTTGGGTTTTGTAGTTCATATGATGAAATCCAAAACTTCAAAAAAAAAAAAACTATGCTACATTCACATTTCAGCAAAATGTCACATTCACAGAAGGTCAGCAGCAGAAAATGTTGATCACAGTATAGAAAGATTTGGTGGATATGGTGCCTTTCATTAGATGGGTATTGCTGTCATATCAATACTAAATAAATTTGCTACTCATGTGATTTCCCAAAATAAAGTAACTACCAAGGAGGAACTTAGATCTAGGCAAGTAACAATATTATATTATTACCATTATCACAACAAAGATAATCTATGTATTTTCGGTGAACCTGTCGATCATTTCTCTAATAGACAGTTGCTCAGGATTGTGAGAATTCATGCAAATGCTACAGAAAGCAAATCTCATTCGGGGAGTGAAACTGTAATGATTTTAGCTCTCATTGATCTGGACTCATCTAATACGTTATGCATCTATTCTACATTGATATTTGGAACAATTGAATTATAACAACACAACTTCTGTTATCACATTTAATTTTAGACTAGCACCAAAGATTTTCTGGATTAATTCATGCAAGACGATATATCATGGATAAAGAAGGTTCTAAAGACTTGGTAAAAAATTTGATCGCTTCACTATAATAATAAAAAAAAAAAAAAGATGATAATGCCTGCCCAAAGATCAAGACTTGATGACCAATGTTTTTAAGAAGACGAGTGACCTCAGCAATGACAACAAGTTCACGTCCTGCCACACAGAAAAACAGTATGAATCATCTGACATCCAGTTATAGGGTTCTGTTAGGGACAACTATTCTTTGATCAAAACTGGAATAAGTAAAAATGGTAAATATCTCACTCCTGATGCAATTCTCTACCTATATAAAAGCCAGGTACGTCCAATGATGGAGTACTGTTGCCACATCTGGGCAGGAGCTGCTAGAAGCAGCTTATCTAGCCTTGACAGAGTTCAAAATAGATTTCTTAACTTAGTGGGGGATACCCTTTTCTCTTCTCTGCAACCTCTTTCCCACAGAAGAGACGTTGTGAGCCTGTCTCTGCTTTATCGTTATTTTTTATGGCAGGTGCTCGTCTGAGCTCCAATCTATAGTCTCCCCATGTCAGACTTTCACTCAGCTAGCCAAAACTACTATCAATAATTTCCTCACTCTTTATCTGTGCCTAAACCTAAACATAGACTCCATGAACAAAGTTTCTTTCTTAGAACTGCACATCTGTGGAACTCTCTTCTGTTTGCCTGCTTTCCAGATGACTACAATTTGATTGTCTTCAAGTCCAGCGTAAACAAATTCTTGATGAACCGTCCCCCTAAGTAATCCAATTTACAAAATTTCCACTACTTACAATTACTAAGCTATAATACCATTGATTACTGTACATTCATTAACCCTTATCCTCGAGTGGCCTCCGGTCCTTGATAAGTGGTAACTCATATGTAAAAAAAAAAAAGGATTCTAGACATAATGTTTAGTATCATTATATCTACATAGTTACAGTATAATCACGTTTACATTCAGGTTCTTATTAGATCAGCAAATTTAAGCAATGTTGAGCCTGGTCATTATCAGATAGTGACCATTTGGGAATACCAGGTGCTGTATGTAGGAGAACGTCGACATCTCTGTACAAGAACTGCAAAAGGTAATGTTATTATTTCATCTGACCGAGCTATACAAGAGACTATGGACTGCTTGTAAATTTTCTATTCCCATGAGACTTGCCCTTTTGGAAGAATCCAGTTCAACCTGCTGGTTTGTCAAGAGACTATCCTGATTTAAATTCAGTTTTTAAGACTTTTATATGCTTGCAATTGTGATGGATACTGGAAAAAAGTTTCCACTGATCTTATTGTTTATAGGAAATAGCAAACAAGCCGGCAGACTCACAAGGGAATATTTACCAACCTGTTATGAACTAAATCAGGTTCTGGTGTTGATTATAACATTAGTGAGGAGACCTGTTCTTGTTAGATCACCTAAGTTAAGCAGTGTTGAGCTTGGTCAGTGCCAGATGGGTGACCATTTGTGAATACCTGTTATGAACTAGATCAAGTTCTGGTTTCAATTATAACGTGAGCAACAACGCAAAGAAATAACGGACGACAAAAGAGAGACGGCAGCGATAGAGAAAAGCTTATCTCAGAAAACAAGAAATCCTTTCAGTAAATCTCACAAGTAACTGCGCAGCATTATCTCAGCTGTTGCTATACAGGAGTGAGTATCAAGCCGAAAAGGTTGCCAATAAGATTATTCAATCTACAGAAGGCAATGCAGTGTTTATGTATTCATTCAATTGAAAAAAGAACTAGTCACTTACGGGTGATCAAAAACAGATGCTATTTAAACAAAGAAGCAGTGTATATTCATCCATAACAATTGGGATCGTATAGTGGGGAATTATATATATATATATATATAACGGTATAGGTCCTTGCTAATGAAGCCAGGGATGGCTTCTGTTGCCGGATTACAAATCTATCGGGTGGTGTTAATCGTGACAACCTGTACTGATGATTCCCGAAAGGATGAAACACTAGTGTCTGAAGGTATTTAATACTTAGTATAGTATAGTATAGTATATATATATATATATATATATATATATATATATATATATATAGTGTTTGACTGAGCTTCAGTCTATGGTTCCCCCTCGCCAAACTTTCACAAGAAACACTTGTCTAGCTGAAAACACTATCAATAATTCCCCCCACTCGTTATCTATGCCTAAACCTAAACGTAGATTCCATGAACAAAGCTTCTTTCTTAGAACTGCACGCCTGTGGAATTGTCTTCCGTTTTCCTGCTTTCCGGCTGACTACAATATGGTTGTGTTCAAGTCTCACGTAAATAAGTTCTTGATGAGCCGTTCCATATAAGTTATCAAATTTACCGAATTTTCATTACTAATGATTACTATATTGTCCAATTTCTACTGTACACTCTTTAACCCTTATCCTTGAGTGGCCTCTTGGCCTTGATAATGTGGTGATGCCTGTGTAAATATATATATATATATATATATATATATATATATATATATATATATAATGCGAAGCTTGCTGTTTGTAAATAGAATAGGTAGATTTTTAAATTCTTTTTCATGAAATCAGTTGCTCCTATAATTATAGGAATAATGAAGACGTTCCAAAGATTCCATTTTTTTTAATATCGTACATAAGACATTTTTTGATATCGTACATAAGACATTTTTTATATCGTACATAAGACATTTTTTGATATCGTACATAAGACATTTTTTGATATCGTACATAAGACATTTTTTGATATTGTACATAAGACATTTGGTATTTCGTTATCTTCTCCCTCCCAACTCTGTTTTAACGCAACACCATTATTCATCATCATTATATATGTGTGTCTGTGTTTGTGTACTGACTCCTAGACAGTGACATGTGTGATACCTTCATCTTTGCTCTCTCCTCACCAACTCCTACCTCCCTTAGCAACACCAAAACGGAGCAAATGTTCTCGTACTCCAGTTAAACCAATGCTAACCCACACCCATCTGATGCCCCAGTCGAGGTGAAATAAAAATGGCTAAGTAGTAGTCGTATTCCTGTTATTTGTTTACAATGTCGTCATGGATGACGTCATATCATTATATATATATATATATATATATATATATATATATATATATAGTTAGATACTTATATATAGATGTGCTATGGCGTCATAGAAACTAATGTCTTTCATAGAAATGACGTCATGTATGACGTTATGTATGGGTGGGGCCAAATATGAAAGATTCTCCGGGCAATGCCAGGCAGCCTTCTAGTATATATATATATATATATATATATATATATATATATATATATATATATATATATATAAATAATTATGTCTCGGCAGTCGTGTGAAAAGCATATCTTATTATTGATGAAACAACAAGTAAGTCGAAGATCTTACTTGATAACAAAAAAGTGAAGTAGAGGGACTATGGTGAAGAAAAAGGTGATTACATGTGAATGGATAGTCTGGTGGAAGATAAATAATCCAGTGACAAGAAAGTTAATTGAATTTCCATTTGCACAAGTAAAATCCAAGGAAATCCTGTAATTGGAAGATGGTCCAAAATAATCCAAAGGCAGAAATCCATGGAATAATTCACAAAAATGTGTACAAGGGAAAAAAGGGAAAAAATTCCAATAATATTAATAAAAGAAAAATAAGATATGCTTTTCACTCTACTGCCGAGACATAAATATAAATAAGAAAGATCAGAGAAGAAGAAGAGGAAAAAAATTAAATAGTGATAGAATTAAATATAAAATAGAAAAACAAATGTCAAACTGACCGAGACAGGAAATGTTAAAAAGCTCGAAAAAAATATATAGGGCAAAATAACATAGGTCAACTGAAATGTACAGCTCATCACTTAAAAATGTCAGCAAGAGTTGTTAGAAGGCACTAAATGGAAAATAAATAAATTAATTAATAAATAAATAGAGAATAATAAATAAACAATAAATAAATAAATAAAAATAAAATAAAATATATAAAAAAAAATATTTTATTTTATATATATATATATATATATATATATATATATATATATATATATATATATATATATATATAAAAGCTTTAAACAAGATATCCAGAGACATGCTGAGCTGGGAAACAAATGATTCATTAAAGAGGAGAGCGCCAATTCGTTAATAAAAATGATTTAAGAGTAAATTTATAAATTTATAAATTAGTGATTATATATATATATATATATATATATATATATATATATATATATATATATATATATATATATATATATATATATATAAAAGAACCTAAAATAAACCTCGAGACGTCTTTCAACCGATATATTGTCAAGAGTAAACATCGGCGGTTACGATTAAGAAAAAAAAAAAGTGGTAAATATCGTTTATAAAAATAATTTTTTTTTCTTTTCTAACGTGGGGTGAGAAAATAGAAAATTAGACAAGAAAAAACAAAATTAATTGTCGCCAATATCAGGGTAAAAAAAAAAAGTAACGCCAAAAACCCAAGCAGATATCGATAGAATGTAGGCAGATAATTCAATATACACATTCACAATATGTGTATAAGGAAAACAACAATCATATATATATATATAGGATGCTTAATTTTTCCTCTCCCTTTTTTTTGTGTGTGTCCCGTCATATTTCTATTTCATACTACAGTAATAATCCCAGGTTACGGCAGTAATCCGTTCTGGGATTGGTAAAATCGCCGTATGGCGGGGCATAAGCAAAATTTTATACAGGACATATTACAAATTAGTAACAAAATACACTACAGTATATAATCAAATAACATTATAAATAACACCGTAAGAGGGGGCAAATACCGTAACCAAGGGCCAGAAAAACATTGTATTCCATATCGTGACCTGAAAATAAACGTATCCCGGGGCTCTAATGTATTTTTAAATCATAATTATATTTCAATTTAGCTCCGTTGAAAGAGGTACGAAACCAGTCAGTTTCACCTTTTTAAAATTCATTATTCATTATGGTAAAATTTGGTCTTTATTTAGCTTCTAGCTGATGTACCCGGAATTGCCAGGTTGTATTTGATATATTTGAATATTCTGTCCTCATACATAATTATCTTATTGATTAAAGGAAACATTAATTCATAATGGCTGCTTTTTCCGTATCCCCAATGAGGTAGAATCAGTAGGTGCGTTTTATTTTATAGAGGTCTCGCCAGTAGCACTAATCCTTTTTTTTTTCTAGTTTAATCTTTTATCTTTTAGTCCTTCTTCTTTCAAAATATGGTGTAAGAATTGCGATTATTATTTTATATAAAAATGTTAAATCTCCTTTTGTTTTACCTATTTAATGTACAATATATATCAGGATGACATTAGTAATTTATTCTGTTTATGAAATAATCAAAATTTAGTTTCACGCAGTGCATATCTGAACACTGGTAAATGTACCTGTAGCATTAATTTCGAAGAACTTTTACATAAACAATATTTTGGGTGTGATCTCTGTTACAATATTGTTGCACTATAATGGAGTATGATCCCGCAGTCGGGAGATTCTATTTATAAATGATGCAGATAGGAACTGACGAATCGAATTAATTCACGTTCTGCTACCAACCAATCAGAAACCAGAATTGCTCCATAAATATTAAACCTTTTCTGTAGCAATTTCGCATATGTTTTTTCCGTCTCAACACGGGAACAATCTTTTGCTCTGTGGATTCCAACTCGAGAACTGTCTACTGCGAACCAGTCACCTCACAGGACTTGTGTAGAACAACGAACCATCGGAAACTTTTTTGTCTACTGCGAACCAGTTACCTCTCAGGACTTGTTTAGAACAACGGACCATCGGAAACTATTCTGAAACTAAACATGGCTTACACTTCTAGATGTTATGGACCCAGCGTGCGTCTTTATTTCGATGGATCCGAATCAAAATTCGAATTGTGACAAGTGAAATTTTTAGGATATCTACGAAATCAAAAGCTACACAAAGTACTTCAAACACAACCTGAAAACAGAAACGACCCCGACTTCATTGAAAAGAACGCAACTGTCTTTGCGGAATTAATACAGTGCTTAGATGACCGAGTCTATCACTGGTAATGAGAGAAGCCCTGGACGATGGTTGCAAAGCATTGAACATATTGAGAGAGCATTATTTATCGAGAGGAAAACCTAAAATTATTTCTTTATATACTGAACTGACCTCTCTAAAACGAATGGAAGCCGAAACCATTACAGATTATATTATAAGAGCTGAAACGACCGCAAATTCTTTCAAAATGACTGAAGTTATTAGCGACAGTCTGTTAATTTCCATGGTCCTCAAGGGATTACCGAGTGATTTCAAGCCATTTACCACCGTGATAACACAGAAAGAAAAAGTCATGACTAAAAACAGGTGTGTAAATGTAATTTTCCAGGACTTCCAATGCATGCATAACCAACAACTGGCCATGAAAAAAGCAAGGTGTCTAAAGATTGTCAAACAACTTTGAGGCTTTGTCTTTGAGCTTTATTTATAGATATGGAAAAACTAATTTTTGTTGGGAATTATAAATGCTTGAACTAAAATGGCATGTTAGAAGGTATAAGGGGGATCCAAAGAATTAACAGTTTCACCTTTAAAATTTTCAGTTATTATAATGGCTTTCAGAACATTAGTTTTCACAGATTTTATTGATGTGTGCCATTACACAGTTTAGGTGGATCAAAGTTTCCTAATTATATAACTGGAGCCCTTTCCTTCCATATCAGATTATGAGGTGGCTCCAGGCGATTGTAATAAATTCTACAGGAAATTCTACTGCCTAATCTTCATTAATAACACGATCAATAGATTGATAACTCTTGCAAAAGATTATAATTGATCATATCAACAGCATAATTTCTAGGGGCCAAAATTGCTCTTTCACGAAGCCATCCAACATTACGGAAGTTTTGAGCAATATCTGGGAAAACCTCAGTGATCAGTTCATCAATTGAATTTACCATCTGGCCATGTGGTAATTTGTGCGATTGAAGATCTCTATTCAATGTTATTGAACCAATGTCAATAAAAAGGAGGTGGTTTGAGAAAAGTGCTACAGACTTTCATCAAATAAATGTGTCCTTATAATAATATTCTTCAAACTGAAAACCAAAAACGTGGTTACCACGCACTATTGCAGAAGTGCCAGATTTTCATATCACATTTTAAATGCAAAGAAAAAATTCGCGTTTTGCATTTTGTTTGGTAGATAAACCACTTATTGCAGACTATAACATTTTGTTAGACCTATCACTCTTTGTTTTTACCATTCTAAGGATAACTCCTAGTAATATCATAATTAAATATTAATAATGTAAAGTTCTGGTATAGGATGATTTCAGAATACGACTAAAAAAGAATAGAATTATACTTACAATATTATAATGACTTGGCAACTGCCGTTTAGTACTTCTACCGGATGAACATAAACTTTATAAAATTTATTGTTTTTGAGCAAATTTTATTGAATTTCGTTTTAAAATAATGGCTAAGAGAACTTTTTATGCTTGAATGATTGATTTCGTGAACACTTTTCATTGGTTGATTTCAGTCTTGTGGCGGTTTTTGGATTGTAAATGTCGACTTCTATAGATTTCGGGTGTGCTGACAACGAATATCACAGTTACATGTTTGTCTGATAAGTCGTTTACCTGATATGAAAACATATGATATCCGATGTAAAAGCTGATATAATCCCTGGCAGCCATTTTGTTTTCACAACCAAGTAGTTAGTAATGCACATGTGTGTAACTAAAGTAGACGACAAAGCAAATATTTTTTCGCCCATCCCCAAATGGCAAAACATA
>NC_136519.1:10415598-10430598 GCF_053919585.1 Euprymna scolopes
CCGAATGTATGTTGTTGAAGTTTATAAAAGGTCCAAGAAATAGATTCCTGTGTGAATAAGCAAAGATGAAAACGTCCAGTATATATATATATATATATATATATATATATATATATATATATATATATATATATATATATATATATATATATATAAAAGTGAAATTGTCTGTGTGTGTGTACATTTCCCTACAAAATTACTCTGTCAATTTTCAGTCTACAGACTCGAGATTTGACATAACGGGTATTGAGATTTGGTTACATCTTTTTAATCGGTTTTCGGCCAGAAATTTGCCTGTCAAGGGGTCAAAGCCCAACGATTTGACCTTTGAAAACTCTACTAAACTCCTGCGACAATTTTGGGTAAAAACACTTGAAATTTTAGATGTAGGTTACTGTTATATTGTTCATTATTATTGTTGTTATATTTGTTCATTATTTCTTGTTGTTATTGTTATTGTTCGTTGTTAGGACTTATTAAGTGGTGAGTCTTAGAGAGAGAGAGAGAGAGAGAGAGAGAGAGAGAGAGAGAGAGAGAGAGATGTTGTTGAGACTTAGAGAGATGTTGCGTTCTGTGTTCGTGTTATGAAGAGATTCATATATATAAAATGTTCATACTTAGAAGTGTAGAAGCTCTTTGAGTGTTGAGACAGTCTTAGTGTTCACATTGTAGATATGAGATGTAGAGTTCACATTATAGATATGTGATGTTGAGACATTGTGTATGTAAGGACATTTTAAAACATGATATACAAGACATATAATGACAATTTTCACTTTACCTTTTTGGTAGAATTACAACACAAAGATGACGTTTATAAAAACACATGATGGGTTTATTTCTTTTCCGACCGGTCGTGGTTTTCTGAGTCAAGAATTCAAAGTTTTACATACTATGTTTCAAAGGTGACCGTCTCGCTTCCAGACGTTCGACTCCCAGACGTTCGACTCCCATGTCTGGACCCCAGACTGTCGTCTCTCGTCCTTACTCTTTCTCTCTGCTTAACTCTAAAGTTTCTAACTATATCGAGAACTTCCCATTTTCCATGACGTCATACACATGTTAAAACATGTGTCTTCTTTCACGTGTTCTGGAAATGCGTGTCCAAAACTTTTTCCTTTGTTTACAAAAGGAATTTTAGCCTATATTCCCAGTAACCTATATTTCCAATATGTTAAAAACATGTTTATTAAATTATCTTATAGTTGCATTCTTCAATTGAATTTTCATAACAGAATTGACAATGCACATTCTTTTCTTAAAACTATTTTATCTCTAAGCTAAACAATGGTTTGTTTTTACATTCCATTTGCTAATTCTCTCTCGTAATCTATTTCTAAAGCTAAATTACGAGGTTCGAATTTCGTCTATTCTATTTCATTTTCATTTTAACCAAATCTCTCTATTTTTATACTTATATGAAAAGGGGACAGCCTTATCATGTAACATATATTCTATGCACGTAAAACATTTGAAAATATTTATATAAAATATCATGTAACAATACTTGGACATTGATCAAACGTTTTAATTTGATTTGAGCCCAAAACAATAAATGTTAAGGGGTCAAAATTGGGGTCAAAATTAAAAAATAATTTTGATCTCTGCGGTCTCTACCAATTATTCAGACATTTTTTGGTCTAAACATTTGAAATTTTACATAAAGTGCATTCAGACATAGGGCAAGCTTTTTAATTGGTTTTTAGCCGAAAATTTGGCTGTCAAGAGGATAAAGTTAAAAAGATTGGGCCTTTGCGGTATCTAGGAAACTATTCAGCCAATTTTGGGCCTAAACTTTTGAAATTTTACACACCAGGTATTCAGACATGCGGCAAGCTTTATAATCAACTTTTGGGCGAAAATTTGGCTGCTAAGAGGTCAAAGTTGAAAGAGTATACCTTCGCAGACTCTACCAAACTCCTCCGGCAATTTTGAAATTTTAGATGTAGGTTACCTGGACATGAGTCAAACTTTTTAATATATATATACATATGCACATAAAGCCGGGCTGAACTGCTAGTATATATATATATATATATATATATATATATATATATATATATATATATATATCTCATTTGAGATTGCTTTCAGATACATTACTGCTTATGTAAAGACAAATTGAAAGTATATATATATATATATATATATTCAAGAGAGAAAACTCATGAATTTAACAAAGTTATTAAGAGTGCTCAATAAAAGAAGAGCAATATATATATATATATATATATATATATATATATATATATATATATATATATATATATATGTGTGTGTGTTTAAAGTTAGAAAAGCATTCCATCCAAGGCATGAAAACTGTTAAAAATGTTTTTACTATAAAAGTAAGGTATAAAAATTTAATTTACATTGAATCAAAAAATTACCTTGGATTTATTTTATGTAATATACATTCTGTTGCACTTTTGAAAAAAATCATTAAAATTTTTATATCTATATCATTAATTGCTAGATGAAAGATAATGTTTTTAAAGTGCACCAAAATGTACATTACATAAAATAAATTCAATGTAATTTTTTGATTCAATTTAAATTACATTTTTATACCTTACTTTGTAAAATTTATAAAAGTGCACTTTGAAGATAAATAAATTTCAAATTGAATCTTCTACCTTTATTTTTAAAGCCTATAGTAAAAACATTTTGTTTAACAATTTTCATGCCTTGGATGAAATGCTTTTCTAACTTGTGTCTTATCTTTTTAAGATTATATTTTAAAACTCTCCTCTCTATTTCAGTTTGTATTTCTCCCCACACCACAACTCATTTTTGCAACCCCCTCTTTGTATTATTACAGGTCTGAATATTTTCTCTGTTTCAGTTTGCATTTCTCCTCACACCAGAACTCATTTTTTTGCAACCCCCTCTTTGTAATACAGGTCTGAATAATGAGAAAATCTGAATTTTCTTTTAACAAAAACTTAAAAATAACTTTTTTTAGATTAAATTTTTTAAAAACTTCTTTCAGAATAGAAAATCTTTAAAATTTAATAAGGAACATATTTCATATAGGGTTCATTAACAAATATTCAGTACATAACGAAAAGAATAGAGATGAAAATTTCAAAAGGATTGTATAACTGGTTACGCTCAATAGTAGTCCTCGCCAGCGAAAGTTTTTGTTATTCTATTATTATTTAAAACATTTTGTGTCCTGCTCTTTCGCGCGAGGACTAATATATATATATATATACATGAAGGTCGTCCCAAGAGTATAGCCTTCTAAGTTTTTTGAAGAGCTACGAAAACTGGAGTGGGACCGTTAAAACGAGCAACCTTTTGTGCTCAAGAATTTATTTTTCTACGTGGTCACCACTATTCTCAATGCACTTTTTGGCAGGAATTCAATGGTGTATCTCTGCTTTTGATGCCCGTTTGTGACAGAGGTTACTTTTTTAGAGTATCGCATGGCAATATCTGCAACAGAGAGATGAAGTTTCAGCTAATCATAACAATGCAATATGCAATTCTATCTGATACATAAGGACAGAATAAAAAATAGGAGACATTACTTTTTAAACTCTTGTAATATATACAGTTAATACTGGTGGCCTGAGGGACTTGGATTTCAAAAGAAACCCCACCTGAAACATGTATGCACATATGTAGCCAATAATATTTGTATAAAGAAATTATATAATATATACATCTTAACATGTTATTGAGCACTATTTTATAAACACGGGAATCTCATTGAATTAATATCTAGAAAGCAATGTAATCTTTGTATATATAAAAATTATTATGTTTGTGTGTCTGTCTGCATTTCTGCTGAGATGCAAGATCGCAAAGTGATGTGAGGCGGATCAAATGATTGCATTTTTTTGTGGAACCTTTTTGCTGGTAAAAATAGCTGTTAAGAAGTCAAAAATAGAAAAGAAAATTGGAACTTGACTAGTGTGATTCGACTGAAAGTGCTCTTGTACGCATGTGCAAATATATGCATTTATACATCAAAGTCTGTTCATTTTTTAACTTATCTCTTATCCACCTGATAATAGCTCAAACGGTAACGACTAAGGCTTGAGCAGCAGATGTTTTGATTTTTATTCCAATTGATGTCACTCACTTGAGATTTTTATTTACTTTTGAAAGCTATATATATATATATATATATATATATATATATATATATATATATATATATATATATATATATATAGTAAGTAATGAAAATATATATGGCAGTAAAGCTACACAGAATATTCCGGATTTCATACTCGTGAGAATTCGTCAGGCTTATGCAAAAAGTTGTGATTTCCACAAATATATATATAGGCACCTGCTATTGAATTTTTTATAAGCCAATCAGTTTGCTAGTTGGGAAGAGTAGATATCCTTTTGTTCTTGTAAGTTGGGCTACATTAAGCCTAGGTGTTGTTTTTTTTTATTCTATATTTCGGATATTATGTAAGTTTTATATATGTAACTATATATATATATATATATTTGTGTGTTTGTATAACTATGTGTATATATATATGTATATATATGTCTGTGTATATATAAATGTATATATATTTATATATATGTATATATTTATGTATATACATATTTATGTATATATATATTTATATATATATGTATATATTTATGTATATATTTGCACATTTATGTGTATATATATGTATATATGTATATATATATGTATGTATATATATGTATGTATATATATGTATATATATATATGTATGTATATATGTATATATGTATATATATATGTATGTATATATATGTATGTATATATATGTATATATATATGTATGTATATATATATGTATGTATATATATATGTATGTATATATATATATATGTATGTATATATATATGTATATATGTATGTATATATATATGTATGTATATATATATGTATATATATATGCATACATATATATGTATGCATATATATATATGTATGTATATGTATGTATATATATATATGTATGTATATGCATATGTATATATGTGTGTATATATGCATATATATGTGTATATAGATATGTATATATACGTATATATGTTTATATATGCATATAAATATGCATATATATGTAGATATATGCATATAAATATGTATATATATGTATATGTATAGATGTATATGTGTGTGTGTATGTATATATATATGCGTATGTATATGTATATATATACGTATGTATATGTATATATATATGTGTATATATACATATGTATATATGCACACATATATGTGTATATTTATGTTGGTTGGTTGGTTGTTGTTGTTTTACGGCATATCAAACCTTTTCGGGTTATTTAATGCCGAATTCAAAGATTTTGAAGAAAAATTTTTTTAATAGAATATATTTGTTGTTTTCAAGTTTGTTTCTATTCAACCCATAGTTGGGAACCTAACAGGTACTACCACTCCGGGTCAGAGTGGACCTGGGAGCAATGGAAATTAAAGGGTGGCTCCACACTTCCCAAAGCCCGCAAGCTGGGGCCTCACCACTTGATATAGTTAAATTATATATATATATATATATATATATATATATATATGTATATATGTATATATATGTATATATGTGTGTATATATGTGTGTATATATATGTATATATGTGTGTATATATCTCTATATATATATGTATATATGTGTATATATATGTATATATAAATGTATATATGTGTATATATATATCTATATATATGTGCGTATATATATGTACATATACACATACATACATATATGTATATATATATATGTGTTTGTAAATGTGTATATATATGTGTCTATGTGTGTATATATATGTATATATGTATGCTCTATATATACATGTGTATATATGTATGTGTATATATATGTGTGTATGTGTGTATATATATGTATGCTCTATATATACATGTGTATATATGTATGTGTATATATATATGTGTCTATGTGTGTATATATATATGTATATATGTATGCTCTATATATACATGTGTATTTATGTATATATATATATGTGTGTATATATATGTATATATATATATGTACATATATATATATGTATATATATATGTGGGTGTATATGTGTATATATATATCTCTGTGTGTATATATATGTATATTTGTATGCTCTATATATACATATGTACATATGTATATATATATATGTGTGTATATATATGTATATAGATGTGTGTATACATGTACATATATACACACATACATATATGTATATGTGTGTGTTTGTATATGTAAATATATATGTCTATGTGTGTATATATATGTATATGTATGCTCTATATATACATGTACTTATATATGTGTATATATGTGTATATACATAAATATATGCATATATATATGTATATATAAGTATATATATGTATATATACACATATATATATGTATATATATGTATATATACACAAATATATATATATATACATATATATATATTTATATATATAGAGAGACACTTATTTATTAATATATATGTTTATATTATTTTATTCTTTATTTTATTTATTTATTTATTTTCAATTGTTATTGTCCATTTCCAAATTTCATTTTTTATCACTAACTTAGAATAAAGTTTAGAGTGGTATCTAAAAGATTTACTATCTTATTATTTTTATCCATGGTTGTTTTAAGTTAATATCTTTAAGGAAAATTTATAGCATTTGAATAATTCTTTCTAAATTTCTATTACCAGAGTTGATAAAGAATAGTACGTCATCTGTACATAGGTTCCGCCTTTTTATTTGTTTTTTTTTTTTTAGCTAACTCATTAAGAATGTAGAGACCTAAGTCAGTAACCTGTGCAGAGTCTTGAGCATAGATTATTATATTATGTGTAATTACATTGAGCTTCATAAATTAAGGATTAGTATATAAGAAAAGTGAACCATAATTGAAAAAATCATATTTCCACGATAGCATATATATATATATATATATATATATATATATATATATATATATATATATATAAGCGTGTGGATGTATGCATATATATATACACACACACTAGCAGATTGCCTGGCCGTAAAATACGCTTTAATATGATATTTTAATTCATGCAGATTTTGTATTTATTATTATAGAGCCGATAGTCTATTGATTATTATATTGTACCCAATATATAGGAGTGATTTAAAAACTGAAAAAAAAAAATTACTTGGATGCCATCAGCTAGAATCGAAACGAAAACATATAACTCCGAGCCTTATTTGTTTGTATCTGAGCCACAAAAATATAGATAGGAAAACGCTAAAAATTAATCGATAAGAAGGTAGTAATATATATATTAAGTCGACGTATACCTGTCAATTATATATATATATATATATTTATTTATACCAATTATATATATATATATTTATTCTTTTATACGTATACCTGTCAATTATATGTATAATATATATACATTTATTCTTTTATGCTTATACCTGTCAATTATATATATATATATATATATATATATATATATATATATATATATATATATATTCTTTTATGCGTATACCTGTCAATTATATATATATATATATATATATACATTCTTTTATGCGTATACCTGTCAATTATATATATATATATATATATATATATATATATATATATATATATATATATATTTATTCTTTTATACCTATACCTGTCAATTATATATATATTTATTTATATCAATTATATATATATATATATATATATATATATATATACATATATATATATATATATATATATATATATATATTCATTCTTTTATACCTACGGATACTAGTGTTTCATTCTTGCATAATCATCTGTGTAGGATAACAATTTCTGCCGGTTGGGAGATGCAAACCCAGCCATAAAACCATCTATGATTCCATTTGCTAACCCTTTGCCTCCGGGCCATCAACAATTTCCACTATAATGGAGAGAATTAGTAACTAATAAACGTTCAATTCAGGCGCAAACATTAGAGAATCTAGAGTGTTCGAACGACATAAGCCGTGAACGTTTCATAAACGTATATATATATATATATATATATATATATATATATATATATATATATATATATATATATGCACACACACAAATACACACACTTTTGTTGATTTTTCTTTTCCCTTTCTGCTAAAACCCACCTGAATATAAAGGCGTTCATTTTAAAGAATCCATTATATCAGCAACCATTTTGATGGTGGAGGGTGAAGACAGCGTTGTAATAAACAAAAAAAATGAATGAATGAATAAATAAATAAATAAATAAAATAAATAATTTTTACATAATGTAGCAAACGCGATAAAATGTTTCACCTAAGCGAAATGAAAGGTTCTCAGTTAAAACGAAACAAGAAATAACAACAGAATAGAACAAATGCAAAACAAAGTTAAAAGAAATAAGAATGAGCCATAAACCATACAATATTCCATAGATAAAAAAAAATAGATTCACTCGGAAACGTATCAATCCCAATGGCGCAAGTGTCTTACTAAAACGAAGACTTCATGTCTGTATGTTTTCAAACCAAAACTATAATTCTCTCTCTCACTTTCTCTCTCTCTCTCTCTCTCTCTCTCTCTCTCTATATATATATATATATATATATATATATATATATATATATATATATATATATATATATATATATATGTATATGTATAAAAATGTAACTCTTGGTTCGTTCGTAATTAATAGTCTAAATAACCACTGGACAGATGGCTTCCACATTTTGGTATAATATGTTTACTGTACTGATGCGTGTTTCTATATATCTCTTTTTAATTATAACATTATACTTCATTTTTCTATAATAAATAGGTAGTTTTCTTTGTACGGATGGGCCATTTTTTTTTATTTGGGGACAATTATTTCACACCGTGTGTCATCATGTGACATCACTAAACGGAACTTTTATATACCGAATTGACTTTTTTTCGTTTAAAAATGGAATTATTTCTCTTTCGTTAATATATATATATATATATATATATATATATATATATATTTTAATATTTCGTGTTTTATATATATAAAGTACAATTGTTGAATGCTATTCTCTTGATTATATTTGTTTGGGAGAAGCACAATTAAAAAAAAAAAAGATTAAAACGGAGCGAAATTTAAATTTCCATTCCATTTTTACAACAATCCAGCGCGTAATTGGCAAGTTTTATCATAAGTTAATGAGCAACCCATAAAAATCTAATAACTGAGTGTCAAATCTGCTTAAAATATTGTAAAAAAAAAAAAAAAAAAAAAAATAGAACCTCTCCCTAACATACTGGCAATAATTTGGTTCCGTCCTTCCCTTGAGTGTTCTAATAAGAGGGATTTCATTTACTAGGATCTGTATTAGAAGCTGAGCAAAATTATTTAATTGTTGAATTTTTTGAATTTTGGTTAAATTTGTTAGTTTGCGATCGCTAAAAGTCCACACAAAAATTGAACAAAAGATAAAATTCAAAAGAATGGTACTCATGCAGAATTTTACACCCCCCACCCCACCCCCCCCACACACACACCGGATTCCAATTAGTATAGGGTTCGATCGGCCATCGTGGTGACCGAATTCAGCCGAGCGTTGTCCAAATAATTCTCACTTTTACAAATATTTTTAACAAATAAATGTTATCAAAGTCAAGATACCGAGAAATTGTCAGTAAATGGCGTAGTTATTTTTTTCGTTTTTTACCCATCCGCAAATGCTATTAAAATAAAAGTCGATAAAAAGTCATTTAAAAAGAAATTAAAAAAACAAATGTCAGTATACCGATCCGCAAATGCTATTAAAAAAAAGTCGATAAAAGTCGTCATTTAAAAAGAAATTTAAAAACAAATGTCTGTAAAAGTGAGGCATTATTAATAAATGTTTAGTAATTTTTCTTTTAATATTCATAAAGAGTAAAACTTTTTCAAAATAAATAATGTGACAAATAATCGTTTAGTTACTATGACAACGTCAGTAAATAAAAAAAAAATGTTACATGCGCTTGCGTCAGAATGCATGTTTTTTTTTATGCTTGTCGACATAGAACTCAACGTCCAAAGAGTACCAAATTCTGTTTTCAAAAAGAAACGTTTACTACCAACTTTAAAAAAAAAAAGTGCAAGTTTTCCTGAAAAAAACAAACAAACTTTCACCTAACAATTTATGGCAAAAATAGCGACCCATAAAAATCTGGTGTGCTTCTACACTTTATTGCCGAAATTGGAGACGCCATTTTTTTTTCACGCACTTGCTATCCAGATGTAGGGGAGACATCATTATATGGCCGAACGATTGCTTCCGGAAAGGGAAAGAATAAATTTATCAAAATTATCATTTATTACTTCCAGAAACTTGGCAAACCGAAATTACTAGAGAAAATGAATCTTGACAATTCAAAAAAATGTTTAAAATTATTTATTTGTTCGAAAAAACAAAAAAACAAAAACAAAACAAAACAAAAAAACTATTTTATAAAAGTCCAATGTTGCTTTAAACGTAAATAAAGAAAGTGAAAGAGAACATATGTCCGTAATTGTTTAATTGGAAATGTTTCGATTTAATTGATGAGAACGGGAAAGTTTTTCATGGAACAATTCTTTTTTTTATTAAAAACAGGAAATTGAAATGACATATTCATAATAGTTTAAACTGGGCGAGCGCCATTTGAAAACCAAAACAAAACCAAAACATTTATTAGTTTTTTTTTGTTTGTTTGTTTATTTTTTCGTTTGTGCGTTTTGATTTTTTTTTAAGGAGATTGCCAAGTCTACTGCAAAGAAGGTGGGCTCCCTCTACTATTCTAGAAAATTACATCACTAGAGAGTATCCTAAATCTGACACATATCACAATTCGCCCATGCATGGAGTATTTTTGCCACATCCGTGCTGCTGCATCTAAGACTAGGCTTTCACTTTTAAATAAAGAGTCTCAAATCTAATTAGGTCTCGCACAAGCTCCATACCCTTGTCCCCTCGCCAGAATTTCGCATTCCTGTTCCTGTTTTACAAGTACTTTTATGGAATTTGCTCTGATGAAAGTATACTAACCCAAAGGCAGCAAAATCCCACCCCTTTTCCTACCCTCTGACTGTTAGACTTTGGAATGCACTCCTTTTTTCTTTCCCTGGTTGTACTAACATGCAGAAATTTAAATGTAATGTGAACAGACATCTCACTTCTCAACTCCCTACATTTAGTCATAAGTGTATTTATTGTGTCTGGGTAAGTCCATTTATTTCTGAAATAAGTAGGTCAGATTATACCATGACACAATTACAGCCGCATTCTAAACTCCTGACCTACATTATGTTACCATCTTTTTTTTTTTTACTCTTTTTCACCCCAAACTAGGCATATTGCCATTTGAAACATAAGGGGCTACTATTTGGAATCATGTTTAGCAAGGAACTATGGGGAGTTGAGCAGCAAGATATCAGTTCACATCACATTTAACCTTTTGCAGTTTAGTACACTCATGGAAGCAGGAAACAGTGAGGGAATTCCAAAATCTAGCAGTTTGAGGGAAGAAACTTTTTTTTTTTACATGGGAGTCACCACTTATCAAGGCCCGAAGGCCACTCAGGGATAAGGGTTATTGCGTGTACAGTAATCAATGAGATAGTATTGTAGTAATCATTAGTATTGGAGGTTTTGATAGAGTGTCTTACTTTAGGGGGCGGTTTGTCAGGAGTTTGTTTATATTGGACTTGAAGACGTCCAAGTTGTAGTCAGGTGGGAAACAGGCAAGCGGCAGAGAGTTCCACTGGCGTGCAGTTCTAAGAAAGAAGCTTTTCTCATGGAATCTACGTTTGGATTTAGGCACAGATAGAGAGTGAGGAAAATTATTGACAGTAGTTTCAGCCAGACGGGTGTTTCTCGTGAAAGATTAGCGAGGGGGGGGGACGAGGGATTGGAGCTCAGACGAGCACCTGCCATGGAAATAACGATAAAATAAAGACAGGCTCGCAATGTCTCTTCTGTGGGAGAGAGGTTGCAGGGAAGAGAAAAGGGCATCCCCCACTAAACCACAACTATTAGAATAGAAGGCTTTCCGGCATCTGGCCACCTCTACAGTGAAGGGGTGGGATTTTTCTGCTTGTCGGGTTATTTGAAAGTACATGCATCAATGGGGCACAAATGATAAGAATTCATCAGAGCACATTTCGTTAGAATACTTGTAAAAAAGGCATAGAGATATGACATTGTAGTGATGAGACAGAGGTTAGAGCTTGGCTGACAGTGTGGGACATATTAGATGAGTCTCTTTTGGACATCGAGGTTATAATACTCATTCACTATCGTAATCATTTCCGATTGCCTCTGCTTATTACAACTGCACTTAAACTCTGTATCAGCAATTTTATAGTTCGTGATGAGGCCAGTTATGCAATCGATATGATTTTTAATAATTTTATGCTCAAAGTGCAATTTTCTGGGTTAAATTTTCGCGGACTGAACTTTCTTTGCGCACATATTATTACGTACAATAGAACTTTCTAAACGAGTTTAAAACTTGCATAATCTGAGTTATAGAGTCTATATTCAATTTCTCTGGCCGTGTGGGTTGGGAGTGACCAGTGACAAATAATTATTGTCCAATAACTGTAAATTATCTTGAACCAGTGTCAGCTTTTAAAATTGTTTGCCCTCTTTCCATTCAGCGCTGGTCAAGTGGCAGACATGAGGAGGCCATTGTCGTTGAGAAAGAAGGGTCAGACCTTTTCCGCGAGAAGAACTGCTTCTCTCCTCGCATCAAATTGGATATGAATTATTCAAATGTAATGCTTCTTTCCATTCTAACTCTCTTACATTTAACACAATGTATTATTCATTAGCGGCCATTATCAAGACTCTCCTCAGTCTAATCTCAGCCACTTCAGTGACCATTACAGGCTTCAGTTTCAAGAGAGGATGATAGCTTTATACATGTGTACAAGAGGAATACCCGTCTCAGGACAGTTAAAATTAATTCCACAAACATAACAGTTCTGCACAACTTTTATGCCTATTTTTTTTTTTTTTTTGAAAACTAAAATCAAGATGTACAATCTTACTAATTATCACTATATATCACGACATATTATTACGTCGAAAAATACTTGTAAAATATTTTTGACTCCTAATGGGGGTATATATTTAATTGCTGCCCACATCAGCAATACGTGGCACAAGGCCGGAAAGTGGGAACCCCGCAGGCTCCCCTAAAGAAGGGGCACTCCTGCAATTTTAAAAATTGCCTGAGTAACCCCGTCGGCATTCCCTGGTCGGGGCGCCTCAGGCAGCTAGCAATGAACTTACCCCACTGGAAAGCCAGGTGGCAAGGCCTGGGAGGGTGGACCTCTTAGGCATTACCCAGGCGGTGTACCTCAGTCCAACAGGTGCTGGGCCGGTTCCCGGACCCTCACCTGTTGGGCTGAGTGTCAAGTGACGAATCCTTGACGTATACTACCCTGTCTCCCTGCAGCCGAAGCCGCTAGGAGACACATCCCATCACAATGGACTTCTGATGGGGGTATGACACCAATGATTTCACTGATCGTTTTTATAACCACCGCTTGTGGTAATCAACCAATGAAAATGTTCCAAAGTTACTATAAAAATTGTTGAATTTTGGATTCAATCTGTTCGCCGTTGGCTATGTCACGAACCGCATTTGATTCTTAGCCGCCATTTTTGTTACTGGAAATTACTTCACACTCATTGTCGAGACTGCACTCTGTTCAACATGATGTCTCAACGCTTAACAGTACTCCGATTTATAAGCAAATAAATGTTTGTTTATTTAAAAAAAAACCTGCATTGAATTGGCTTACTAAACTTACATTTTGAATTTACACTTAAACTATACTTTTATCACGGAGATAACATATCTTTATATAATTTTCCACATGCAACCACATGTATCTCCCAACCTAGATATTTAGAAATCACTGTTTCGAACACCGAATGGGTCTTGTTTTTCTTAGTGGCATCATGCCACGAGGGATAAAAATCGATGGAAAAAAAAAACGTGTCTATCCTGATGAAGACATTATTATGTTGAAAAGTACTTTGATTTATAAACAAATAAATGGTGTTTAAAAAAATCTGTGTTGAATTGGCTTACTAAACTTACATTTTGAATATATATACTAGCAGGCCTGAAAATAACAATGTGTAATGGTTATAGGCATGGGTATGGAATTGGCATTCCAAGTTCGAGTTCTATCATGGGTACTGCATCATTTTCATTAATGTCTTTTGGAAATGGATATATCTTCCTTATACCTATGAATTAGATAATAGTGTAGACTAGAATCTCAGGCCTTGGTTGAGCAACTACTCTAGATGGAAAACTCTGAAAGAACAGCAGACATACTCCACTTTCGGTATTGTTTCCTGGAATTCTTCTGCTATTAGACTCAAGTAATTCCGGTTTAAGAGAAGTGCGGTTGGGATTGTACAATCCCTTAAATTTTGTTTTTTATCTTATTCACCCCAAACAAGGTATATTGCCACTTGGACGTACGGTGTTACTCCAGCGACCCTATGTAGGGAGTTGAGCAGTGAGATATTAGTTCACATTTAAAATTCTGCATATTAGTACAATCAGGGAAGCAGGAGATCGGGAGTAAATTCCAAAGTCTAGCATTTCAAGGGAAGTAACTACTAGAGTAGAAGGCTTTCCGGCATTTAGGGATCCCTACAGTGTAGGGGTGTGATTTTATTGCTTGTAAGGTTAGTTAGGGATATTTAAGTCAAGGGGGTACAAGTACTGCAAGTTTGTCAGAGCACATTCTATCAAAGTACTTGTAAAACGGGCACAGGGATGCAACACTGTGGTGATGAGACAGAGGTTGGAGCTTGATTTATAGTGTGGGGCCTATTAAGTTGGAGACGCTTTTTTGAACACTTTCCAAGAGTGAGAGACCAGTGGTAAATGCACTACTTGGGTGAATGATGGCTTTGTAGAGATATAGAATACTGTGAGTAGTTTTCTAGCATGATAGAAAGAATCCACCTTCTTTGCAGCAGCCTTGGCAATGTCTTCAATGTATTTATTC
>NC_136519.1:10435598-10480598 GCF_053919585.1 Euprymna scolopes
AGAAATTTCCATGTTTTACCCTCTTGAGAATTCGTCAGACTATTGCATGGAATCGATGTTGCTTCTTGTTTTTATATATCCCCATCGTATCTGGGATTGTATAAAACCATGAAGCAACATCAATTCCATGCAATAGCCTGACGAATCCTCATGAGAGTAAAACGTGGAAAATTCTGTGTAGCTTAATTGCCATATATATTTTCAAAGCTTACTACATACCTCTACTTGCATTTCAAACTAGTGTTCAAATGTCTCTTTAAAGACACTATGAAATTCGCATGTTCCTGAAATATGTGTTTGGTTAATAAATTCCTATTTTAGTCACGTAAATTATTTAGAGTTGAAAGAACACACAGAATGCCAGCTCTCAGTATGCATACAGGGAGCTAGATTATTTTCTTCCTTTTCTTCTTTTAACCCACACGAAAGAAGACGTTCCCTCTTACTATTAGCAGCAGTAGTTCTTCTTTATTCTCTTCACTTCTATCAGCAAGAGATAAGCCGACACCTATTTAAAACAGATGTAGACAACATGGATTCCATAAATGAACTGACTTTGCGTAAAAATTACATTAATCTTATTCCGTTATTCAGAACTGACAATAAATCCTACTTTGCGTAATCATAACTCTCTTTCAAAATCCAACCATCCCAGGTCCGCGCCCATGTGTGGCCACTATTGCCTTACAGTGGGCACATGACAGTTGCGGCCGCTTTTCCCTCAGTCTCTCTGCACGGTCATCACAGTTTCAGATCCAGGTCTTGCTGATAGGTCGTAGTGGAAGCTCAGAGCAGATCCTTCGAGGGATCTATATTCAGCAAAAGGTTTCATAAGAGATGCACTTTAAATTTTGAAAATTGTTGTGAATTGAAAGATTAGCATTGGTTAATATCTGGTCGGGCTATTTAACTATTCTTAATGAGTTTTATACAGGTTCTATCTTTTATTGATTATCCATTTTAATTTGCAAATATTACTTAAAAAAATTTTTTTTTATTGAATACAAATGAACACCCCTCTCTTTCTTTCTCACTCATTTTATCTCTGTAACTCTTTACATATTTATTTTAAGCAATTTACTCATGAAAAAAAAAAAATTAAAATGAATCACTCGATGTACATTGATAAAATTCTATTAAAGTTTGGAATACGATAATACAAGAAGCGCTCTACATCGGTCGCAAATCATATCAGTAAAAATACAGACACATAATCTGAAATAATTGACAATAAACTATACCGAGATATAATAGGAAGCCTTATATATTTTACGACTGCAACGAAACCTGACATTTGTTACACAGTAACAAAACTGTCACAAAAATTATCAAGACCGACAACTTATTAAAAAGAGATTAAGAAACAGCATTTAGTATTTAGAATCTCACCAAGTCCTAAAAATTAGAGGGGTTTCATTTTCATATTGAGGAAACAGAAGATCTAAAAAGTATAACTGGATATTGTTTAAGAGTGTCAAAAATGAGCCTAGTATTTCATGGAAATCTAAAAAGCAGTAGCTCGTATCTTTCTCTATATGTGAGACGAAATTTATAGTGCATACACATTCTACACAAGAAGCGCTATACCTAAAAGCTATTCTAATGATTTAGAACCAAAATTAAATAAAACTCCAGTACTACTTTACTGTGATATTCAAGCCAGAAAAGTCTTGGCGTAGAACACAGTAATTCCTATTATATCTCGGTCGTGGATATGACCTTAAACTATATCCAGTGGTGAGGCCCCAGCTTGCGGGCTTTGGGGAGTGTGGAGCCACCCTTTAATTACCATTGCTCCCAGGTCCACTCTGACCCGGCGTGGTAGTACCTGTTAGGGTCCCAACTATGAGTTAAATAGAAACTGATTTGAAAACAAATATATTCTATTAAAAAATTTTCTTCAAAATCTTTGAATTCGGCATTAAATAACCCGAAAAGGGTTGATATGCCGTAAAACAAAAATAACCAACCAACCAAATTCTATTATATCTCGGTATAGTTTATTGTCAATTATTTCAGATTATGTGTCTGTATTTTTATTGATACCATTTGCGACCGATATAGAGCGCTTCTTGCATTATCGTAGTTCAAGCTCCAGAAGATATCTCACTACTGATGCAATTCTCTATCTGTATAAAAGCCAAGTACGTCCAAAGATGGAGTACTGCTGCCACATCTGGGCAGGAGCTGCTAAAACAGCCTATCCTGCCTTGACAGAGTACAAAATAGACTTCGTGGCTTAGTGGGGAATGCCCTTTTCTCTTCCCTGCAGCCTCTCTCCCACAGAAGAAACGTTCCGAGCCTGTCTTTGTTTTATCGTTATTTCCATTTCAAGTGCTCGTTCGAGCTCCAATTTCTGGTGCCTCCCTCGCCAATCTTTCACGAAAACACCCGTCTAGCTAAAACCACTGTCAGTAATTTTCCTCACACTTTATCTGTGCCTAAATCCAAACGTAGATTCCATGAACAAAGCTTCTTTCTTAAAACTCTCTTCCGTTTGCCTGTTTCCCACCTAACTACAACTTGGATGTCTTCAAGTCCAACATAAACAAATTCCTGATGAATCGCTCCCTTAAGTAGGACAGTTTATCAAATCTCCAATACTAACAATTACTATGATACTATCCCATTGATTACTGTACACGCAATAACTTTTATCCCCTAGTGGCTTCCGGGCCTTGATAAGTGGTGACCTCCATGTAAAAAAAAAAATTCACCAAAGATCTAAGCATATAGATATAAAATACCATTTCATAAGAAATGAAGTAAAAAAAAAATCCATTATTGTTAATTACATAGCATAAGAACAACATATCGCCAATATATTTTCAAACCAGCGACAAAAATAAAATTGAAACGTTTTGACGGAATTTTACTTTAAATAACATTTCACAAGCCCAGATACATATCAAAAAATAAAATAAAAATTTCCTGAGCAAGACGTTAAACTGCATCTGTTTTGTTTGTATTAAAACTTTTAACATACTAATGTGTGAAAACCGTTTACACTTTTACTGAAATAAAAAACTAAAATAAACACTTTTTCGAAAATATTTTCTTTGTATTTTTTACAAATAATCTTTTACATGAATATTTTAAGGCGCGCATGAATTAAAATTGACTTTTTTTACTTTTATTTTTTACACAATTTACTAAAAGCTTTCTACTTTCTCTTTTTGCTTTGTAGAAATTTTACTTAACAAAAAATACCTTTTTTATAGACACATATTACATATATATATTAAGTTGTAAATGAACAAAAAAAATGTATCCTCGTTTAATATTTTAATAGTTGTTTAAAAATTAAGTTTGAATGTATATTTTGTAAGGGAATTATGTTAAGATGCGCATTGTACACATTAACAGAACTATGTCTAACGTTCATTGTTTGAATTATTAAATTTCTGTGCAACACCTTTATTAAACATGTTTCTCACTTTCTCTGTTGTGTGTTGCAAAAAAAATGAGAAAAAATTTGTAAAGTTGTTATAAAATTAAAAGGAAAACAAAGTCTCTTTGCATAACATGCATGGCACAAGGTATGTTTCACCTTTACAGCATTCACCCTCCTTGACACTGCAGTCCTCTTCTATATCTTGGCCACTCTCGAAATTCTCTTTCCAAACTTATTCACTCATGGAAGGGTAGCCTGCATGCTCGGTTTGTTTTTCCGAAAGTCAGGGCATCCAAAATTGAAGAGTGTCATTATTGCATATAGATGTAGTTAAAAATTAAATCCGTTATTTCATTTTCTCCTCCTGTTTCCTTGTTATCTTTTTTGGTTTTGAACTTGAAGCAAAAAATTGCAGGCAAGTATTAACAAAATTGAAATCCTATCAGTGGTGCCATTGTTAGGAAGTGCAAGATTTCCACTGGTTAGTGGCTAATCAAGCTTTCTCGACTTAGCTATTCTTGGTGAGATTTTTTTTATATACGTTCTCTCTTAAAAACTTATTCGTGTTAGGCAGACTAATTGTTTCAAACAGATTCAAACAGATGGCGCACAGGAAATTGATTGGTCTATACTGAGATGCAGAAGACCGCTCTCCAGTATTTTTGAATAGCGGGCAGAGTGATAAAGTTTATAAAAGTGATAGAAAGCATTTCTCTTCAAGCAGCGATTTAACAGCTTTGTAAAAATAGGAGCTAGTTCCGGTTCTAACTTCTTAAGCATTATGATTGGAATTCTGTCATGGTCAGTTGCCTTGCTGAAATCTAGGTTCTTGATAAGTTTTCTGACACCCTGGACAGATTACATGGACCTTGCTTGGAGCGGTTATTGTCCTAGGAAGAAATTCGGGCGTCAAGCAGTATAATCGCTTGCATTTGCTTGTAAAAGATTAGCAACTAGTCAAGCTTCAAGTCGGTTTTTTCTTAACGAGAGTTTTTTTTTTATATGCTCTCTCTTATACTTGGGCTAATTTAGCAGATTAATCTATCGATATCATTACAGAGAATACATCAATTATTTGTCAAAATATGACATTTTGTTCCTTTCTAAAAGGTGTCAAAGTTCTTCTATCTATCTCAGTCTTTATATATCTGCTGGTGCTGACAGATCAGGTTGTCTGAAAATATCGGCTTCCTGACTAAAATGCACCAAACATTGATGTTATTGTTTTTTTTTGTAGCAAAACTGAATCATGTTCTGCAAAACGGAAAAGCAACTATTTTTGTCCACAAAACACCAAAACTAAACATCATGAATAAATATTTGAAGATGTGTTGATATGCCGTAAAACGAAACAACCAAACCAAACTCCATGAATAAATATTCGAAGATATAAAGAATTTTGTTTAACAAAACTCTGTTGTGTTGAACACGTGCTTTTCCTGTTGTTTTCAACCAACGTGTGTAAAACGTCTCTCTCTGGCTCTCTCTCTCTCACGTGATCATCGGTCTGCAAACAATTTCTTTTTATAATGTTTCTTTTCTTTTTCCTTGCTGTGACGTCATCTCACACACGGCTCGATAATTGCATACGTTGGCTGTTGCTGCTGTCGCATTGTGTCCGCACTCTGTTAAAGATGGTTGTGTTAAAAGTGAAAATGTCTAACATGTCTAGATATACACTTACGTTGTCTTCGTTTTAAATTCTTCAGGAATTGTTCCGGCAAATGGAAGTGTGGGAATCACAGTGACTTTCTCGCCATCAGAGTTCCAGACTTCTTGTATTCAGCTGAAGTTGAGAGTTTCTCAGTTCAATTCAAAGCCGATCGTCTGCACGATTTGTGGATCATCTACACCAGGACTACAAAAGTAGAGTAACATATTCTTGTTGCTTTTTGATGTACATCTATCTTTCTATCTATCTTTAACTATTTTTATCTACCATATATCTATTTTTTTAATCTATCTATCTATATCTATTTTTAACTATTTTTATCTACCGCACATCTATCTATCTATATATATATATATATATATATATATATATATATATATATATATATATATATATATATATATAATCTCGTTGCATATTAACACTCCATGTTATCGCCGAGTTGCCTGAGCAAGATTATTATTATTATTATTATTATTATTATTATTATTATTATTATCGTAGTGGAATTAGATTTGTTTTAAAGAGAAAAATGCAATTCAAAGACAAATATGGTTAAATGATGTTTTAGGAATTTAACTTGACTAGATTCTATAAACAGTAACAAGAAGGAATTTTAGATAAATAAAAACAAACAGGTTTTAATAATTAACACAAACAATAAATTAAAAATAGGTCTGACTTCTAGAGTATGACGTAGAGGTTGCTTAAGATAATGTGGGTCTTAGAAGAGAGCTTGAAAAAGACACGTATCAGTTAATCAAGAGTTGGGAATCAGAGAGAGAGAGAGAGAGAGAGAGAGAGAGAGAGAGAGAGAGAGAGAGAGACACCGAGACACCGAGTCAAGAAGTCAGGGAGAAGACACCATGAAAGTCAAGACCCAAAATGTGAAGTAAAAACGGCGTAATTTCTAAAATATTGACACGATGTGTGAATAAATGTTATATGAAATATAACTTTGTGTCGTGTCATCTTTTGAAGAAACAAGTTTATGAATTTGTCCCGCTTGTTACTGTTATATTAAATGTTTATCAAACTCTTAAATGTTCACAGACTCTGTCTATTATATAGACTGTTGTTATTACTGTTGTGGGGACATACACCCCCTTATAATCACTAAGATGGACTCATCCATTAGCCATATAAGCAGCAAGTATAGACCGCTCAATGAGAACTATCCGGATGTCGTACAGAGACGACTCCCCACGGACTTACTAATCTGCCGTGTTTTATCGTTATTTCCATGGCAGGTGCTCGTCTGAAATCCAATCTCTGGTACCCCCTCGCCAATCTTTCACGTAAAACACCCGTCTAGCTGAATCCACTGTGAAATATTTCCCCCACTCTATATCTGTGCCTAAATCAAAACGCGGATTCCATGAACAAAGCTTCTTTCTTAGAACTGCACGCCTGTGGAACTCTGATCCGTCTGCCTGCTTCCCACCGGACTACAACTCGGACGTGTTCAAGTCCGATGTTAACAAATTCCTAATGAACCGCCCCCTTAAGTAAACATTTCATCAAATCTCCACACTAACGTAATGTACTTGCAATAACTCTTATCCCTGAGTGGCTTCCGGGCCTTGATAAGTGGTGATCACTGTAAAAAAAAAAAAAAAAAATCACTAATCCTCTTCTGGATATAAATGTTCTTCATATTCTCACCAGTCGTCGTGTTTTCCTACTTTCACCTTTCCCGACTCCACTACAATGGCGACAATGATGTAAAAAAAAAAAACAACAAAAAAAAAATTCTTTTTAAAAAGAACTCACGCGCAAAAACTTCAGCTGTACAAAATAGTCAATTGCAAACTCTCTAAGTTACAACACAAAATTTCAAAAGTTCAACGACGAAAAATTGCAACATAAAAAAGAAAAGTCTATACTTACATTTATCTACTCAAAGAAATTGTAAGTAGAATTTTTTTTTTTTTTTTTTTTTCATGCTTGCTAAAATAAGAAGAAAAAGCAATCTTGATTTAATTTGCTGTAGAACGGGTCGACGCAATTGTTTATTATGCAAATTACATATGGACTTTATGTTGAAGATTTTTTTTTTCTGTTACGGAAATTTCGGGAAATGAATTCTTGTTTTATGACAAAGTGGTTATTTGACCGATAAGTTGTTTGTTTGATCTATACCGAGAGAGGAAAAAGGCAAATATTCTTTTTACGGGCTGGGAAGCCATTTTTTGTTTTGATGACTTCTTTTTCTCGTCCACCCCCCCCTTTTTTTTTTTTTTTTTTTTTTTTTTTTTTTTTTTTTTTTGCAATGGCATGCACGCACACTGAAAGGAAATGATACCTATTTTTTTCACCTGTCAATTTTTTTAAAGCACTTTAAAATAAAGACTCTTTTCGTTTGGTTAAACTTTTTCTCACCAGCGGAGTGAGGAAAATACTGCTCGCATAACGATATATATTATTGAAAGCTGGAACCCGGAACAATTTTTTTAAAACCGTAACTTTGCTGAACACAAGTCCACTTGTATATTTTACATTGCATGTGTTATATCGTATATTTTGTATTGTATTTTGCATGGTGTATGTAGTATATTGTACTATTTTTCTCTACGGTAAAACAAATCTGTCCCCATTTCTGAACTATTGGCATATCAGAGACAAAACGAACACGTGTCAACGAGAAAATAAATGAATCCATAATTTTTGCACTTCTGCTACAGCTACTGAAGAGTATACTAGTCCATAAATTATAAGTTTCCCCTTGCTGTGACTTCCGTTTAAGTTACAAATACCCTTAAAAGAATTAAAAAAAAAACTCTTTGAGAAAATAAAGAGACCCAATGGAAATGTGAAAGACGATAACCCGTCTAATTGAATTTCAAATGGACCAGCAAAGAACTGACGATAGACTACAACAGAAGAAAGAATGATTTAAATGAAAAAGAGAGCTGATGAGACTTTTTGCATTGCAAACAGAAAGAGAGAACTGAAGCACTACTCTAGGTTTTAATGAATAAGAATCAAGCTACAGAGAGCGATACAGCGTCTTCCCAGAGTGCGGTACTAAGTACAATAAATAATTTCACCTACTGTCCTGAAGAAAATTAAACATTTGAAACGTATTTCAGACGGTATGAAGATCTGTACAATATCGACTGTGGAAATTGGGCAGACAAAAAAAAAAAAAAAAAAAAAAAAAAAAAAAAAAGTCCGTTTGTTACTCAGCAAATTATGGGCTATGGAACACGACAAATTCGTTGACTATATCTTGCCACAAAAGACTAGCGATCTGACGTTTACGGAAACCATTAAACGACTAACTGAACTATTTAGTTCGAAATCGTCGCTGTTCCATGGATGGTGGACATGCTTGAACCTTACGAAAAAAGACGATGTGGACTACTTGACTTTCGCCTCGATTGTTAACAAACGCTGTGACGATTCAGAATTGAGTGCCGATGATTTCAAGTGCCTCATATTCGTCCAGGGGTTAACTTCGACAAGAGACTGAGATCCGTCGAAGAGTTTTGTCAAAACTGGAAAATGAGCCAGGCTTAACTGTACAAAAGCTGGCGGAAGATTACCAAAGAATCATTAGTATCAAGGACTCCAATAACATCGAAGCTGGTATTGCACACATAAAGAACATACAGAGAAGAACTAAGGGGTACTCTCCAAAAAACAAAACGGAAACTAGACGCTATCTTCCACTTAAGCACGAAACACAAGGTAACCAGAAGCCTTCAACCCCTTGTTTTCGCTGCTGAAACTTGCATTGGTCAAAGGATTGCCTTTTTCGTACCAAAGAAAGTTTTAATTGCAAAAAAAAAAAAAACTAGGACACAAAAGCTCACACTGCAAATGGCAGAAAAGTAAAATTCGGGTTCAACAGACGAATGAATAAGACGAAAATAACAGTCGAAAATACGTCTTAGTTAGAATTTTAAACAAGGACGTTAAATTACATTTAGACTAAGGGTCGGACTTATCGCTAATAAATTTACAGACCTGGAGAAATTTAAATAGACCGACTATGCATAAAACTGGCAAGTCAGCAAAAAACGGTAACTGGAGAAAAAATAAATTTTGAAGGAGAACTAATTACAAATGTCACTTTTAATGGTACAACGAAAAAACTTAAATTATTTGTGCTCAAGAACACAGAAAATTTGTTTGGGACAAATTGGCTTCAGGAATTTAATATGCGGGATATACCGATCAACACCTTTTACCAAAAAGTAGAATCATTTTCTACAGAAAAACAAGAACTTAAAGTGGATCTAAAAGCTTTTTCCTGAAATTTTTCAGCAGGCTTGGGTAAATGTAGGAAAGCAACAGCCAAATTTGAACTGAAATGCAGAACCAGTTTTTAGGAAAAAAAGGAACGTACCATTCGCTTCGCTAGAGAAAATTAATGAGGAACTTGACAGACTAGTCAAGACCGACATCTTATCAAAAGTGGAATTCAGTCAAGGGGCAGCTCCTACCATGTATGTCAAAAAGAAAGCTTCGGAAACACCTTAAGATAAGGCCTTACAACAGTTCTTACAGGATCACACCGAACCCGAATATCCCTGAAGCAACGTCTCCTGCAGAGACCATGTTTGCACGAAAAATACAACCAGTATTCAAAAAACTACTGCCAAAACAAACAAATTCAGGTAGGGCCACTACCGTTCCCACAAAAACGTATAACCCAGGAGAAAAAGTTTTCTTTAAAGCATACGGAAACAGTACATCGTTTTGGGAACAATTGACAAAAGAATTGGAAATACAACATACATCGTTCTAGGCCCTACCACCACTCACAAGAGACACCTAAATCAAATTAGACGTCGTCATAACGATGGCAAAGAAACACCTCAAGTCGAGGAAGAAGCTAGCGATACGTTATATGTTCGATATCGAGCCTCCCCAAGCAAACTTAGAACAGCGCCGATCGACAAGGAAGAAAAAGGTTACTGAACCCCTTATCGATCCAAAAAGGAAGAAATATTAACGTTCCCCACCCCCCGGAACAAAAAAGCGGGGGGTGTTGTGGGGAGATAGACACCCTTATAATCACTAAAATGGACTTATCCATTAGCCATATAAGCAGCAAGTATAGACCGCTCAATAAGAGCTATCCGGATGTCGTACAGAAACGACTCCCCACGGACTTACTAATCTTCCTGTATCACTAACCCTGTTCTGGATATAAATGTTCTTCGTATTCTCACCAGTCGTCGTGTTTTCCTACTTTCAACTTTCCCGACTCCACTACAATTACATGTACTCCTCTTCTTCACCAAAGAACATTTGTCTTATCTCATCAATGGAACATTGTTTCCTCTCGTCGTTTGAAGTCCCCTCATATACAAGTATTTGTTATCCTCTAAAAATAACATGTCGATATGTCATCGTTTCAATCCAGCTCAAGCAAAACATTGTTCATCGTAAACAATGTCGGTTTATAGGCACTAATATTTATTCATCAATAATTTGATACACCACTATCCAATTCTATCTGGCTATAGCATGGCCTCATTTTGCAGGCCGCTACTCCTTTTTTTTCCTACAAAGGAGTTACCACTTATCAAGGCCCGAAAGCAACTTGAGGATAAGGGCTAATGATTGTACAGGGGTCACTGAGACAACGTAGTAATTGTTATTAGTGGAAATTAGGCATAATTTGATAAAATAAGAGGACGGCTCAACAAAAAATTGTATATATTGAACTTGAAGACGACCATATTGTAACCAGCTGAAAAGCGGAACAGTTCCACAGGCGGGCAATTCTAAGAAAGAAGCTTTTTATGGAAGTTGTGTTTAGATCTAGGCATAGATAGTGGGGGAAATTATTAATAGTGGTTGTAAATAAACGAGTTTTTTTTTTTTTTTTTTTTTTTGTGAATGTTTGGCAAGGTGAGACCATACATTGAAGCTCAGACGAGCACTTGCTATGAAAATAATAGAGCAGAAACATGCTCGCAACGTCTCTTTCGTTGGAAAGAGGCTCCAGAGAAGAAAAAAAAAAAAGCATCACCCACAGGTTTCAAAGCCAGTTTTGAACTCTGTCAAGGCAGGATAAGTGCTCCGAGCAGCTGCAAACAGCTCCTGTAACAATACTTCATCCGAGGACGTATTTGGCTCTTATACAGGTACAGAATTACATCAGCAGTAAGATATCTACAAGAGCGATAGAATCATTTAACCATTTTCCCAACAATCTTGGCAATGGATTTGATGCATGTGTTTCGTTTCACACTGGGAATAAAGGTCAATCCCAGAAGCTTGTACATGTTTTTTTTTCCCCAAAGACGGGAGTCATTTCAATTGAAACCAGATGGGAGGGGGATCAGGGCATTAACAAAACAGATGGAAGTAATTTTCACTTTTATTTATTGATTCCACACTATTTAATCATATTTTCACATGCAGTGGAAAAAAAGATTAGATTAACCTCGAAAAAATATTTAGCAAGTACTTCAGTAAAACCGGCTAATCAACATTAATCTGTGTTGTAATGTTCTATTGCATGTTGGTTAGACTAATTTTTTTTTTTTTTTTCACCGCATGCTTGAACAGAAGTCAATTCAATCAACAATAAATAAAAGTGAAAATGACTTCAGAAAAGTTTCAAGAAACTCATAGACAACTCTCATATTGTTATATTCCTAAATACTTAGGAAATAAAGACAAACGTGAGTTACACCGAGTGGTATGTGTAATGGGGTTTATTTATAATACAGAAACGTAAGGCTGCTCGCCTAAGGTAAATAGAAGTACATAGTAACAAGTATGGGGAAGAAAGTCTGATAATCAACACGTAAGACTATCCGTCTTACTGCGACTGCTTGTCTGCCGCTGTCTGCCCAACAGTCCAATATATATATACAGTTTGTAACCGGTGTATAGCCAGTTATGTTCCTTCACAACACCTCCCCCTGAAGCTGAAATCTTCCTGATTTTAGCTTAAATACCTCTTCCTTTTAGGGTCAGGGCTTAATCTCCTGGTAACTTTTCTCTTTCTTGCGCTTTTCCTTCTGGTCAGCATTACCCGGGGTAAAGGTTTCTGTCCAGCCCGTATGGTCGGTTCAGGCGAAATATTCATTGTTTGCGGTACACACGCTGGTTTTGGTATATCAAAAATATCGCACAATGTTTCCATTGGTGTCTCTTCCACATTTGGAGACAGTCTGGGACGTATTTGATTTCTGTGTCTTTTGCAGACAAAACTTAATCCTTGGATGGTATAGACCATGCTCCCAATCCTTTTTTTGATAATACCTTCAACCCACTGATTTCGTCCATTTTGAAAATTTTTGAAATATACATTTTCACCTGGGGAGAAGCACTTGGTATTAAGGTTTTCTTTTTTGAAAACTTTCTTTTTCTCTGGTAGCAGCCTATCGAAGACAGATCTTATCTTTCTTGCAAACATTAGCTCAGCCGGGGAAAAATTGACATTATTATTAGGATTTGGTGTCACCCTGTAAATTGCTAAAAATGTTTGAATACATTGTTCGTCTGTGTCCGTAGTAAGATTTTTCTTAAGTGCCCTTTTAAACGTATCTACAAATTTTTCGGCCAACCCATTCGATCGCGGATGGTACACAGGTGTTGTCATATGTAGAATATTTAGTGAGTCACAGAATTCTTTGAATTCATGAGCAGTAAATGCTGTTCCATTATCGCTCACTAAGGTTTTTGGCACTCCAAAACGGCTAAAAATTTCATTAATCGCACTCACAGTGTTTTTTGCTGTTGGATGTCTAAACTTAAATATTTCTGGCCATTTTGAAAAAGAATCTACAATAATCAAGTAAAAATAACCATTTATAGGTCCCGCATAATCAATATGCAGACGTGACCAGGGTAGGTCCGTCTTTGGCCATGGCGTCGTTTTTACTGGAGGATCTCGAGCTGCTAATTGACATCCTCTGCATGTCTTGACACATTTTTCAACTTCCTTGTCCATACCAGGCCAGTACACATATCCTCTCATAAGGGATTTCATTCTCGAAATGCCCGGATGACCTGTATGAAATTCCTTCAGAATTTTCCTCTGTAACGTTAGTGGAATTACGATCCTCTCACCATACATGAGCACATCTTCACAGATGGAAAAAGGCGTTGTTTGATCTACCTTTTTATTTTTTTTTATCCATCCCAATTGATTTTTCATTTTCTTAATGAAAATGTCATTTACTGCCTCTTTTTTTATTTTTTCGAAAGTTACCGGAAGTTCACGTATCATATTACACATTGAACTTGTACATTCACTTTCGTCTTTAAGCGCAGCAATTACCGTTTCTTCGAAACTTTCGCTTCTTTTAGGGATCAACCGTGATAATGCATCTGCGTGTCCTAACTTTTTTGAGGATACATGTTCCATCTTAAACTGATAGTTTAAGAGGGTTACAGCCCATCGCTGTAATCGATTCGCAGTATGTGTGGGAATGCCTTTCTTTGATCCAAATATGGTAAGTAGGGGTTTATGGTCGGTTTGCAAAATAAAAGATCGTCCATGGAGAAATCGATTGTACTTTGTAATTCCAAATATTATCGACAGCGCCTCTTTTTCAATTTGGCTGTAATTTTTCTCCGCTGCAACCAACGTTCTTGAAGCATGGGCGATAGCTTTTGTCCTACCATCCTCATACTTGTGAAGTAATACAGCGCCAACACCGTAATCACTGGCGTCCGTTGCTAGTATTAGTTCCTTTTCTGGATTGAAATGTGCCAATGCTAAGTCTGACAGTAGACATCTTTTGATATTTTGGAAAGCAGATTCACATTCCTTATTCCAGTTCCATTTAACACCCTTTTTCAGTAACTCGTTAAGAGGAGCTCTTAAATTATGTATGTTAGGGATGTAAATTGCATAGTATTGAACTAATCCCAAAAACGATTTTAATTTTGTCACTGAATCTGGAGCAGGCATCTTTTCAATTGCTTCAGTCCTTTGTGGATCCGGTCTTCGACCCTCTTTGTCGATTATTTGACCTAGATATTTAATTTTTTTCATAAAAAAATCGCATTTTTCTGGGCTCAATTTAAAACCAAATTCCTGTATTCTTTTGAATACTTCTTTTACATGCTTCTTATGATCTTGCAAATTTTCACTTTTAATTAGGATATCGTCAAGGTAGGCCATTGAAAATTCCAACCCTGCCAGCATCGTGTCCATAATTTGCTGGAAAATAGCAGGAGCAACCTTTAATCCAAAAGGAAGCCTCTTTAGCTTAAAAATGCCCTTATGAGTATTTATGCCTAAGTATTTGGAGCATTCATCGCTGATCTTAATTTGCAAGTAAGCATCTGAGAGGTCTATCTTAGAAAAAATTTTTCCTCCGTTAAGCTTAGAGAACAGATCTTCTGCGGACGGAAGGGGATAATTATGGTCCAATAGACAGTCATTTAAACCCGTTGAAAAATCTCCACAGACCCTTATTCTGTTATTTTTTTTTCTTTACATACACGGTTGGACTTGCCCAATCTGTGTGGTTAACTTTTTCAATGACTTCCAGTTGTTGAAGTCTATCCAACTCTTTTTCGATTGCGTCCATCGCTGAAAAAGGCACATTCCTTTTAGGTTTGAATACTGGAGTGGCATTTTTCTTTAATTCAAATTTTGCCTCTGTCTTAATACAGAGTCCTAGTCCTTCGGCAAAAACATTGGGAAATTCAGTTTTCAAATCCTTCAGGAAGTCTTCCCTTTGGTTTGCTTTTTCTGCAGTTAAAACGTTACAAAACGAATTTATGGGTTTCTCCCATAAATTAAACAGGACAATCCAATCTACCCCAAACAGGCATGTATTCTTTCCTGGTACGACGTACACTTTGGATTTATGAGTCTGGTTAGCGAATGTCACTTTGCATTTTAATTCTCCCTTGAACTCTAATCTTTTGCCGCACACACTTCTCGCCGTCTTTCTGGTTTTCGTTAATTCAGGTCGACCTATCCTTTTCCATATATCTTCATTTATAATACTAATATCTGCACCGCTATCCAGAAGCAATGTAACCAGATGTCCATTTATCCGAACATCAACATATTTCCGTCTTTCGCAGCTTTTTTCTTTATTCATGCGAAGCGTATTTACATTATCGGTCCCTTGTCTTTTCTTCTGGGCACAGTATGTTCCCTTGTGACCTCTGAGACCACATTCATAACATATTTTGTTCCTAAACCAGCAGGTCTTATTGTTGTGTCTTAAACTACCACAACATTTACACTTTAGCTTTGGGTCTTTGTATCCTTTAAGGATCCTGTGTTCTTGGAACCTGGACTTTCTTGTGGTCCCTTGCCTTTTTACTTGCTGCACCTTAAAAATATTTTTCTCTTCAATGCGAGTGTTGTCTTTCTTTATGTTAATCAGACGTTGACACTCTTCAGTGACTTTTTGCAATGTTATGTTAGGATCCGCCTCCATAATTGTTAGGATCCGTGAACGTATATCTTTGTCCCTTGGTGCTGTGAGACCTTGTACAAAGATTAAACATTTAAATTGGTCTGCGGAAATTTCATTCAATTTAAATGATTCGCATAAACAGTTCACAGTGCAAGCATATTCTAGATAGTCTTCAGCTTCTGCCTTCTGAATGTTCAAACATTTGTATCTAGAGTGAAATAGGCTATCCCTTTTATCAAATATTTTCGACAAGGTACTAATTGTTTCCTCGAACGAAACCTCCTCCGGTTTTTTTGGTAGAATTAGATTTGCATACTTGGTGTTTTCATCAGTACCCAGTTTTTGTAGTAGCAGGGTAACTTTTTCCTCATCGGTCCAGTCTAAACATCTTTTCGTAAAAATTGTTTCGTATCTTCTGTAGTATGCAGGGAAAGTAACACCAGTATCCGGGGAGTAACGAAATTCCGTTAGTGAATTTGAAATACCCTCGGCAGAAAAATTAGTCTTCTTCCCGGTCGACGTTAGAATTAGCTTTTCTAAATTCTTTTGCTGTGTCGACATTTGTCGTTGTAGTATGTTTGTTTGTTCTTGTTGTGCCTCTAAAGTTTTTTGTGTTCTTTCTTGTTGTTGCAGCTGTTGCTGTAGCTGTTGTTGTTGCGCTAAAAATTGTTGAGTCATTTTTGTCTGTTCCTGGATGCTAAGGGCTAGAGCCTTAGTTAACTCTGCTAATTGTTCCATGTTAGCTTCTAGTACAAAAATGTCTTTTCGAATTCTACACAATAATTCCAAAGAAAAATCGTAAATTTACGTATATCGTAAATTAGTAGCAATATGCAGACACAACACGTTTCAACAAAGTTCATCCATAGTAATTCAACAGGCTTTGTAAAATAATTCTTTTTTTTTTTTTTTTTCAACAACGTAAGTTCATACACAAAATATTTCTTACTTCCCACGACAAATAGTTCCAATTATTTATATAAAGGCAATAACAAACAATTAATTTTCCAAAAAAAAAAAATATATGGCTGCCGTTCCCACGTGGCATAAAATGGTACAATAGTCGTTGTATTTATATTTTTTCTTTCGAAACTCGTAATCCTTTAGTGTAGTTTCGAATTCAACTTGCGACCATTTTTTTTTTTTTTTTTTTTTTTTTTTACTTGTCAAAATAAATATAAATTCCACTTTACCTTGAACATGTTTCTATAATTTCTTGTGAGTTCTTTACGAAGAAAAATCCGTACTTTTCGCTACTTTAGGTAGGAAAAATTTTTAAATTCATTGACGCACATGGTCAAAAATCCTTGTGTAGTTTGTTTTTTTCGTAAAACAAAAAATCCTTGCATTGTACACAGTCCTTGGTACGGTAATTTATCTCTGTTAAGAGAAAGAACATCCTTTCGTCGCCATTGTTATATTCCTAAATACTTAGGAAATAAAGACAAACGTGAGTTACACCGAGTGGTATGTGTAATGGGGTTTATTTATAATACAGAAACGTAAGGCTGCTCGCCTAAGGTAAATAGAAGTACATAGTAACAAGTATGGGGAAGAAAGTCTGATAATCAACACGTAAGACTATCCGTCTTACTGCGACTGCTTGTCTGCCGCTGTCTGCCCAACAGTCCAATATATATATACAGTTTGTAACCGGTGTATAGCCAGTTATGTTCCTTCACAACACATATATACACTCGTTATATAGTCCCGGCTACATAGCAGACTGATCTCTTGCTTCAAGAATTTGAACATACTTGATGTAAATCCAACCTATCGCTATACTTGATACAAAAAAAAAAAAAACGAGCGAAGCATACATGGTCCCCCGTGAGTGCACAGTGAACGAGGCATAAAAAAAATGACTAAGTTCAGCACTGACCCCACCCATTTAGCCCCAAAAGTCCCTAGATGACTTCAAATCCTGGTGAAAATGAACAAACGGGGCAGTTTTAGGTTTTAACATATGTAAATTTGAGTTCTGCACCGTGTAAAAAAAGAGATGACTAAGTTCATATTTTGCCCACCCACCAAAAGTCCCCAAGGCCTTAACATATTTAAATTTGAGTTCAGCACCATGCAAAACTGCTAAATAGACATATACAGAAAATTTTGGACAAATATAGTAAAATAGTCCCCAAAATGGAGTGCTTTTATTAGCCTTAAAAGAGCCCCTGGGGCACACTCAAGAGTTATTGCAAAGTATAGACAAACAAAATTATATCCAAATCAGTTACAACTTTTCAGAAAGTTTTATAAAAATCTAAGGCATCAATTTTTTTTAAAAAGCACAAGTGTCAATTTTAGCCATTTTAACCCGAAAAGCACTCCTACGGGGTGGGGGGTGGTGGTAACCAGAGTTTTCCTGGAAAATCCGTTCTGTTACTTTTTTATTCATATCATGTTTAATGTTTGTGCAAAATTTCAAAATTCCAAGGCGTAGTTATTGAGAAGTGCGGACAGACGAACGGACGAACGAATTTACAGGTTCACCCCCTTTTGTCGGAGGACCAAAAATATAGTGATTGTATCGGTAAAAAAGTAATCTGAGTAATCCCCCCCCCCCCGGAACAGTAAGTAACCAGGGATGATCTCCTTTGATAGCTATGTATAGAGAGGACATGAGGGCAGCCACTTCCCTTTTGTATGTATCTTAGCAACGATCTGGAAGGACATATTTTCACACTTTACAGTGATGTATCACTACATTGTCTGTCCGTCGCAGACACGTGAAGGTGAAGAGGAGAATAGTCAATCCAGCACATGATTATCCTTCAAGGGAGATGACGATTCTAATAATTGAAATCAATTTAACTGCGGATCAGAATAATATTGATATTCTGCCCTCGTCTTGTGAAAATCCCAGGTTTTGAAGAAAACGTTAATACGTTAATGCATTAATCATGCAAGACAAATTGCTTCGTCGTTGCCAGAGGATAAGCAAGTTACTGCAACGATGCGGTTGGAAAATATATTTGGCTGAGGTGAATGTTAGAATAAACTTCCCAGATGTATGACAAATTAACACACAACAAATGTTGCCAATATCTTAAGTAAAAATGATTTTTGTGGAATGAACTGGAGTCGGATTTGGAGCATTCAGGTCGTTAGTTTGTGTCATTAACCACTAAACTAGGGTTTCCCAAAATGGGTTCTATGGAGTCCTGGGGATGAGGGATTCCAGAAGCCGTTTCTTTAAGAACTAAATGCTTTATATGGAAAAATCAAATGGCTGCAGACATTTAATTATTCATCTTTTTTACTGGAAAAAGATATGATACATAAGTACATGTTTAAAGAGTTTCAGGATGGTTTATGAAAAAGAAAATAAATTAACAAAAAATGCAATTTTTGATTAGTCAAAAACAAAAAATGGCTGTAAACATCATTAGTTAGTGTTAAAATTTGAAATTAATGTTTTTCATATTTATTTTAGAAATTATCTTGTTAGTGCTCCATGAAAAACCTTTGCCCTGCTCAGGGGCTCCATGGTGTCCTGAAATTTGGGAAGCTTACCTCTCAAATGTATAACAAAGCACAATAACTGTTCCCGTTGATTCTTGATTCGTGTAATATTTAGGCACGTCATTCGAGCAACCTAGGATGCTTATGCCAAGAATAACAAGAAGCAACAGATTTTAATTTAGATGGACTGGAATACTTTTTTTTTTTTTTTTTTTTTTTTTTTTTTTTTTTTTTTTTTTTTTTTTAAGACTGATTTGCCAAAATTTGTAGGAATTAAATAAGTTGTTGATATATTTCACTTTTCATTGTAACTTTTTTGGCAAACATTTAATATAAAAAAAGCACAAATATTTGCAAGAAAAAAAAATGAAAACATTTACAATTTTAAAAAGTAAACACATGTTTTTAAAAAGGATGTTTTATTTTTGTTTGATTATTTTTTAAAAATATACCCCCCATCTAAAAAAAAAACTTGTTTCTTTTTTCAATGATGTTTAGCAAAAAAAAAAAAAAAAATCAGGAGGAATTTGGTATACCTAAATATCACTCGTATATAAAATCAGCAAGAGCAGTTGTCGTACCTTGTCATATATTTGTTGTGCCTTAATTTAATCAAACTCTTACAAGAACTCTCACAATGCAAGAATGGCTGCCAGTATGCTGAGATAATAAAACATAAACAGTGTAATATTATAATGATTCTTGTAGATCATGCTTCACAGTAAATATACAGTAGAAACATACTAACACACCAGTCCTAGTTTGATCACTGAAGTTAAGCAATGTCGTGCCTGGTCAGTTTCAGGTGGGTAACCAGTTGGAAATATTAACCACAGTATATAAGGAGACTGTAATATCTCCCTGCAAAAAACGGCAAAAAAACTAACGTTATTTAAAATATTACTTGAGCAGAATACACATGTGAATGTGTACTGATTGTCAATTTGATATTCCCTAGAATGTTCCCCTTTTGGAAGAAACTAGTAAAACTCGTTAAATCTTATTGTGTTTTTGTGGTTTTATAACAGTGTACAAGAACTTTTTATTAAAAACTAGCGGGGGTACCCGGCGTTGCCCGAGTGTTTGTTTCCGGGACGGGGGGGGGAGGAGTTTTAAAAAATGTTATGGTAGGTAAGTAGGAAGGATCAAACCCGGAGTCATGAGTAAAAGTAGGAAAATAAAGTGTGAAAAAAACAAAAAACAAAAAAAAAACATCTGTAACGTTAACAGTTCGGCCACCAAGAAAAGTCCATTCCAGTTGTTTAGGAAAAAAAAAAAAAAAAACGACTACGGTAGGTCGGCGCGAACGTGAAAATATAATGTGAATTGTCCAGCACGCTAATCACTACGCCACAGAGCACTGCAGCTTAGTTTAGTGATTTTAAATAACTTCACATGAAAGAACTACGAAGCCAAACCGGTGTTCTCTTCTCAACTGTTCCTTGTGAACGATCCCCAAACGGTGTTAAGTGGTGGCAGGGGGAGGAGGAATTTATTAGAGAGAAAATATTTTACCACTTCCATTGATCTTAACCGATTTTGGCCGTGACTTCTCAGCAGAAAAAGTATAGAAATCTAAGATTATCGAGGAATTTGAGAAATAATAAGCCTATAACACACCTCAGATATTGTTCTGCCGTTTGTGCATATTATATTTGCATGAAATATCTTGATTTTTAATCCTATTAATGTCAAAATCAGACGGGGGAAAAAATGAGTTCATTTTATTTATATAGAGAAGAGAAGATAAAAACCGGTCTTATACTTTTTTCATGTGTTATTGATAGAAGTAGAAGTACCGGTTGTCAAAATGACTAAATTACCTCCCCTGTTTCAGAATAATCTGTACATAATACAATAAAACCGCATTATTTGGATTATTCGAACTACTGTTATCATCTTCAGTGTAAGTCGCACAACATTTTGGTTGATGTAACCTCCGACCTTCTTCAGGTGTATCATGTTGAACTCTGAGAGTCTTTCTGTCAAACTAGAGAATCTGTGCAGAATTTCGAATGGAGCCCTTTATTTAATCCACGAGGATAGCACGCGTTCCATCAGCCATGGAGTAGAAATCCTAAGTAATTAACAATCGTATTTTGAGTGTCGGCGAACTGAATTTTACCAAGTATTTTATCCACTATGCCACGAATCTGTGCAAATTCTTGTTTGACAGAAAGATCGCTTAACTTTCACAAGAAACACTCGTCTAGCTGAAAACACTATCAATAATTCCCCCCACTCTTTATTTGTACCTAAACGTAGATTCCATGAACAAAGCTTCTTTCTTAGAACTGCACGCCTGTGGAATTGTCTTCCGTTTTCCTGCTTTCCGGCTGACTACAATATGGTTGTCTTCAAGTCTAACGTAAATAGGTTCTTGAGTCGTTCCATATAAGTTATCAAATTTACCGAATTTTCATTACTAATGATTACTATATTGTCCAATTTCTACTGTACACTCTTTAACCCTTATCCTTGAGTGGCCTCTTGGCCTTGATAATGTGGTGATGCCTGTGTAAAAAAAAAAAAAAAAAAAATTCTCGAGTTCAACAAAATACACCTAAAGAAGGTTTGAAGTTACATTGACTGGAGCGGTGTGTGAATAACATGCAAGGTGAGAATAGTAGTCTGAATAATCCAACGAATACAAATCATTAACCCTTATCTCAAAAATGCTGACATGATAAAACTACAATTTACGATAAAATTGATTTTTACTTATTAATCTTTTATTTATTTATTTTTTTTTTAAAAGTTTTGGTGAGGATACTTATGAGGTGCCTTCAATAAGTTTCTAGACTTTTTCGTATAGACACTTTTATTAATAGTACACACATAAGCTCTAGTCTTCTTCAAAGTAATCTCCTCCGGCTGCAGTGCACTTGTTTTACTATTTCAACAACTTCTGGAAGGCCTCATGGAAGTCTTCTTGTGTGAGCGTGTTAATGATCCTTGTCACAGCCTCTTCCATCTTCCCAATAAGGACAGCCTCTAAAGTTTTCCTTGGGCTTAGGGAATAACCAAAATCACAGGGACTATAAGAGGGCAAGGAACTGTCTTTATGTTTATATTGGTTAAATACTTTGTGGCAACGGTGGAATTGTGGACTCGTGCATTCACACAAATCTTCCGCATCTTCATTTCCTTGTGAATAATTGTGTGTACAGTTCCCACACTGACATCAAACTGTGCACTTATTGTCTCTATAGACATATGGCAGTCCTTATTCATGAAATTCTTTATTTGGCCAATCAAATCTGGTGTTCTGATTTCCTTACTCCTCCCACACCTCATCATCCCTCACATACTCCCTGCTTTCCTTGAATCTCTTATACCCCTCAAAAACTAATGCTTGATTTATGCAAGGTGGTCCAAAAGCAGTCTGAAGCATTCCATACGCTTTTGTAGCATTTTCCAAGTTTCAAACAGAATTTTATTGCATATCGTTCTTCTAAAGTGTCCTCACGTTCAGATTGCATTTTTGAAATTCACCAGCTGTGACAATCAGGCTTTAGTAGGATGTGTTCCAATTTCTGCTGAAGCTGTTCATTTGAATCTGAAATCATAAAAATTGGTCAGTCATCTCATAAGGCGTATAGCAATAACATAGTGAATTTTCAAAAGGTTATAATAATTTTAAATGCTTGTACAAAAAAAAAAAAAAAAAAAAAAGTCTGGAAACTTATTGAAGGCACCTCCATACTTACACATGATACTTAAGTATATGAAACTGTTTTTGTTTTTTTACTTGAAATGCAATTTTCAATTGTGACTTATACTATAGAAGCACCGATTAGCTTCCTCATCCGGGTAGGGAAAGTGATAACGTGGTGGTGTTAGAGCTATAGAAAAGGAAAAGAAATCCAGAGATCCATGAAAAGCAGACTTACCAAGAGGGAAGTGAAAAAGAAACATGGCGATGGATAGAGCATCAAAATATACATGACAGCCACAGAAGAGGTCACGTGAGATATGCAAATGTGTCAAAATAGAAAGTGTATGAAAAGAAGTTCAGAGGGTGGAATTTTGCTGTTGTTGTTGAGAGACAGGGAGAACACGTCAAGAGATATTCGAATAACAGATTTTTGCTAAAATCAACATCAGGATTATCACCCTCTGCAACAAAACTACATCCCTTCACTGTTGAGATCCCTAAATGCCAGAAAGCTTTCTAATAGTTTCTTCACTCAAACAGCTAGACTTTAGAATTCCCTTCCTGCTACCCGTTTCCCTGACTGTACTGATATGCAGAAGTTTAAATGTAATTTAAACCAACATCTTGTTAATCTTTCCTAAACATGGTCCCAAATAGTAGCCCCTTACGTCTAAGTGGCGATATACCTTGTTAGGGGTGAACATGAGTAAAAAAAAAAACAAAAAAAAAAATCTGTTGTGTTGTCATAAAACCATTCTTACCTACATTACTTGCTATTTGAGTTGGCAGCATAATACATGTTCGTATGTCATTATGCCACCCTCTTAGGCATTACCTCCTCTTTTGGACAGCAATCCTTGATAGTAATAGTAATATATAAATTCAGAACAGTTTTTAGAATATTCACAATATTTTAAACAGTAATCATAAAAAAATGAAGCTAGACAATATTTGATTTATTGAAGAAGAGGCTGAAGTCAGGAATTAAGAGATTTTATTAGCTGTATTTTACATGGCCATACGCCGTAGTAGGTTTTTTAAAAAAAAGGAGAATACTCTTATCTCTCGAGTGACACCATTGAATAGTTCCATGATAAAGGGAGATAACTTATGCGACTAGTGCAAGGGGTCACAAGTAAAACAGAATACGGGAATAGAGTATTGAAAAGAACATACAAATGTGAAAGTTGTTCGTCCAGCCGACAAACAACTTTGGTTGGTCCACTGGATATCGACTCCCGTCTTATGGCTTTGTTTTCCGGTATTCATTGTGAATGAATCAGTTCATTCGTAGGTAACACAGGTAGTCCACCGCAATCATTATGCAATCTGGAATCTTGAAATCATACAGTGAAAGCATCTTCTTATACAACCCTGAAACATGGATCCTTACCAAAAGTTTGGAGAACACAATTGTGTGCCGCCGCCGCCATCATCATCATCATCATCATCATCATCCTATGACCCTTCCCCTGTTAAACATTCACAGCAAGTACTCGTCTAGCTACAACAACTATCAACAATTTCTCTCACTTTCTATCTGTGCCTAAAACTAAACAAAAATTCCATGAGCAAAGTTTTTTCCTAGAACTGTCCGTCTGTGGGACGCAAGACCGTGAGGCTGCTTTCCATCTGACTATAGCAGGGTCGTTTTTAAGTCTAATATAAGCAAGTTCTTGTTGAGCCATATTCTTACATAATTAAACCCTAACCAACTTCCACCATTACTGATTATCACAGTGTTGTCTCATCTTCCTAACACTCTTTAACTATTTTTTTATTTTTACAAGGTAGTCACCACTTATCAAGGCCTGGAATCCACTCGGGGATAAGGGTTATTGTGTGTACAGAACGTTAGTATTGGAGAATTGATAAAGTGTCTTACTTAAGGGGGCGGTTTATCAGAAATTTGTTTATGTTGGACTTGAAGACATCCAAGTTGTAGTCAGGTGGGAAACAGGCAAAAGGAAGAAAGTTCCACAGGCGTGCACTTCTAAGAAAGAAGCTTTCTTCATGGAATCTACATTTTGGTTTTGGCACAGATAAACACTGGGGAAAATTTTTGACAGTGGTTTCAGCTAGACGGGTGTTTTTCATGAAAAATTGGCGAGGGGGGCACCAGAGATTGGAGCTCAGACGAGCACTTGCCATGGGAATAATAAAACAAGGATAGGCTCGCAACGTCTCTTCTGTGGGAGAGAGGTTGCAGGGAAGAGAAAAGGACATCACCCACTAGGCCACGAAGTCTATTTTGTACTCTGTCAAGGAGGGATAGGCTGTTTTTAGCAGCTCCTGCCCAGATGTGGCAGCAGTACTCTATCCTTGGACGTACTTGGCTTTTATATAGATAGAGAATTGCATCAGGGATGAGATATCTTCTGGAGCGGTAGAAGGATCCTACCATTTTTCTGGCGACCTTGGCAACTGACTTGATGTACATATTCCATTTTAGGTTAGGAGTAAAGGTCAAACCCAGAAGCTTATCAAAACATGGAGCTTCCCCTAGACGAGAGCCACCCATTTCAATTGATGCCAGATGGGGATCAGAGCGTTGATGATGTAAAGATAGGAGCTTGGTTTTGGATGCATTAAAAGTAACCAGCTACCTCTTCCCCCACTGTACCACACGCTCAAGATCAGAGGAGAAAGAATCAGAGAGAACTTTGTCATTTACGGCCTTTGATGTGTTGTTATATATTGTCGAGTGATCAGCATAGATGTCAACGAATGATTTAAGTATGTGTTTTGGGAGATCATTGATGTAGATCAGGAAGAGAGTTGGGCCCAGGATTGACCCCTGAGGAACTCCAGCATTAATACTTCGGGCCTCTGATTTCTGCCAGTCAACAACTACTCTTATGAGCCTATCAAAGAGAAATGATTTAATGATTGAGAAAACATTTCCAGTTATACTGTAGCTTGAGATCTTGTGAAGTAGGCCCTTATGCCATACCTTATCGAAGGCCTTTGATATGTCAAGAGCAATTGCCCTACAGAGGAAGTCTTTGTTAAGAGATTCACTAATCCTATGAGATATAACCGTTATCACATCTGCTGTAGATCTGGCAGAATGGAAACCATATTGCATGTCACTAAGAAGGTTATTTCTGCTGAGGTGGTTGACTACTACTCTATTTAATATGGATTCCAGCAACTTACTCATGACACACAGAAGACCTATTGGTCTGTACTGAGAGGGAGACGACTTATCACCTGAATTCTTAAGTACAGGACATACTGATGAGGTTTTCCAGGGTGTTGGGAAGCACTTCTCTTTAAAGCAATGCTTAAACAGTTTTGTAAGTATGGGAGCAACTTCTGGCTGAAGATTTTTCAGCACTATAATTGAAATGCCGTCAGGGCCAGTTGCTTTACTGGAATCAAGGTTCTTGATTGGCTTGGCTACCTCATGCATAAATATTTGTACATTGCAGAGTGTGTTGTTCATTATAGGAGGAAATACAGGGAGTTGATGGCCTTCGTCACATAGGGTAGAATTAGCTGCAAAGTTCTTGGCAAATAGTTTGGCCTTGTCTGATGCTGATGAGATGACTTCAGATCCATTGATGATGGTTGGGATAGAACGCCCGCTTCTATTTAGGATCCTGTTTGCTATTTGCCAAAACTGGTGAGAACCAAGCCGCTGCTCAGCTACTTTGGATTTAACAGACTGAGCATATAGCTCTCTTGCATGTTTTATTACTCTTTTACAGTGGTTGCTGGCAGTCCTGAAAGCAGCTTTAGTCTCAGTACATCTATTACGTTGGTAGCTAGGGAAAAAGTTATTTCTGTGTGCGATGGCAGCACCACATTCTGGGGAGAACCATGGCTGGCTGTTAGGTTTTTGTTGGAATTTTTTGGATGGTATGAATCGGTCTATGCCTACAATTAGCCATTCAGTCAGGTCTGATAATATGGAGGACACATCCTTTTTAAACATGGAATGCAGGGGTAGATCAGATATAAATGTATGGAAGCTATCCCAGTCAGCCGTAGAGTATCGATATACAGTATGGTGGAGAGGTACGTCTGAGGACTTATTGCATTTCGTTTTTATCTTAACTGATACAACTGAGTGGTCGGAAGATCCTAGAGGAGACAGAACGGAACATGAACATAGCTCAGGGGAATTTGTGAGAAAAGGTCTAGAAGGCTAGCGTACTGGCTGGGAGTATCGGGCACACGTCATAGGCAATGGCAAAATCATGACAGAACCTCCCCTCATCATCTGTGTTGTTAGAGTGGGTCAGCCATCCCACATTGTGGACATTGAAGTCACTACAAATGTGGATGTTAGCTGACGGGTGAGCGGACAGGATGTGGTCAATTTTCTCAGATATGCTCTTAAAGAGAGCAACTCCGCTGTTGTGGGGGCGATAGAGGGCAAATATAAATGCAGTGGTGTAAGCAAGTGCAACCAGGAAGCACATATAAGGTAAATTAGGGTCTTCACTGGAGATATCCCTACCACACGGAAAGCCATCTTTAATGTAGGCACATATTCCATGCTCATGGCGATCTTGGGGGTCAGAATTATTATTATTCTCGAGTGGCCTCTGGGCCTTGATAAGTGGTGGCACACATGTTTTTAAAAAGTCATCATCATCGATGCTACCACAATCATCGATTTAATGCCAGTTTTATCTGATGGCACATGTTGAACAGCTTCCAAACTAACCCATCACTATCTTTGGTCAGGTCTTGATCCTTATTTCTCTCAACTAACTCTTATCAATTCCTCTCATGTTTTCCTTGGCTATCCCTTGTCAACTGACCCTGCTGCCTCAACTGTTCTAGATCACTTAACCCAAGAAGTCTCATCCAATCTTTCAATGAGATTAAACCGACGAGGTATCCTGTTATACCTATGTTGTTTCTTATAACCTAAGTACAAACCACGCAGAGAGAGAGAGAGAGAGAGAGAGAGAGAGATGTAACTTAACTGTTCCGTTGCAATTGGACAAACAAACAAATAAAACAGGAATAGAAATAAATAAAAATCCGGCTCGACATTTTTTTTTTAAACAAAAGTTTTTATTAAACGTTATTCTCGCCACATATCAATTTTAGCCTGGCGAGTGTTTCTCCTTCTTCCGACCGCATACTCTTCGATTTCCACTTTTTTTTCTGCGCCGAGAACGTGTTGCATTTTTACTCCTTTTCTTCCTTTCTCTTCTCGAGCACTCTTCCTAATTTGCAGATGTACATTCTTTTTTGGCTACTTCTACTGCTAATCCCCTTGCAAATCAGCCATCCCTCGCTGTCGCTGACACTTTCCCACGAGCTCATATGCACTATCTTACACACACACACAGAGAGAGAGAGAGAGAGAGAGAGAGAGAGAGAGAGAGAGAGATGTAACTTAACTGTTCCGTTGCAATTGGACAAACAAACAAATAAAACAGGAATAGAAATAAATAAAAATCCGGCTCGACATTTTTTTTTTTAACAAAAGTTTTTATTAAACGTTATTCTCGCCACATATCAATTTTAGCCTGGCGAGTGTTTCTCCTTCTTCCGACCGCATACTCTTCGACTTCCACTTTTTTTTCTGCGCCGAGAACGTGTTGCATTTTTACTCCTTTTCTTCCTTTCTCTTCTCGAGCACTCTTCCTAATTTGCAGATGTACGTTTTTTTTTTTGGCTACTTCTACTACTAATCCCCTTGCAAATCAGCCATCCCTCGCTGTCGCTGACACTTTCCCACGAGCTCATATGCACTATCTTACACAGAGAGAGAGAGAGAGAGAGAGAGAGAGAGAGAGAGAGAGAGAGAGAGAGAGAGATCGATACTTCATTGTATTTTACACATTCCTCCACTTCAGTTTTATGTCTTTTGCTTTACAAGCTCTCATGCATATCACTTTTGAAATTTCTGATCAGCTTAGTCCCACGTTTCATCATTTAAAATTATCAGACTGGCTCGCTTCGAGGCCACCACATTACAACACTATATATATGTATGCATTTGCCGCTATGTTTTGCAGGGAGAAAGAGATGAAAGACAGATTAAAGACGAGTAAAATGTTGTCAGAACGTGAGATGCTTGATCCGCAAGCGATTTCACCTTTGGATCGAGCAAGAACGAGGAAGCAAACGGCCACAAAGACAAAGAAAAAGGTAAGTTGGAAGTTTGATAGAGAACAGAAGCTAGTTTGGCACAAGGCAATCGAGGAGAGTGCTTTGATTTATATTTGAAGAAAAGGAAAAACTTCTAATGCAAAATCGATGTGTTAATATCGATGACTCATCTGATTTATGTTTGTTGACATTTTCACAGAATCTGTGTATTAATACGATAGCGTGTGTGTTATTTTCTGTGTCACGCTTACATCCGGGTCGTTTAATTGTTATGTACTTATATTTCTTGTAATAAATAATTTTACCAAGAATTCTTCATAAGTTTTGGTTTCGGATTCGATTATAGCTGATGGCACTCAAGTCATTTATTTTTTTATAAATAATTTTACCAAGAATTCCTCATAAGTTTTGGTTTCGGTTTCGCTTTTAGCTAATGGCACTCCAATAATCTATTTGTTAAAAATAATTTTATCAAGAATTTTTCATAAGTCTTGGTTTCAGTTTCGATTTTAGCTGATGGCACCTTAGTAATCTATTTTTTACAATAATTTTATCAAGAATTCATAAGTTTTGGTTTCGGTTTCGATTATAACTGAAGGAACTAAAGTTTTATATATATATATATATATATATATATATATATATATATATATATATATATACATATTCATAAGTTGTGGATTCGGTTTCGATTCAAGCTGATGAATCCAAGTCATATAGATATATTTTTTATTTTTGAAATCGCAACTTTACAATATATAAAAATCGATAAAACATTAACTCTATAATAATATATACAAAATCTGCAAGAATTAAAATGTATTTATGCATACTTTACGACCTGGCTACAACGGGAATTCCTGCTAGATTGGATAAATACTTTTGCAGTTTTAACAAAAGAGCTACAATAATATCAGAGCGTTTCCATTTACGTTGAATATCTACAGAATGCCAACATCAATATATTACAGATGAATGAGTGCCCTGTGGAATTTCCATAGGTCCCGCTAGTATATATTAATACCGTATTACCTTTAAAGAACGTACGTGTGTCACGGTTTCCAGATTATAAATTATTCGATCGAAAGATCCTATTTATTAAAAAGGAGGCTAGACGGTTATAACATACTACGAACATTAAATTATTAGTATATAGATATGTTAATTTAATGCTTGTAGTATGTTATCTCCTGTCTTCCTTTTTAATAAATAGGATCTCCTGATCACCGAAGACACAATGAAAAAACAATTAAAAAAAAATGATGGTGCTTTTGGGCCGTATGTGAAACTAAAATATACATTCTTTGTCTTCTGAAAATGATCCAAGAGTAGTATCTGTTCTGTCTAAAAATGGTATAATGATATCGTGGGGTTTCCGTTCGCGCCGGGCGTCCATAGAATGGAAATATCTCACAAACTCTTATTGGAGATAAACCGTAATAACGAGATATATTCTGACAGTGCATTGACCAGATTACTTAGATAAATACTTTTACAGGTTTAACAAAAGGACTATAATAATATCACATGGTCTCCATTCACGTTAAGCGTCCACAAAATGCCCAGCAACAACATGTTATATGTGAAAATATCGCTGTGGAATTTCCACAGGTCCCGTTAGTAAATAATAGTTAGTAATGTCTTTTATTGTTGTGTTGCATTAGTTGTATACAGTCTTAAATCTTTCTTATCTATCTATATACCTATATAGTTGAGTTTTTTTCTCGCTCTGACATTGATATTAAAAGTTCACTTTTTCTGTTTAAAAGTTATTAAAACGAACTTACTTACGAATATACTCAGTCCTAGGGACAAACATATTCAACTTGCCTCCTCCCTTGAGGCTTGCATTCACTAACATCCGTGGGCTTGGAACTAATTTAGCTGATGTTGAAGCATTTCTCCTAACAAATACCCCGGATATCTTAGCACTAAGCGAGACTAACCTACACTCCTCCATCCCCTCTAACTACTTTAACATGCCTGGCTATCTCCCACACTGCCGTAAGGACTCTGACAGACATATGCACGGACTTGGAGTTTACATTCGTAATACTCTTCCCTTGACTAGAGAAACAAACCTAGAAACGGACGATCAAGCCTTTATGTGCTTTAGACTAAACATACAACACAACATTAGCTACTTTTATTTTCTCTACCGTTCTCCCTCGACCCAGGACTGCACCATAATAAACAAAGTCTCTGACAGTATAGACACAGCACTCTCCCTCGACACTAGCGCCCAAGTCCATGTATTTGGTGACTTTATTGTTCACCACAAAAACTGGTTTGGATTCTCTAGTCACACAGATGCAGCGGGCAGCACAACACATAGTTTTGCTATATCTCACTCCCTATCACAAATGGTTACGTTTCCAACCCGTTTCCCTGACCAGCAAGAACAACAAGCATCACTTCTAGATCTGTTTCTGACTACAGTTCCCGAGGATTGTACAACAAATGCTAACAGCCCACTCGGGAACGCTGACCATACAGTGATAATGGTAGAAATCGCCCTAAATTCTAGACCCAAAACTGAAGAGCCAGTGCTCAAAACAACGAGATATTATAAAAAGGCTGACTGGGAAGCCATCAGAGATCTTATCAGAGATGCCCCATGGGGAAATATTTTTTCTCTTCCTGCCAAAGAGTGCGCAAATGAGACCACTGAATGGTTCAAAACAGCAATGGAAGCACATGTTCCCATGCGGAAATTTTATAGCAAGCCCCACTCTCCCCAATGGTTTACTTTGACTTGCGCAACTGCCATTGCTCAAAGGTAGCATGCATACCGCAGATTTAACCGACATAAGTCCAGTTCAAACAAACAGAAGTACATAGAAGCTAGAAATAACGTTAAGAAAGAAATAGCGACAGCCAAGAGAGAATTTACTGAAACCACTAAAAAACGCATTGAAGCACAAAACTTAGGAACTCGTGACTTCTGGAAAATCTACAACAGTGTAGTAAATAATGGGCAATCAACAATTCCCCCACTAACCAACAATTACGAGGTTGTTTGCTCAGCAACCGACAAAGCTAATATGCTTGCCAGCCGGTTTGCCTCGAACTCCACACTGGACCCTTCCAACCACCCCCTGCCTGAGTTTCCTTTGAGGACAGACGCCTCGCTAGATGATCTAAAAATCACCCCTGCTCAGGTACATGCTATCATAAAAAGTCTTGACAGTTCAAAAGCATGTGGACCTGATCTCATCCCAGCTGTGCTATTAAAAAAGTGCTCAGCCGAAGTAGCTCCAGTTCTCTCCAAACTCTACAACAAATGCCTTAATGAATCATGCTTTCCGGGCTGTTGGAAAACCGCTTCTGTGATACCAATATTCAAGAATTCTGGCGAAAGAACTGACCCATCAAATTATCGCCCCATTAGCCTCCTCCCACTTTTCGCCAAAATATTTGAAACCATAATTAACCATGCTCTAGTCCGGCACCTTACAGATGCTAAACTTCTGACTGACAAACAATATGGATTTAGACAAGCCCGTTCCACAGCTGACATCCTCACTGTAATCTCTGAACGTATATATCATTCACTGGACAAAGCGGGGGAGGGCAGAGCGGTAGCTCTAGATATATCTAAGGCTTTTGACAGGGTATGGCACAAGGGTCTCCTCAGAAAAATTAAATCATACGGTATCACTGGTAGAATACTTAGCATAATTAACTCCTTCTTAGATAAGAGAAAAATCCAGGTTGTCCTCGACGGTCGAACATCTAAACAGTGTGATATAAATGCGGGAGTGCCTCAGGGGTCTATTCTTGGACCTCTATTGTTCCTGATATTTATTAATGACCTCCCCGACAAAACTGCCTCTGAGATGGGTATATATGCTGATGACACTACACTCTATAACAGGCATGACAGGAAAACAAATGAACACATATCTAAAGAAATGGCAAAAACACTAGAGGATAACCTCCAATCTGTAGTGGAATGGGGACATAAATGGATGGTTACATTCAATGCTGCCAAGACTAAACTTGTTTCCTTCAATAACTACAAGAAACCTTCTCTGCTACCAATAGCAATGGCCAGTGACTCCCTGTCTGAGAGTACATCTTTCAAACTGCTTGGCCTAACGTTCACAGGAAACATGAGTTGGAACAATTATATTGAAAACATTGCCAGGGCCGCTGCAAAAAAGGTAGGCTCTCTCTACCGTGCTAGAAAACGACTAACACCTGAAAGTATCTTGTACCTCTATAAGGCCACCATTCGCCCATGTATGGAGTATTGTTGTCACATCTGGGCTGGTGCGTCTACTACTAGTCTCTCGCTCCTAGACAAGGTTAAAAAAAGAGTCGCCAATCTAATAGGCCCTGAACTGGCATCTAAGCTTCAGCCTCTGTCCCATCGACGAAACGTTGCATCCCTCTGCTTGTTCTACAAGTATTTTAATGGTGAATGCTCTGACGAACTGCATACACTTGTGCCCCCACGACGCAGACACCCTCGACAAACCCGACAGGCAGCTAAATCCCACCCCCACACAGTAGAGATCCCTAGATGTTTCTACTCCAGTAGTTTCTTCCCCAGAACCGCTAGACTCTGGAATTCCATTCCAGGATCCTGCTTCCCTAACTGTACTGACATGCAGAAGTTCAAGTGCAACGTGAACCGACATCTTGCTGCCCAAATCCCTACATAGTGCCCCAGTAGTTGCTAACCCTGATAGTAGCCCCCTACACCTGAGTGGCAATGTGCTTTGTTTGGGGTGAAAATGTAATAAAAAAAAAAAAAAAGTCATAGATATTCGAGAGACTGCATGAAGGTTAACTAATTTGTATATTCCTTTGAAAACGAGCATCAAGTAATTATGTGTTCATTTCTTACAGTTTCTTACTAGATGATTGGTTTCATTTCACTAGTTGAATTCTATTTATGCATAGTTTCTATATTCTGCATAATTGTGTAGAATTTAAGATGAAAACGTTCTGGCACACGAATATATATATATATATATATATATATATATATATATATATATATATATATATATATATATATAAATGTATGGCATAATCACGTTGACACACCCACTGGATCACCGAAGTTAAGCAACATTGAACCTGGTCAGTACTAAATGGGTGATCATTTGTGACTTCAAGGTGCTGTATGTGCTCTCTGTTTATCTTGACATTGTTTCCAGTCGTCCTGCCACTGGATTCAAACAGTGCCGATTCAGGAGAGGTGTGGTTGGTGATTACACAACCCTTACCTCACAATTAAACGTGCAGCAGCCTCTACAAGGGGGTATCCTTTGTCTTTCGAAACTGAATGGAGACATCAATATATATATATATATATATATATATATATATAAAGTGACTTTGTCTCTCTCTGTGTAAAAGGTCTCCATTAAACTCCGTTTTGAATATTTGGTCTGCAGAGTTGAAACTTAATATATAGAGTATTTGGACCTGTAGCACATTTTCGATTTGGTTTTTAGCTGGTAAAACTTGTTGCTAAGGGGTTAAAAGTGAATATGCGCCCATACTGTGACTGTGATATAAATGTATTTTTGGTTTGGTATATTTACTTCACATATATATATATATATATCCTTCATTCATCTCAAAGGATTCAAAAAACAAAAAAAAAGAAACGTCCAGTACGGATTCGACGATGACCGGATAAGAATGAAAACTTGGATTTTTAAGACCAAAAAATTCAACCTTGATCGCCCTTTAGGGCCCATGGCGCAGTGGATAGGGGCGTTGAGTCTCTATGGTTCCAGTTGAGCATTGTCTGAAGATAGCGGTTTCAATCCTACCCAAGAGGATTAGTTGGCTAAAACGTGGTGAGACAACAACAACTATGGAAGGCAGTAATTAATGAGGATACAGTTAAGAGACTCAACATTTCTATCCTGTCACGATTAAACACCAGAAGATTTGGTTGGTTGTTTTTGTTTTACGGCATATCAACCCTTTTCAGGTTATTTAATGCCGAATCCAAAGATTTTGAAGAAAAATTTTTTTAATAGAATATATTTATTGTTTTCACGTCGGTTTCTATTTAACCCATAGTTGGGACCCTAACAGGTACTACCACTCCGGGTCAGAGTGGACCTGGGAGCAATGGTAATTAAAGGGTGGCTCCACACTCCCCAAAGCCCAGAAGCTGGGGCCTCACCACTGGATATAGTTTAAGGTCATATCCAGGACCCCCCATTGAGGGACTTTTACTCTCTGCAGGGGGGCAGTTGGCGTATTCTAATGCCCCACCGACAGAGCCAAAACACCTGAAGAAGGCCAGGGGATGAATTGGCGGAAAACGTGGTGAAACAACGACTATGAAGATGAGGATAACAGTTCACAAATAAATAAATAAATGAAACTTATTTATTCTAGTTAATGTAGTTTCCGAATATATTTGGTTATGGGGGTGTCTATACCACTTCCAGAACCTTTTTGTTTTATTTTCATTCTATAGACGTCCGGTGCAAACGCACGCCCCACGATATTATTGTATCATCTTAAGACAGAATAGATACTACACTTTAATCCTAGCCTGAAAACCAAGAAAGTGTATTTAAGTTGCAATTTTGAAACATTTTTTTGAAATTTTCACACTGACATCAGATAGAATTTTTTAAAATCACTTTTTTTTTTTGAATTTTCGTCGATTGAGCAATCCCATATTTAAAAATAAAAAAGAGGCAAAGGGTAATGATGTACGTACAAACATAAAATGGCTTTAGCATATTATTCTATTATTATATATATATGTAGCAAGGGCACCCGGCGTTGTCCGGTCCTAATATATGCTTATAAATATATTTTAAATTCATGCAGCTTTCATATTTATTACAGAATCAATTCTCTATTGAATATCTACTATTTCTACTATTACATAAAAGGAACTTTGTTTGCGTGTGCGTTTGTGAGTTCGTTCCCTATGGCCTCGAAAACGTCTGGACTGATCTTTTTTGTATTTCACACGAAATACTCCAGCTGCTTTAACTTTAGGAACTCATTTATTCTTTACTAGCAGGGAATGGAGGCGGCGTTGCCCGGTCGTAAAATACGCTTAAATATATTTTAATTTATGCAGATTTCATATTTAATATGACAAAGCCAATTCTCTATTGAATTCGTGGCCCAAATAAGATCTTCTCGGGATCGCTAACCCACACTAGTTTTTACGAGGAATGGTGCACCTTCTCCAAATGATTTTGCTTCTAGTAACAGCACGAAGCTGGATACTCAACCAGACTAGATGAATTCTTGTATTGGAATTCAGTAGGATCAAGAGACCACAAAAAAGAAATGGTTAATTGGGGAGAGTAAAATCATGTTCTCAACTTCTTTACTAACTCACTGTTTGAGTTATTTTTTTTTTTTTACATAGGCGCCACCACTTATCAAGGCCGAGAGGCCACTCAAGGATAAGGGTTAAAGAGTGTGCAGTAGTCAAAAGGACAATATAGTAATCGACAGTAATGGAAGTTCGGTAAACTTGTTAACTTAAGTGGAACGGCTCATCAGAAACTTGTTTACGTTAGACTTGAAGACAACCATTATTATAAACAGCTGGAAAGCAGGAAAACGGAAGACAATTCCACAGGCGTGCAGTTCTAAGAAAAAGCTTTGTTCATGGAATATACGTTTAGGTTAAGGCACAGATAAAGAGTGGGGGGAATTATTGATAGTGTTTTCAGCTAGACGAGTGTTTTTTGTGAAAGTTTGACGAGGGGGGATCATAGATTGAAGCTCAGCCGAACATTTTCCATGAAAATAACGATAAAGCAGAGACAAACTCGCAACATCTCTTCTGTGAGATAGAGGTTGCAGGGAAGAGAAAAGGACATTTCCCACGAGGCCATGAAGTCTACTTTGAACCCTATAAAGATGAACTTTAATGGAACATTCGAATATCAATGTATTTCATATAAAGATCAAATGTCAGCCCCAGGAAGGGGATCCCTTGATTTTTTTAGCATTTCGACTGAAGTAAAATGAAATGAAAATAGTTGTATTACAGTATCGTCTTTTGGTTCATTAACGATATGGTCTAAGACGATATCTACATTAGGTTGTCCATCTGTTTAAGTCTGATATTTTAATTTGTGGAATTATTTGTTTATTTCCAGCCCCGTGGGCTAAATTAATCGTTTGTTAAATGCGAATGAAGAAGGATTCCTATGTACTCATGCCCCAGCCTTGAACCCCATAGTAACGTTTTTATTCTTATTTTGTAATTGGTATAGTTTTCAATTTTCAAGTTATAAAAATCAAATAAAACAAAAAATAAAATTTTTATGAATGTGCGGTGAAAAAAAACAACAAAAAAAACACCCGATGCGCCTAATTGTACACTTTTATTTTTGTTATTAGGTCATTGAGTACAAAAATGTACCTATGCCGTTGCAAACGATATCTGTGCATACAGTAGCGAAAGTGCTCTCCGAAAAAACTGGACAAATGCGAGCAAAAGATCTTCGAGATGGTCAGTATCAGAAATCTCTCTCTCTCTCTCTCTACATATATATTTGTATAATACCAGCCTTTTCTCCTCTTCTGACAAGAAGCATTTAGCTTCGAAATGCCCGGGCCTAAAGAGTTTTGTCCCCTATTTCCCTTATTAACTTGATAATGTAATAAAGTTCCTATGTAACTTTACTCTTTATCCTTTTAACTTATATATATATGATAAAATAAATAATAATTTTATGCCTACAGTATTTACAATGTTTTATGCTTATGCAATCATCAGTCTAAGAAATGATAATTACTGCTGTTCGAGAGATTTGAACACAGTCAACAAATCTACCTATTGCTTAGCAGGCCAGCGCCTTCCCTCCAGGCCACCAGCATCTACCGCGTAATTGGAAGGGAATCAAGTACCTATGAATTCCATGTTACGTGGGCTTTCACAATTGACAGATTATTCACAAACAGGAAGTTGGCATGATGCGTTTTTGCTAATGTTGACTGCTTTTTCTTAATTTCCTAAATAGGGTTCAATTTTAATTTCCTTAAAGAAGTTTTATAACGATAATACTTTAAAATAAATATTAACAATTTTTATACCCGCAATCATTAGTGTAGAAAGTGATAATTACAACTGGTCAGGAGATTACCAACCAAGTAACTAAGCTACCTTTGGTTTAACAGCGAAGGTGCAAATAATACAGTTTATTATAAGTTTTCGGACTTTTTTCGAATGGGCACTTTGGTTGATAGTACACACATGAAACACTAGTCCCCTTCAAAGTAATCACCTCCAGTTGCACTGCACTTGTGGTATCGTTCAAGCAACTTCTGAAAAACCTCATGGAGTTCTCTTGTGTAAACGTGTCAGTGACCTTCGTCACAGCCTCTTTCATCTCCTCAATTAGCTCATAATGACAGCCTCTGTTTTCCTTGAGCTTAGGAAATACTCAAAAGTCACAGGGGGCAAGGTCTGGACTATTGAAAGGATGAAGAACTGTATTGATGCCATGACGTCTTTCTTTCTGATCTTTAAGCACTCTTGGGACAAACTTTGCGTAAATCTTTTGCGTCTTCAGTTCTTCGTGAATAATTGTGGGTACAGTTTCCACACTGACATCAAACTATGCACTTATTCTCTCTACAGACACAAGGTGATCCTTATTCATGAAATTCTTTATTTGGCCAATCAACTCTGTTGTTCTGACTTCCTTACACCTCTCATCATTTCTCACAGACTCCCTGCCTTCCTTGAATCTCTTATGCGGCTCAAAAACTAATGCTCGATTCATGCAAGATGGTCCAAAAGCAATCAGAAGCATTCCATTTCTGTGGCATTTTTTCAAGTTTAAAGCATAATTTTGTTGTATATCCTTCTTCTAAAGTGACCTCACGTCCAGATTGCATGTTTGAAATTCCCCAGCTGTGACAAGCAGGCTTTAGTAGGATGTATTCCAATTCCTGCTGTAGCTGTTTAACTGAACCTGAAATCATAAAAATTGGTCAATCATCTCACAAGATGTGTAGCAATAAGATACTGAATTTTTCAGAGTCTGCGACAATTTTAAATGCATGTACGAAAAAAAAAAAAAAATTCTAAAAACTTATTTAAAGCATTTTGTATGTATGTTATACTTTTATTTTATCTATGTGTCCGTTAGTTAATCTGTCATAGTTCATTTTAAAATGACATTTTCATTAGTAAAAACATGCAGATTCAACTAAAACAAGAAATTATTGCTGATACGTAGAAACACTACTATGATTTATGCCATATTTATAGGGAGCAACCTGGGTAGGGATTTGCTCAGCAAGATATTTTTTCACACTACATTTAAATTTTTGCATGGTGATACAACCGAAAAAACAATGAGCAGGAAAGGAATTACAAAGGCAAGTGATTCGAGAAAAGAATCTATTAGAAGAGAAAATCTTCCATCTACCTAAGAACTGCAACACTGGAGGGGTAAGATTTGGTTGTTAGTTCGGTCGGTTCTGGACATTTTTGTTGAAGGTATACAAGAATAGTAAATTCATGAAAGCACATTTATAAACGAAGTGCAGGCATACAAACCTATGGTTACATGATAGGGTAAGAAATTGGGAGACAGTGTGGGACCTATTAGGGTAAAAATTCATTTTTACACTCTATCCAAGGGAAATAGTGTTTTTTTTTTTTTTTCTGTCATGCTCAAGGTAAAAATATTTTCTTTTTAAATAGCATTTTTATTGGTTCATTTGCTTTGGTCTGTCATGCTTAAATTTAATATAATATTTCCTTTGATTACAATTTAAATAGTTTTTGTTGATCTATCATGCTTAAGTTTAAAGTAACATTTTCTTTGGTCTGTCATACTTAAGTTTGAAGTAGCATTTTCTTTGGTATTATTTGGATTCTTCAGATTACTGTTGTTATCTTGAGTGTTGTTTACACAACGTTTCGATGTAACCGCCGACCTTGCCGAACTCAGGAATCTTTCTGTCGAATTCAAGAAACTGCATAATTTATTTAATAAAACAACTGAATATTACCAAGAACTCTATCTGCTGTGCCATGGGTTCTTGCAGTCAATTCTCGTACGAATTTTAGGAGACTGAAACCTATTTTTGTATCTAGATGTACAATATCACTATTTATTACTACATTTTGGGGTAATTGTGCCAAATCCGGGGGTAATTGCCTCAAGTGAAAAAAAGTGCTCTTTATATGCGTGGTCGCCAAAAGAGCACTTTTAGCTCGTTGGCGCAGTTATCCTGGACGTAGCGCAATTACCCCAAAGTACGGTGTATATATATATATATATATATATATATATATATATATATATATATATATATATATATATATATATATATATGAATAATTAATTATGAATAATTCTAATCTCAAAAAATCAGAATAGCATTTTCTTTGTCTGTCATACTTATGCTTAAAATAACATTTTTGTTGGCCTGTCATACTTAAGTTTGAAATACCATTTTCTTTGGTTTATCACGCTTAAGTTTGAAATAATATTTTCTTTGGTATTTCATGCTTAAGTTTGAAATAACATTTTCTTTGCTATTTCATGCTTATGTCTGAAATACCATTTTCTTTGGTCTATCGTGCTTAAGTTTGAAATATTTTTGGATTTGTCATGCTTAAGTTTAACATTTTCTTTGATCTGTTATATTTAAGTTCAAAATAACATTTTCTTGGGTCTCTCACGCTTAAGGTTAAAATAACATTTTCTTCGTCTATCATGCTGAAGTTTAACATTTTCTTAGATCTGTCATGCTTAAGTTTAAAATAACGTTTTCTTTTATCCATATGACATCAGAACAATATTCAGAAGCGATTCGACTCTCTGGAACCATCTTGTGTGAGTCAAGCCCTCTACAGAAAAATTCATGATTAAGAACTGTGTATGAGATCCCATGTAAATGTGGAAAACTATGCAAAAGTGAGATATGTCCACTAAAAGTATGGTTAGAAAAACATCGAAAGGCCGTAACGCGTGGAGAGATCGAAAAGTCAAGTATCGCTGACCATATCTGGAAGGAAAAATGAAATGCGATGAAATAAAAATTATAGAGAAGAACGGTGAAGAGTAAGACGACTCAAAGAAGCAGTACATATAATGGGTGATGATCGATCAAGTAGACCTAATATACAATTTTTTTTTTTTTACATGGAGGTCACCACTTATCAAGGCCCGGAAGCCACTTGGGATAAGGGTTATTGTGTGTACAGTAATCAATGGGATAGTATCGTAGTAATCGTTTGTATTGGAGATTTGATAAAGTGTCTTACTTAAGGGGGCGGTTCATCAGGAATTTGTTTATGTTGGACTTGAAGACATCCAAGTTGTCGTCAGGTTGGAAACAGGCAAACGGAAGAGAGTTCCACAGGTGTGCGCTTCTACTTAAATTGTCTCTGTCATGAATAATTTCTCCCCCACTGACCGAGGACAGAAAAGGTGGAGTGTAACATCAGAACAGATACTACATTGTTTTATCCCCCCCGCCAAATCAACAGAGATTAGACAATTCCTGTAATAATCCGATCAGTGGGAGTAAAGTTCTGTGCAGTTCTAGGAGGTCCTCCCACCCAGATTTCTCTCTTTAGGAAAGGGTTAGTTAATTGTTAATCGCCTGAGGCATCCTCACCAGGGAATGCCGACCGGGCTTCCCAGGCACTTTTTGCAGGTCAGAGTGCTCCTCCTCGGGGGCACTGACTTCTCAGTCCCACTTTCCGATCCTCGTGTCATAATTCTAGTAATGGGAGAGAACTAAATACTCAAAGGCAAGAAGATATTTCCCTACGATTTATCTCCGTAATATCAACTCATTATAGATTTATTTACTTCTAGCAAGAAATTCCTTGGAATGAGAAATGTATTTAGTCAAAAAATACGTTAAATATTTTTTGTATTGTTTTGATCGGCTTAGTGTTCTCATCTTGAGTGTGATTTGTGCAAAGTTTCGGTTGGTGTAGCTTATGACCTTCGTCAGGTATCTTAGAAAAGAAAGGAGAAAAGTTATTAGCTCCAGGGATGGTTTCATATTCTTGGAGTTGTTTTTTGTTTTCTTCACCGTGGTTTCGTATATGTGAAAACAATTTGGTTGAGAAGTGGTGGGTAACTTTAATAAAGTTTGACGGGATTGTCTCTCTTTATTAAAGTTATCCCCCTTGTTAACTTTTTTCATACATACGAAACCACGGTGAAGAAAACAAAAGCAACTCCAAGAATATGGAGTTAGTAACTTTTCTCTTTTCTTTTCTAAGATGTCTGACAAAGGTCGGAGGCTACACTAACCTAAACGTTTTACAAATAACACTCAAGATGAGAACGATAGTCGGATCAAAACAAGTAATACAAACAATCAGCCCTCATCTAAAAAATTCAGACCTGAAATATGTTTTGATAAAGCTGATATTTTTTTTTGGGCGGATAGCGCAAAAACTTAATTTTTGGAACAGACCCCCCCCCCAAAAAAACGATAACACATAGCAAATATGATTTTCTTGGCATTTCTCTGAAAATAGTGTCTATTGTATTTTAAATACAGAACTGATCCAAATGAGACAAATTAATAAGTTACTAAGTAATACTGTGCTACATATTTCAATACAAATAATGAAATCACATTGTAAGAGAAAATCTTTGAATTACTCCTTCAGCCCAGCACCTCTTAATAGATAATGTTCTTTTTTACCCTGTTTCTTTCGAACGTTTCTTTTTTACGTAATGTTTCACTGACTTCTTCCCTCGATGAAGAACTACTGCACATTAAAAATACGAATTCCTTTTTCACGCCATTACAACAACGATCATATATCATTATAATGATCAATTTCTCAAAATCGGAGCAGAATTTACTCAATGTTATATCTGCTCCAGATATAGTATGGAATCGATCAAGTCGATTGGAATCCCTTTTTCATTATGTAAATAACATGAATTGAAATATGTTTTTTTTAAAAATTCAGTGGTTAGATAGAATCAAATATCTCGTTATCAGATTAATAGTATTAAAGTTTGAACTAAAAAATTAGACTGACATTTATATTCTTTTATTGTGCATGTGTACTTACAAGATATTTGTATGTGTATGCATATATTTATGCGTGAGTGTTACATATGTGTGTGTGTGTGTGTGTGTGAGAGAGAGAGAGAGAGAGAGAATGAAATGAAATAAAGCATTTCAATACTTGCTTAATTAAATAAATATGCATAAAGGCAAATAGGGATCGATTTCCTGTGTGAAAGTAATATGATTCGAATTCAAAATCAAATTCGATTATTGTTTTCTTTCGAACGCTTCTGGCTGATGTCGTTTTCCACAACGTCACACGCGTCAACGATGTTTGCTGTGGATATCACCCCGGTGTTTATTCGTTGCAACAGCGTGAAAAAAGGATTGAAATCAAATGATATTAAAAGGAAAGTGTTTTCTTTGCTTTTCTAGCCAGAAATTAATGCCTTTTAGAGAACGAAAAATGTTAAAACTGTCAATAGAAGAAAACCACTTTAATTATATATATATATATATATATATATATATATATATATATATATATATATATATATACATATATTCTATACTCCTATAAATTCGTTTTTCTTTTATGTGTATTGATATTCATATTAAAAACCCTCTTTTTAATTTATTTAAAAAGAAAATACAATTTTTTTATATATGGGTTGTCGGATTGCCTTCACTAGCAAAAGATCTAGCTAATTTACATATTTTTTAAACATTCATTTTAATTAAATCCCTATTAGTTGCTTCGATGTTCTAATGAAATGATCATCTTTAGTTAACTACTACGTGTAATTATATATATGAAAATATTCTACATGACTTATACTTGCATAATATTTGCTTAAAAGCTTTAAACACAAAATTGTTTCCATATATATTTATGTATACGTATATATTTTTGTTTAACAAATTTTGCCTACCAAACTCCTCCTAATGTTTTTGGTTTACAGACATGAAACTTCATATATAAGGTATTTGAATCCATGCAAAACTTTATATTTGGGTTTTAGCCCGGAATAATCGATGCAGAAGTGTGAAAAAAAAAAAATGAAATTTGCCAGGTGAAGGTCGAACGCCGGCATTACGAATGCATGACGTAGTAGCTATTAGTTCATGTTTTAATTTTTAGCCTTGCAGTAAACATGTTTTCATAGCCCAGTCATTGACGGCAAAGGTAAAATAAATCGTGAGCTGAACGTTTTGGTTTGGATTCTCGGTGTTGGCGCATGATTTTTTTTTTAATACTTTTTAAATCATTACTATATATTGCATCCAATCTATCTATCTATCTATCTATCTATCTATCTATCTATCTATCTATCTATTCGTTTTTCTTTTGTGTGTATTGATATTCATATTAAAAACCCTCTTTTCTATTATTATTTATTTGCTTTCCTACGAAAGCAAAATGTGACACAGGGTCATTTTTATGTAGGGTTAAACCAGCTCCTCGAAAAAAAGGCAAAAGGGGCACTCTGGTTGGATCAAAAAATAGGAATTATTATAGAGGGTATTTATTTGCCCCCCCCCACCGAGCAAATTAGGCACAACGCCGATTTTTCATGTGAGGAGTGAAGGGGAAATGGGGATCAACTCCCCGAGAAGTAGGGGAGCTGGATAGTGAAAATTGGTATGAAGGGTTTCCCCATACATTGACCAAGATCCTATATGTGGGGCTGTCCCCACATATGGTCGCCGCTTGCAGCATCTGCCTGAACAGACACTACACCCCGACCCCGGCCCAAAGGCCAAGAAAAACAGAAAAAAGGCAAGCCTCTCTTCTATTTATTTAAAAAGAAAATACAATTTTCTGATATATGGCTTGTGGAAATGCATTCCCTAGCAAAAGATCTAGCTAATTTGCATATTTTTTTAAACATTCATTTTAATTAATTCCCTTTTAGTTTTTTCGGTTTTCTAATGGGATGATCATCTTTAGTTAACTATTACGTGTAATTATATTTATGCAGATATTCTACATGATTTATACTTGCATAATATTTGCGTAAACTATTTACAGTAAACAAACAATTGTTTCTATATGTATTTATGTATACGTATATATTTTTGTTTAATCTATTAGTCTATCTATCTATCTATCTATCTATCTATCTATCTATCTATCTATCTATCTATAAAAATGAACGTATCTGTCTATCTGTGTATCTGTTTGTCTGTGTATCTGTGTCTGTGTGTGTACATTTCTCTACGCAATAACTCTGTCAATTTAAAATCTACAGACTCGAGATTTGATATACAGGGTAGCGAGATTTGGGAAAATCGATGTGATCAGTTTTCGGCCAGAAATTTGGCGATTTATGGGTCAAAGTTCAACGATTTGACCTTTGAGAACTCTACCAAACTCCTCCGACAATTTTGGGTC
>NC_136519.1:10485598-10508098 GCF_053919585.1 Euprymna scolopes
AAGGGAATTTTTACTTCTGCCTCCTGCCAAAGTGCCCCCTTTTGGAGAGCTGTTTTTTCCCCCACATTAAAAACGACCTTGTATCACATATGCTCTCGTGGGGAAACATTAAAAAAAAATGAATAAAAACGAATGACCATCAGATAAAACAACCACATTACACACACACACACACACACACACACACACACACACACACACACACACACACACACATATATATATATACTCACCTTTGAAAAACCATCAATACCAGAAGATATCAGGATTGACTATAAAATAGAAAGGATAGAGCGATGTTTCAAATGTAAGAAATTTGGTAATCACAAAGATATTTGTAGAGGACATCAAGTGTGTGGAAAGTGTGGTGAATGTGCAAAAAATATAAAATGTGCAAACAGCCATGGGGAACACTCTGCCTTCTCAAGAACTTGCTATATCTACAAGAAAGAAAATGAGATAATGTATGTAAAACACATAAAATATTTACCATTCCCAGAAGCTAAGAAAATTGTTGAAACTATATGGAAACAAAAACATTTGCCAATGTTGTACAAAAAACAAATCAAATACCTCAAAACACCACTCAAATGTTGTACAAAAAGACTCAAAATACCACTCCAATGTTGTACAAATACCTCAATATAACACTCAAATGTTGTACAAAAAACCTCAAAACACCACTCAAATGTTGTACAAAAAACCTCAAAACACCACTCAAATGTTGTACAAAAAAATTCAAAACACTACTCAAATGTTGTACAAAAAACCTCAAAATAACACTCCAATCTTGTACAAGAACCACAAAACACAACTCAAATGTTGTACAAAAAACTCAAAGCACCACTCAAATAGAAAAAAACTTATATATTAAGGGGCACATCACAATATATATATATATATATATATATATATATATATATATATATATATATATATATATAAGCAAGCATATATAAAATAATTAATAGGGAATCGGCTCTATAATAATAAATATAAAAATCTGCATAAATTAAATATCATATTTAAGCGCATTTTCGAACCAGGCAACGTCAGGTGGCCTGCTTATATATATAAAAAAAGGTTTGATACAATCTGACAAAATGTTGAAAATACAACGAAAAAATATGTAAAAAAGCGAATATACTAACACAAATTAATTTATCTGGTGAAATTATATTTCGTTCTTGTCATTCAAAAGATTTCATCAGAAAGAAGTTAACGTTTATATATATATATTTTTTTTTTTTTTTGAGATTGTTACAATCGAATCAATAGATGTGAAGAATAAAGAGAGGAATATAGAAAAAGAGAGTAAAAAAAAAAACAACGTAAGAGAAAAGATTTCGTAGTTCTTAATATTTCACACCTTCCTTCTATTTCGACGCTCTCTATTGCATATCGATTCTTTGTCTCGTTATATGTGTGTCCACTTATTCGATTGGCACTCGTAGATGTGTGTAAAACCAAATTTAAAATGAATCATTATCGATTAACCCTTCCAGCTCAAGCAGAAAAGCCAACGTTTTTTGTTTTATTTCATCTGTATTCTCTGTTGGGATAGAATGTATCAAATGTTGTCATTTTGAACCAGGAACAGATAAGGGTCACCAGGAAACCAAACAATATACCATTGAGCCTAGGTTTCTCAGTATTACCTTATCAATGAGACGTTGATAACCTGTGTGGCTTCACCGCTGCAGTTTTAATACTTATGGGAGGGTTTCAAAAGTAATGCCTCCTATTTTTATTCTGCCCAAACGGATCAGAAGAGATAGCAAGTTGCATTGTTATGATGATTGAACTTATGCATTCATGACCTGAAATTTTCATCTCCCTGTTGCAGATATGGAAGTGTGAGACTCTAAGAAAACAGCCCCTGTCATGAATGTGCATCAGAAGCAGAGATGCATCATTGAATTGCTGGCAAAAATGCATTGAGATTATTTATGACTATGTGGAAAAATAAATTCTGGAGCACAAAAAGTTGCTCCTTTTAATGGTACCACTCCCGTCTTTGTAGCTCTTCAGCTTTTTTGTGTAAAAAAATATAGAAGGCTTTTGGAATGACCCTCATATGATAAAGCATGTTAGGACGCCCATGCACAGGCACTGTTCATCGCTGACAAAAGGGCATTGAGAATGGTGGTGACTATGAAGAAAAATAAATACTGGAGTACAAAAAGTCCTCGCGTTAATAGTACTACCAAGACCGTCTTAAAAGACAAGATGGCCGGTGGGCAAAAATAATTTAATCTGCTGACGTCATCACGGGTAGTCCATTAGTTGTTTCTTTACACCGGTAAACACCGGTAGTAACTCGTGGATATCTCCATTAAACAAAGTAAGTTTTAACGTGCTCCCCCCCTGTATTTAACACGATTTAACTATAATTTAATTCAATATTATCATCCTAAGTTTTTTACCATTCAAAAGAAGCGTCAAATAAATTGCTAATATTAAAAAAAAATTTTTTACAGCATACAAAACTAATGAAAATGCGAGACAACATCGACTCTTTTGAAGAGACGATTTTTTTAAGCTGTTGACACGTTTTAAAAATTTAGCAAAAATTAATTTTCCTGAAATTTTCAATATTTAAAAATAAATTATGCCGGCTGATAACATTTTTAAACTTTTTTTTAAAGCTAGAAAGATAAAATTTAAAAATATGAAACTTAAAAGTAAAAAAAAAAAAAACGCGCGTTCATTTCGGGTTTGTATTACTGTACACAGATTCGAAAAAGTTGTCAAAAAACAAATATATGACAAATAAATGTTATCAAAGGCAAGATAAGTTACTTTTCTACCAAACTAGATATATTTTTCGTGTTTTTATTCAATGTAACATGTTTATTCAGCTCCAAAAACAAGGTGTTATAAATAAAAAAACTAGAAAAAATATATGTCAAGCTATGTCACGGTAACATATATTGAGCGAGTTTTTTTTACAGTATTTTAACCAGTTTTTTTATTTATAACACCTTTTCCCAAACTTACCGTGTTAAAGAGGGAGTCAGACGCCATCTTGAAATTTCCGGGTTTGTATTACTGTATACATAGATTCGAAAAAGTCAAAAAATAAATGTCAAACAAATAAATGTTATCAAAGGCAAGATAAGTTACTTTTCTACCTAACTGGATATATTTTTTGTGTTTTTATTCAATGTAACATATTTATTCAGCTCGAAAAACATACAGTGTTTACCGACGTATTGGAAAATTTAAAATGGCGGCCGACTCTCTCTTTAACACGGTAAGTTCGGAAAAAGGTGTAATAAATAATAAACTAGACAAAATACTCTTAGAAATTTGCTCAATATAAGTTACCGTGACATAACTTGATATATATTCGGTGGTTTTTTAATAGTATTTTTAAAAACAGTAATGAATTTTCCGAACTCAATATTTTTCAATTTTTAAACTTTAAAAATCTATCAAAATTTTTTTATTGATTCTATTTTTACGATATTTTCAGGGTCAATGTGAAATTTTATGTTCTTTCCAATAAACCGAATATAATATTTTAGACAAACGTTTTTTTTTTAATTCACGCCCCCCCCCCCAAGTGTCACCCATTTTTAACTTTCTCATAAAAAGTAAATAATTAATTTATGTCGGAGTTTTATATATCACAAATTGAAGAGAAAAGGTCAATAAATAATATATTCAAATTTAAAACAAAAAAAAAAATGCCTTTTTTAGAAATTTACCTGTAAAGTCCGAAGTTTAAAACCTTTTTTTAAAAAAAAAACACATTTTTTTTTTTTTTTAATAAAACCTTGGTCCTTGCTCCTTTAATTGAAAAAAAAAATTAGGGCTTGAATTACATTTTTCGAGGAGTTATAAGCTTGGAAAGATGGGGTGGAATTATTCACTATTTTCACGAAATTTCTGACACTGCTATCGGTAAACACTGTATGGTTTTTGAACTGAATAAACATGTTACATTGAATAAAAACACGAAAAATATGTCCAGTTTGGTAGAAAAGTAACTTATCTTGCCTTTGATAACATTTTCATTTAATTATATTAAATAAACTTCAAGTTTACTACAAATCAAATCGTGTTCCTTCACTTTTTAAAAATGTAATTTATAAGTAATTAAAGAACGCATTCTAATCTTTAAAATCTATAATACAACAAAATATTCAATTGCTTATAATACTTAAACAAACAACTTGTGTTTTATTATTTTTTTATTATTAATATTAGATGAGTTTCAGTATAAATCATCGTGTTCTTTCTTTATTTCAATCCAATTTTGAAGTTTTGTAACGCTGTCTGTAAAAATTACTGTTCATTATTGACAGTCTAAGAGTTCCACATATCTTGCTTGTTGGGACCTCGGCGATGACGTAATTTTTTCAGCTGGCCGGCCATCTTTATAACGAAGGCCACGGTACTACTGTCTTTGTAGCTTTTCAACTTTTTGAGTTAAAAAATGGGTTTTACTTTTGGAGCAACCCTCGTACATTATCTGGGCTGGTGCATCAACAACCAACTTCTCTCTTTTTCTTGGATAGAGTACACACAGAAAAGATAATTTCTAAGCTAATAGATTTTCATACTATGTGTTTAGCTCCAGCCTCTGTTGTATCACCACGGAGTTGTGTTTTAGATATTATACATCCGAAGCAACGCTGATAAAGAAAATATAAACTTAGTGGGTTTAAATATCCAAGAGACATTACTTTAAGATACATAGATGTTTGAATATTCAATTAAAGTTCCCTTTACCTCTCAATCGCTGAGTTAGTAAAAAAGTTAGGAACATAATTTTTCTTTCCCTAATTGACCATCTAAATATGTTATAATATATCTTGCTTGTGGTCTCTTTGTTCTTACTGGATTCCAGGATGAGAATTCATCTAGTCTGGTTGAGTATCCAACTTGGTGCTGTTACTTGAGGTAACATCACTTGGAAAATGTGAACCATTCGTCGTAAAAGGCAGTATGGATTATCGATGTTGAGGGGATTTTATTTGGCCTTTGAAGACTATGTGATGTTAAATATTTGATCAGAGTTTTCATTGTAGGCAGTAGAATCCTCATACCAGATTGTCCTGACAAAACCCTGTACAAAGAGAGATCATAGACACTCGAAGCTAGTGTCTAGTAGGTAATATATATGTGTGTTTGTATCTGCATTATACTTATATTTTAGATTTGATAATATACAGCATAATTAGGTTGACACACGGATTCCCATTAGATCATCAAAGTTAAGCATTATTGAGCCTGGTCACTACAAAAATAGGTGACTATTTGGTGAATACCAGGCACTCTATGTGTTTTACATGCATTTTGTATTGTTCCAAATCGTCCTGGACTTCTCTTTGCTACTGGATTCAGACATTGCCAACTCACAAGAAGTGTAGTTAGAGATTGCGCAACTCTTGCTTAACAATTACACATGCAGACATCCTTACAGGGCATAGCCATTGTCTCTCAAGACTGAATGGATGCTTTTGTTACAGCATTATTGGTTTGTTCAAAGGAAGAACTCGTCACATATATGTATACCCCCCCCACATATATAGAGAGAGACAGAGAGAGAGGAGAGAGATAGACAGAGACAGAGAGAGTTTACTTGTAGGGCAAAGTGTACTCATGCCAGATTGTCTTGACAGACTTTCGTAAGGAGTGACCATAAACATTCGAGAATGGTGTCTCGTAGATAATATAGATGTGTGTTTGTATCTGCATTATACTTAGTCTGGGTCTTACAGGTCTCCAGGATAAAAATTTATCTCGTCTAGTGGAGTATCAATCGTATTGATGTTACTCAAAGCAACTTCACCTCATATATGCCAAGGGTATCTTATTTCAGCTGCGAATACTATGTTGTTTTGAATAGGGTTTACTTGTAGAGTGAAAGATATTCATACCAGATTTGTTATAACAAACCTTTGTAAAGAGAGATCTTAGACACTCAAGAATAGTGTCTAGTAGGCATTCAAGTTCTCTCCAAATAATAATATATTTATTAAAGTATGATGCGAGAAATATCTTTGCAATACTAAGTGTGTTTTGACCTAATTAAAAGACTACCCATTAAAAAATGTGTTCTTTTCAATGTGCGAAATAGAGGGCATCCTGAATGCATCAAATTCAAATAAATGGTTAATTAAAAACTGAACTGAGTAGACGGTGACCAAAGCACAGTCAATGCAGTGAAAGCACTTGGACTCACCACCTCCAAAGAAGGCAAGGGTGCAGCCCTCCGCTGGCAAGGTCATGCTCACAGTCTTCTGGGACCAGGACGGAGTAGTGATGACAGACTTCCTGGCAAAGGGTACCACAATTACAGGAGTACCCTTTGCCAGGAAGTCTGTCACTTCACTTTTGAGGACATTAAGGAAAGCTATCAAAATCAAGAGGCGGGGCAAGATCAGCAAAGGTTCCCTCCTCCTGCAGGACAATGCTCCGGTCCACAACTCGCATGTCACCAGATCAGAAGCACGGGAGTGTGGTTATGAAAACCTCCCCCATCCTCCCTACTCTCCTGACCTTGCACCCTCTAACTTTCACCTCTTCCCAGCCATGGAGTTGTTTTTGAAAGGAAACCGTTTCCCATATGATGCAGCCTTAATTTCTGAAGTCACATCGTGGTTGGAGGACCAACCTGGGGTGTTCTACAAAAACGGTCTCCAGAGCTTCATCAAACGATCGGAGAAATCCATAACTCTTGGTGATTCCTATGTAGAGAAAGACTAATAACTGTGCCAAGTTTCGTTGTTCTACTGCTATGGGAATTGGGTCAGGGGCATTACTTATTGCACGCCCCTCGTATATATATGTATATGCTACTGGTACCATGTAACCTAGTACTACCTGCCTCATGGTCAGGTCACCGGCGACTAAACTGGTTCCCCCACCAGACTTGTTTGGTGAGGAGGGTGGCTAGTCTCCCTGAAGGATTAAAAACAAGACCTTCCAAAGGGCGAATGAACCCTTTTTTGGGTCAACGGCCAACTAGCACCGTGTGTGTTTGTGTGTATGTATGTGTGTGTTGGGGTGGAGAGGGTTTCCGTAAGCTGTGGTGAAGGCAACCTTTCTAGGAGAAGCAAATCTCTGATTTAAAAAAACATAAAGTGGGAGACCAGTACCCGCATTAAGCTGTTCTGCAGTTTAACTTGTTGCTGGCTATCTTGCTCTTGCTTGTTGCTAGATCTCAACATTTTGAACCGAGAGAGAGACTTAGCTGTCGTACAAAGCAAAGACTCTGTAACATCATCTGTGTATAGATACTCCTTTAGGGATTTGTTTATAAAAATGGTCCTGTGGCGATGGAAGTCATTTTTGGGCTCATGGACTTTAAGTGTCTGAGGGAGTGGCACTCGTCTGACAAGACGTTGCAATCATCATGTATATGTGTATATATATGCCTATATATGTGTTCGTGTGTGTGTATATACATATATATAAGAGCAAATAGTTAATAAAACATGTTAAAAAACACTTTGAAAAAGAGTTAAAAACATAATTAATCTGAAAAGGAAACACTTAATAAGTGGATGGTCCTTAATCCGCAGAGTTTCGAAGAAATACTTTCCTTCTCATCAGAGAGTAGGAATTAGCAAAATGCGGGATCAGATTTTGCATACAAAAGTATTTGATGAAAGTGCAAGTAAGTCAAAGATCTTACTTGATAACAAAAAGTGAAGCAGAGGGAATACGGTGAAGAAAAAGGTGATTACACGTGAATGGTGAAAGGTAAATTATCCAATGACGGTAAAATCCCAAAATATAAATCCAAGAAAGTTAATTGAATTTCCATTCGCACAAGTAAAATCCAAGGAAGTCACGTAATTGGAAGATGATCCAAAATAATCCAAAAGACCGAAATCCATGGAATAATTCACAAATATTTGTGAATTATTCCATGGATTTCGGCAAGGAAAAGGGGGAAAAATTCCAATAATATTAATAAAAGAAAAATAAGATATGCGTTTGACACGGCTGCCGAGACAAAATGGAAATAAGAAAGATCAGTGAAGAAGAGAAAAAATCAGTGAAGAAGAGAAAAAAAATTAAATGGTGATAGAATTAAATATAAAATAGAAAAGCAAATATCAAAATGACCCAGACAAAATGATGTTAAAAGGCGCGAAAAATATAGGGCAAAAATAGGTCAACTGAAATGTACAGGTTATTAATTAAGAAAATGTCAGCAAGAGTTGTTAAAAGACACTAAATGGAAAAAATGAATAAATTAATAAATAAATAAAGAAAAAAAAAAAAAAATAAAATGTAAAATAAAAATGTTTATAAGGGGAGAGGGTGGCCGGTATCTGCAAATTCCGAATAAAGCAATTAGTATGTAAGTAAATGCATATAGTAAAATATAAGTAAATATGCATACAAGATATGAATGTGTGGGTAGGTTGATATATTAGATTGATAGGAATATTTAAAGACTAAAACGGAAATTGCAGATAAAAAACCGGCCAAGCAAAGAAGAAATACAGAATTAAAATAAAGGATTATTAAGTTAAAGTATTAAGAAAGTATGTAGTAAAAACGATAATGTTAAAGAAAAATTATATATCTATCTGAAAGGTTAAAGTAATAACTATGTAATTTCCACTGTCTCCTGTACTGTCTCCTATATATATATATATATATATATATATATATATATATATATATATATATATATATAAATGTAGGAGACAGTACGAGTGCAAAATGATTCACAAATATTATATATTGGAAAATATAGGATGAGTCATTTATTTAATAAGGATATACATACATTTAGTTGGGGGATAAAGGGGACTCTTTATACCAAGGCATTTTGAAACCTAATGCTTCTCATCAGAAGAGTAGAGAAGATGTTAGGTAACATAATGGGGATGTGACGTCTAGAGAGGGAATCATCAAGAACGAAATAAATCAATAAAGTTATTGATGTTGTTAGGAGGAGCTATATTGAATTCTAAAATAAAGGAGGAGCGTACTCTATAAAGTATAGTGTAAAATGGAGTATCGGGTTTCTATCATAGTTTTAAATATTGTAAGTAGTTTATGTAGTTAAGATTCAGAGGGATGTATAGGAGTAGTTGGGTTGTGGTTCTATGTTATCCGTATGATGTATAATGTCTATGCAGGGGTTTTACGCTAAAGGTTTTTATCGACAGCAGTAACTGTGGCAATAACAGCACTTAGAGACGGTGTGTGTTTTCAGGCATAAAATTATGATGAAGAATTAAAGCGATGGTGTATATACTAAGCAGGATTGATCAAAAGTAACGGTTATCATATTACTCATAAGGGGAATATGGCTGTATCGTGATTTTATGAGATTATATATATAAAAATTAATAGAAATATACTTTTAAGAAGCACGGAGAAATTAAATTAATTTAAAATTAATAGAAATATACTGTTACGAAGCACGGAGAAATTAATTTGAAATTAATAGAAATATACTGTTAAGAAGCACGGAGAAATTAAATTAATTTAAAATTAATAGAAATACACTGTTAAGAAGCATGGAGAAATTAAATTAAAATTAATAAAAATATACTATTAAGAAGCATGGAGAAATTAAATTAATAGAAATATACTGTTAAGAAGCACAGAGAAATGAATTTAAAATTAATAGAAATATACTGTTAAGAAGCACGGAGAAATTAATTTAAAATTAATAGAAATATACTGTTAAGAAGCACGGAGAAATTAATTTAAAATTAATAGAAATATACTGTTAAGAAGCACGGAGAAATTAATTTAAAATTAATAGAAATATACTGTTAAGAAGCACGGAGAAATTAAATTAATTTTAAATTAATAGAAATATACTTTTAAGAAGCATGAAGAAATTAAATTCAAAACATGACTCGTGCAGTATTTTTTATTTTTAAATAAATATTTATTTATTTTAAATTTCTAATTGTCGGCTTATACCAAAATCCTCATCAGGAAAGTTTAAACAATGCTTTTTTTCTTGCTAGCCATAATGGTGTTTGGCCACAGTCTCTAGTTATCAAAGAAAGAGATTGTATAAATATATATTCATATATATATTTTTTCCTTTTTTCAGCTTTGTTAAGAAGCAAAGATGGTCTCTTGCGACCAAGTAAACAAATGAAGGTAAGAAATATCTTGTAAGATTATTTATTTTACATTTGAATTATTCGGATTCTTTGGAAAACTATTTTCAGCTTGGTTGTTATTTTTCCAAGGTTTTGGCCAGTGTTAATAACCTACGACCTTCTTCAGATGTATTTTTTTTTTTTAACTCAGGAATCTATATGGAATTTTGAACTGAACCCATTATATAATCCACAGGAGTAGATTAGTGTTTTTAATGCTATTTTAAATCATTATCAATATTAGAAAATATTGAATATTCAACTAACATAAACAGAACTGTCATTTAGAACTGATTATACTCAACGCTTTTAACCATGGCGCCACATGTCTAATATAGATGTTTGCTAGCTGTAAAACTAATCTAGTTTTAGAAAGATGTAGTTTACTTGAAGTATTGCGCTTAGTTTGAAAGGAGTTGTGTTTGAAGGCTATATCAATGCAGTTCCTAAGAAACGCCATGGACAAAAGTTAGTATATAAAAGACTAATGACAATATTATAAGGAATTTTCAATATTTTTCAACTATATTACGTTTATTTGCCAACATAATGTGTTGTACAAGATGGTAGGTGTTGATGTCCCTAATTTTCGAGAGTAGTATCTCTTCTCCAGGGGCGGAGGGAATAAAAAGAAACGTGTCGAACTGTTCGGCAGTTTTCCTTTGTCTGTTTTATTTATTTATTTTTTATTTCTGAAAGTCAGTGTCACAGACTGACTGTCAAATTGATTTCCAGGATACGAGTTTTGATGAATATTAAGTATTGTTAGGAATTATTGTAGCTTATTTTATGTATATAAATGATCCTAGTTTTGATGTGTAGTGTGACAACTTATTACTATATATTTACTGGTGCCAACAGATCAAATTGTTTGAAGATACGGGCTTTCTGACCTAAAATGCACATCGATACTATTGTTTTTTTCTTTCCTTTTACAATATTATTATTAGTAAATTAAAATTAAAACGAATATAAACAAAAATTTAAACCTAAACAAACCCAGGTTTATAAAAGTCACCCATTATTATGCAAAGAAGCCTGGCACACTCCACTTAAAAAATTAACAAAGAAATGGGTGAATTACTAGTAAACTGAACATTTGTTTGATAAAGCATGACTATTGGCTAGTGAAAATAAGATTGGAAATCGCAAAGAATCTGATTGGTTGATTAGCAAACTAAACAAAACGTATATATATATATATATATATATATATATATATATATATATATACATGAAAAGATGAGAGAAAATCAATATGCATTAGCCTGACGAGTCCTCACTAGTATGAAATCCGAAAAATTGGTCTAGCTTAATGGCTATATATATTTTAATGATTTAATACTTATTACAATATATATGTGTATAACCTTCACTGGATGAATGTGAAGATGACCGGGACGTTAGGGAGCTTTATTGCCACCCAAATTTCAGTGAAAGCTAATGGTCGTTGCCAGCGAGAAATCAATGGTAAATGGCTGTTGTGATAACGTAAATTAGGTGGAGAGTATGGTATATCTGGAAAGACATGTTGTCACCCAGACTCCAGGAAACATCACAAATTGTCGTCAGTGAGTAATATCTGATGATGACCTGTGTGAGAACTCCAGGTAAGTAGTAGTAGTAGTAGTAGTAGTAGTAGTAGTAAATATAATAGTAATAATGATTGAGAGATTAGAATCATAGAGATGGCTGAAAAGATAAAACATACTGAAAACTGCAGAAATATTAAGCAAAACCCTAGAATGCGGAGATGTACACACAAGAACCTTTTTTTTATTATATTTTCACACCAAACATTGCCACTTTGATATAGGGGGCTACTATCAATGACATAATCTACAGGGGTACTATGCGGGGAGTTGGGCAGCAAGATGTCGGTTCACGTTACACTTGAACTTCTGCATGTCAGTACAGTTAAGGAAGCAGGAACTCGGAAGGGAATTCCAAAGTCTAGCGGTTCTGGGGAAGAAACTATTGGAGTACAAAGCTCTCTTACATCTAGGGATCTCTACTGTGAAGGGGTGGGATTTATCTGCTTGTCGGGTTTGTTGGGGATATTTACGTCGAAGGGGTATGAGTGCTTGCAGTTTGTCGGAGCATTCACCGTTAAAGTACTTGTAGAACAGGCAGAGGGATGCAACATTTCATCGATGGGACAGAGGCTGAAGCTTAGATTACAGTTCAGGACCTATTAGGTTGGCGACTGTCTTTTGAACCTTGTCTAGGAGCGAGAAACTAGTAGTAGATGCAGCAGCCCATATATGATAACATACATGGGCGAATGGTGGCCTTATAGAGGTACAAGATACTTTCGAGCATTAGTAGATTTCTAGCACCCTAGAGAGAACCTACCTTCTTCGCAGCAGTCCTGGCAATGCTCTCAATGTAATTGTTCCAACTCATGTTTCCTGTGAGCATTAGGTCAAGGAGTTTAAAAGATATACTTTCAGATAAAGAGTCGTTGGCCATTGCTATTGGTGGTAGAGAAGGTTTCTTGTAATTATTGAAGGAAACAAGTTTAGTCTTGGCAGCATTGAATGTGACCATCCATTTTTGTCTCCATTCCACTACAGATTGAAGGTCATCCTCTAGTGTTTTGCCATTTCTTTAGATATGTGTTCATTTGTTTTCTTGTTGTGTCTGTTATAGAGGGTGGTATCAGCATATATACCCATCTCACAGACAATTTTGTCAGGGAGGTAATTTATGAATATTAGGAATAATAGAGGTTCAAGGATAGACCCTTGAGGCACTCCCACATTTATATCATATTGTTTAGATGTACGAATGTGGAGGACAACCTGGATTTTTCTCTTATCTAAGAAGGATTTAATTATGTTAAGTATTCTTCCAGTGATACCGTATGATCTGATTTTCCTAAGAAGACCTTCATGCCATACCCTGTCAAGAGCCTTAGATATATCTAGAGCTACCGCTCTACCCTCCCCTGCTTTGTCCAGTGAATGGTATATACGTCCAGAGATTACAGTTAGGATGTCTGCTGTGGAACAGGTTTGCCTAAATCCGTATTGTTGGTCGGTCAAAAGTTTAGCATCTGTAACGTGATGGACTAGAACTTGGTTAATTATGGACACAAATATTTTGGTGAAAAGGGCGATAATTTACTGGGTCAGTTCTTTCGCCAGAATTCTTGAAAACTCCATATCATATCAAAAAATATCACATGGAATCATGGAAACTGAGACGGTATAATTGTAAGGTACTACCCCCATGTACCCTTGCGTTCCGACTACTTTTTTTTTCAGATGTGTGTTGCCCGGCAGACTAATTCGAAATAAATAAAAAAAAATAATGCTAATATCGTTCATCAAATTCCATCTGTGTTTGTTTGTGCTTGACGAGCTTACATATACTCTTTCTTCTCTCATAAATTAAATAAAGAATTTTTACAGGGGAATATTTTACGTTACACCGACGAAGGGAAAATTATTTCCCTTGGCCGGTGTAACATAAAATATCCCCTCGTAAAAATTATTTTTTTAATTTTATCTATAAGAGAAGAAAGACTATTTTTAAGATCAGATTTTTTCGAGTTCGGTACAAAACATATCTAAGAATGAATTAGCTTTGTGTGAAATTTGCAAAAAATTGGCTCAGCTGTTTCGAAACCTATGAGAAAAGAACTCTCACATGCACAAAATTACTTATATATATATTTACCTACAGACACTAGTGTTTCATGTTTATGCAATCATCAGTGTAGAGTAGCAAATCCTGCCGGTCATGCAATTCGAACCCAACCGCCTTTTGCTCCATTTTTTAAGCCTCTACCTCAGAGCCACCAAACAAAAGCCGCGGAAATGAAGGGAATTAAGAACTGTTAAATAATGAATTCGAGCGAGTACGTTAGGTAATCCAGAGTGTTCGCATGAGCTGGAAGTTATGAAGTAGTAAGTAGAGCTCGGTAGTAATTTTTATAAATAAATGGGTGTGTGAATAACTAAGAATCTGATTGTTTGACTAGTAAAACCAGTACCACAGGGATATATAAAAACACGAAGCAACATCAATTCTATGTAATAGTCTGACGAATCCTCACGAGGATAAAACGTGGAAAATTTTTTTATAACTTAATTTCCATATACATTTTCAAAGCTTACTACTATATATATATATGTGTGTGTGTATGTGTGTGTGTGTTTTCAATTATATTTCACCATTCGTACATACCAATCCTTTTAGTTTAGGAGCTCAATGCTAGTTAAAAATAACAATGGAGCATATATAAAAAATAACTACATTCCAAGTTCCAAATATTTATTTTTCTTACCAAACAATTCTTTCAGCATTTAAAAACTTTGGCACACTTTTTACAGATCTGTTTCATTAGACAGAAACAATCAAATATTATTACATCAATATCGACTTTTTCGTGCATATATTCTTCAGAAAAATAGAATTTTTTCCTTAGAAAGAAATTTGCATGACAATGTAATGTTGGATAAAGGAAGATCCAGCATTGTGTATTTACATAAGTAGCCATCTTGGAATTCTATATATATACAGTTCATGTGAACTATATATATATATACAGTTCATGTGAACTGTATATATATATATATATATATATATATATATATATATATATATATATATATATATATACTAGCATGGGTGCCCGGCGTTGCCTGGGTCTTTGGAGGTGTGTGTTGAGCAAAAAAAAAAGTGGTAGGAGGAAGGCAGGCTTGAACCCGTACCACGAAGGAGGAAAAGAGCGGGGAAAAACGTGATGTGTTTGCTGTTACGATCACCGCCAAACCGGAAGTGACGTAGGTTTAAATTAAGGCTAGACAATCGAAAAGAGGGAATGACTTTCGAAAATATGGGCGAAAAAAGCGACCCCTCCCTATAGAAAAGTGCCCAGTTGAGGGTGAAGAAATTAATGTTTTTAGTCAGTTTATCGGTATTTGTCCTCTGAAGGGTCGAGCTTCAAAACGATACTGATCTTGTGAAAATCCGTCGCCTCTGTCGAAAGTCTTAGGCAGACATGCAAACATACGTACATAGATTTATATATTTGTAGCTCAAATTTTTGACCCAAACCGATTAAAAAGCTTACCCTATCTCTGAATACCCTTTATGTAAAATTTCAAATGTTTAGACCAGAAATTGTCTGAGTAATTTGGTAGAGACCGCAGAGGTCAATTTTTTTTTTTAACTTTGACCCCTATTATGACCTCTTAACATTTATTGTTTTGGGCTCAAATCAAATTATTATGTTAGATCCATGTCCAAGGAACCTATATCTAAAATTTCAAGTGTTTAGACACAAAATTGTCGGAGGAGTTTGGTAGAGTTCTCAAAGGTCAAATCGTTGAACTTTGACCCCTTAACAGCCAAATTTCTGGGCAAAAACGGATTACAAAGATTTTCCCAAATCTCAGTACCCTGTATATCAAATTTTGAGTTTGTAGACTGAAAATTGACAGAATTATTGTGTAGGGAAATGTACATAGACAGACAGACACTTTCACTTTTATAGATATATAGATATATATTGTCATTCACATACAGATATATATATATATATATATATATATATATATATAGGTGACTATATATATATATATATATATATATATATATATATATATATATATATATATATATATATATAATTCACATGCAGTACTGTTTTGCTATAGCACAGCCTATCAGTGCGGCGAGACCAGCAACTACTTCAAGCCAGAATTTAAACTCAACCGCCCAGGCGACAGTCAGCGCTTCTTACCAGTACGCTATTTGGATGGTGCTAGAACTGCTTTGTACACTAGCAGCAGTTTGTTATTTCGCTCTCCAATATGCTCAACCCCAAATAGGAAGCATTTATAGCCATTCACATACTGTTTCGCTGTATCACAGCTCATCAGTGCCGCTATATATATATATATATATATATATATATATATATATATATATATGTATATGTATTGTCTTTTTGTCCTCATAGTGCATAAGCGATACTACTGACAAAAGGAGAAGGATTGCTGTTTTCGGAGCTGGAATCTATCCATATAACATTTATCGTTGGTTAGTTTTTGGCTTTAAAAATGGGATGGATTTATTTCTTGACACCAAGTAGCTTCATGCATTGTCTGGAGTGATTTCTATGAAAAATAAATGTTGCTTATAAATACTCGGCCACACTCTCAAATAATGCTTTACGTAATGTGTTATCGACATAAATTCTCTTTGTTTTCAATTTAAGGTAAGTTTTTAGTTTGTGTCCAGCTATGATATAGTCGCCATTTTGCTTCGTCTCTCGAGTTAAACAAATTGAATGTATCGCGTTTTGCATTCGAATTCTTGTGTGTGTGTATGTGTGTGTGTGTGTGTGTGTGTGTGTGAAATCTTCTTTCAGCTAAGTGATTACGTTGAAGACAAACGATGGTGGTCGATTATAATGACACTATCTCTTTCAGTCGTCTCTTTGTGTTGTGCGTCTAACACGTGATAGCCTCGATGCTCTTGCAGGAAGCCGCTTTTAAGAACGCTGTTCAGCAAATGTTGTCCGATGAGAGACAGAATCAACTTCGTTGGCAATCGAAAATTGGCGGTGAACCAATGAGCGAGACATCAAAGGCGCTTGTCTTGGAGAAACGAAATGAATCCTGGGAAGTATACAGAGTAAGTAGACTTACACTATTCTCCCCCCTCTCTTTTTTGTTTATTTCCTTTCTTTTTCCTTTCTATCTTTCTCAGTTTTTCTTTCTTTCTCTCTTTTCTTTCTAGTATTTCATCTTTATTTCCTCTTTCCTTTCTTTCTCAATCTCTGTTTCTTTGTTTACCTTCTTTCTTTCTTTCTTTTAAAACTTCCCTTCTTTCTTTCTTTCTTTCTTTTTAAAACTTTCTCTTTCTTTTCTCAATATTTTCTTTCTTTTTCGTTCCTTCTTTCTTAATCTTTCCTTTTTGTCTTTTTCTCCCTTTTTTCTTTGTTTCCTTTCTTTTTTCCTTTTTGTATTTCTTTCCTTCATTTTTTTCTCAATCTTTCCTTCTTTCTTTCTTCCTTCTTTCTTCTTCCTTCATTCTTTCTTTCTTCATTTTGGTTTCTTTCCCTTCCTTTTTTCTCAGTCTTTTTTCTTTTTTTTCTGCTTCCTTTCTTTATCAATCTTTCTTTTCTTTCTTTATGTTTCCTTATTTCTTTCCTTTATTTTTCTCAATCTTTGTTTCTTTTCTTTCCTTTTCTCCTGTTTTTCTTTCTCAATCTTTCTTTCTAACCTAAATACAATTATTCTAACAGCTTTAACCCTAACCCCAACCCCAACCCAACTTACATTCCACCTCAATTTATACTGGCTAATGTAACAATAATTAAAAAACAAAAATAAAAAACCCTCATATTGTACTATGTACTGTAGTAGGAGTTCCATGCTCAATCCCGAATAACGCCGGGTTTTATGGCAAATAAAATTAAGTTATGGTTACTACAATTAAAAAAAAATAATTTATGGAATGTTTCTGTCAAACTCGAGAATTTGGACAGAATTTTGAACAGAACCCTTTAGTTACTTCACGGGAGTAGCATGCTCTTGTTCCGTCAGACATCTCTGGATAGAGGTCCTAAGTAATTCGCAATCATGTTTTTGGTCGTCCACACTGAGAATTGAACCCTCAACCTTCAGGGGAATGTCACTTTTACAATTAATTGCCACGGGTCTAATACGAATAACCAATTCGCATCTCAAAAATTCAGAAACGTCAAAATTATATTTATTCTCAATTTTAGTTTACAGGGTGATGAGACTATGATTGTTTTCAAACTGGAAAAATTATGAAATTTTTGCATTTCATAAACTTACCTTGATTTTATCCATAGTGCTTGAAAAAATATGTGTTTATGACAACAAAATATTCCAATCTCAGAGACAAATGGCGGCACACTAAATGTAAGCAATAGACAGTTGCAATCTGAAAGTATTTGTCATCTACGCAGGTACTTAAGTAATACGTACAAGACGTGTTTGAATCAATTTCCACTTTATTTATGCCGTTATAGTTATTTATTCTCGACTGAACGAATTAGTTCAATCAGGCCATAAAGAGGTAAACACTTTTTATTATTAATTAGTAGGGTTGCCCGGTCTTGTCTGGAACAAAAGCGTAACCTTTTTCTATTTTTAGTTTCGGCCAACTCATTCTCTGGCCTTCTTCAGGTGATTAACTGCGACAGGATAGGAATGCTAAGTCTTGTAACGGTATCCCCAGTAATTACTGCCTTCCATAGTTGTTGTCTCACCATGTTTTGGCCAACGAAGTAATCTAACCCTCACCCTAACCTAACCTTAAACCCTAACCCTAACACTAAACATTATCCCCCACCAAAAGTAAATTTAGTTTTTAATAAAAATACATATACAAAGACAAAAAAAGATTTCTACTTATTTACGCAAATAAAGAAAACAATATTTATTCATAAAACTAACGATAGGTGTCATATTTTATTGCTTTTCAATTTTGTTTTGATTATAATTAATACCCGATAAACGTGTTGGGGACAGGATGGTCTGCAGTGTGATAGACGACCCTGTCCCCATGTGTATGATGGTGTATGTATATATGGTGGAAGGATTGGAAAAGAAAAGGGTCGCATAATGAGGACGAAAGCATACCGTTATATATCAGCGAAAGAAATGTAATTTATTTACAGAAATATACATGAAGAAGCGATAGGAAGAATAAGAGTTCGTTGAGAGATGAGTAACGTTACTTGCGAGAGGCTGGCGGTATCCAGGAGCATTGTGGTAGGCCATTGCCACCGGACCGGTGATTGTTACATCTTGACTGCTCGAAGGTCCGGCTCGAAAGAGGAAGAAATATGGGGAACAGGAAGTGACGTAGCTAGGTCGCTCTTCTGAGTTAAAGGGCGACAATCGAGTTAGGCTGGGAGTTTTCAACTCCCACAAATGTTCTTGTTTCTGTTTCCTAGCGTTTGTAAGATTTACCCAACGGCGCTCGGCATATTTCGGCCGTTTTCGTTAGGTGTCGAGCAAACCCGAGCAAATATTTAAAGAAATCCGGTTCGTAATATGCACTAATGCCCAAATTATAAACCCTCATCCAAAAAATTCGAAACATTAAATGTTACTTATTACTGCTTGCCACGAATTATGGTGCCATGGTTGTGTACAGATGTTAGTATTTCGTTTTAATATTAAACTAGCTTGACGCCAGCATTGCCCGGTCGTACAATACGATTAAACATGATATTATTTTATGCAGATTGCTTATGTATTATTATAGAATAAATCCTCTATTGATTATTATATATTACGAGGAATAATTTGCCCGGTGGACTAATTCGCAAATAAATAAATAAATAAATAAACAAATAAATAAATAAAATAGAATAATAAAATAATAATGATAATGTCGTTCATCAAATTCCGTCTGTGTTTGTTTACAATATCACGTCAGCTGATATTTGGATTTGACGGTGTATGCCTTGGAAAAGCCACTTCTGATTAATGTTTAGTTTTAAAATATACAAACGAAGAAATAATGTGACGATTTTAAAGTGTAGATCTTCTTTTATCGTAAATTAAACTCATTTATAAGAAAAAAAAAAAAAATTAAAATAAAATGGTGAGGTACATCCGGTCTTAAACAGAGGATCATTCGATTTGTAGTTGAATGTTCTACAACTGAGCTATATCTCCAGATGACAACATGTTTTTTTTTGTTTTTTTTTTAAAGAAGACATGATTTGATGAGATTTTATTATTTCCCTTTGCATGTGTAATGTAAAATATTCCCCTGTAAAAATTATCTTTTTTATCTATCAAAGTGACTTTTATGTGAGAGTGGTGATAACCTCCAAAATTGTTGACACGTCGTAAAATAGATATGCCAACGTATCGGTTACAATAGATAGTGTTTTTTTCCCCCTATGAAATAACCTCAAAAGAACAGGTCGGAGGTTGCATCAACCGAAAGGTAATAAAATGACAGTCATGATGAGAACAATAGTCCGAAGAATTCAAATAATACGAATAACCAATCCTCATCTAAAAAAATGTAGAAACGTAATTTAGAAAGTGTTGATATGCCGTAAAACGCACGTACCAGCAAATCGCTTGCAATAAATACCGTGTATTTTCATTGATTTCGTATGAATCAGATGATTCCCCAATGTATTTATAGAATTTTTTCTATAAAGGCATCGCACACTACAGACTATTTGAAGGTTGCCAACATCTTAAAGGAAAGCGTTTCTGTGGAACAAGTGGGATTTGAACTTGGTACATGCAGGGTGTCAGTTCGTATCGTTAAACACTTAACTACCTGCCGTTTTTCCATCAATAATCCTCAAAAGGCTCGATATGCCGTAAAACAAACCACTCAAACGAAACTAATAGGAAGGGGGAAAACAGTTTCTTATTTTGTGTAACAAATAATTCTTTTTGAAGACACTGTCGGTTTGTTTTCTGTCTGCAGACATTAACTACGCAAGGCAATAATGGTTGAGATAGATACTTGAAAGTGCGCCTTCAATATTTACAAAACAATAAACATTTCGGTAAAAACAAAACAAAAGAAAAACAAAGTGTTTACACTTCGCTTCGCTTCTATACAAAAGCGTTGATCAGACATTTTTTTTAGATTGATAAACAAAACTAGCTGTCTTACTCGACGTTTCCCGGGTGTACTATATAGATTGAATCTATATAATTCTAAAAAATATATGGACATTGCTTGCTTGTTTGCTTGTATCTTGTCTTCAACGATCGGGCGATTCCATCTTTTTAAAAAAAGGTTGATAGGTGAATTTATATATATATATATATATATATATATATATATATATATATATATATATATATATATATATATATGTGTGTGTGTATGTATGTGTGTGTATGTATATATGTGTGTGTGTATGTATATATGTGTGTGTATGTATATATATGTGTGTGTGTATGTATATGTGTGTGTGTGTATGTATATATATGTGTGTGTGTGTATGTATATATGTGTGTGTGTATGTATGTATAAATATGTGTGTGTATGTATATATGTGCGTGTGTGTCTGTGTATGTATATATATATATGTGTGTGTGTATGTATATATAAAGCGGGAGAGGGCAGAGCGGTAGCTCTAGATATATCTAAGGCTTTTGACAGGGTATGGCATGAGGGTCTCCTCAGGAAGATTAGATCATACGGTATCACTGGTAGAATACTAGGGCTGTGACAACAGCATATTCTTTTTGTTGTTTTGACACTTGAGTATATATCCGTTAATATCTTATACGTTTTTATATAGACTGATGATGTTCTTGGTTGATTGACTGTGTCTTACTATGTCGGATATATACTTGAGAGTAAAAAAAAAATGAAAAGAATATTCTGTTGTCACAGCCCTATTAATAACTATCAAGAAACTAACTAAATAAATAAATTATAAAATAAGAAAGTCGAAATTAAAAATAAAAATAATTCGCCCCTAACCATCCTGCACCCACTTTTATAGCCAATAAGGGAAAAATAAATAAAACTATAAATACACCAAGCCTCAAAGGAAAAGAAAAACGAAAATGACAACAGCAATCGCTCCTGATGACAATCAGATGCACCGATAGAAAGTGTTTGAGAAGAAAATGACTGAACAACAACTTTTGGGTGCCATTTTATATAACATGCCAGCTGATATAAAAGGCTGCTCGGCGAATGGAAAAGATATCCAGAAAAATTAGAAAAAAGAATAATTATGTCGTGTTCAATCAGACATGCTTGAATAATGACTTGCTGCCAAAATATACAAAGATAACTGTCAGATGAGTTGATTTCGACCTAGAATACACTAATGCTTCCTCCTTTGTCGGAAACATCGTTCATTGAATGAGAGGACTAAAGGGCAAAAGAAGAACAATATCCTTCGTTTCCGGACATCCTGAAGATGCTATAAAGTATTAATAATAAAAATATTCTAAAGCCAGTGTCATTGTAAAATACAACACAATCGGAATTTGAAGTTTAGTCTTTATCAAAACTCTGGTCAACGGTTGTTTTGGACGTGAGCTGAAATTCAAAAGGGCTGTTTTTTGTACCCAAATTTTGCTCCAATAAAGAGTTTCACTCAATGAGCCCCCACCGCACGTCCATATCAGATTACTGTCTACTGCCAAAGATATCAATCAGCGTCCAGTAACTCTCTCGTCAACTGAAGGTCAAAAACTAGCCAAAGATAAGTGTTAGCAGATTCCGACTCAGCAAACAACAATTCTTCCTCAGTTGTCAGAAACATCGTTCATGGAATGCAAGGACTAACGAAACAAAATGAGGAATGTGTTAAAAGAAATTACCAGAAGTACATAACTGATTTAGAGACGATCTGACCCCCCCCCAAAAAAAAACCCAAGTGGATAGAGTGAGA
>NC_136519.1:10513098-10543098 GCF_053919585.1 Euprymna scolopes
GAATTACATACTTTCGATCTTCTTATGATCCGCCATTCTAACTTTGGAGTTTTATTCTCCTTTATTAATTTCCAATATTGAAGTGATAATGATGTATCTTTTTCGTATTTTTGATTAGTAAAAGAACTTTTATGCCCATAGAATCTTTCTTTAAAAGTTTCCTGCGTACTACCTATATAAAATTTTATATCACTAGGATTTTCTTCAGGGAATATTTTAGCTTGGTAAACTACTGATTTCGTTAAACATTTATTATTCATGGGACAAGTACTAGGAATTTTGCAGTTACATTTTTCAGTATTTTTATAATTATTATCTTTATCATTATGATTTATTTCCCCAGTATTTTTACTATTATTGCCTTTTAGTATCCTATTATTATGCTTTTTAATAATTCTTTCAAGATTTTCACAACTATAACCCAATTTTATAGTATTTCTATTGAAAATACGATTTAATATACTACCTGGGGGAAAGTGCCTATCTCTTTCTTTTTAGAATGGTTCAACCCTGTAAAGTTGACTTTAATATAAAGGGATGGTCTTTATTGAAAGTTTCGTGGATGGTTTTTGGCCTGATGAGGTGATTTTCCCTGCTAGGGGGTCATTGAAACACGTTTGCTATATATATATATATATATATATATATATATATATATATATATATATATATATATATAAGTAACCTTGTCTGTATATGTGTAAAGTGTCCGTTACATTTCAACCACTCGGACCCGCACGTTGTCTGGTACTGTCGTAGGAACAAACAAGGAAAAACATAAAAATACAACTCAGAATTGTTTTTATTTCAGTAATTTCTAACAACGCACTTCACTTTGTTTCAAAATATCACTCATGTGTCGAACATTTCTGTCAAGATGCTCTTTCACGCATGTGTATTTGTCGTCGTTTGCCTTTCCACATTTTTGACCATGCGGCACATGTTCTCTCTTACTGCATCCAAATCAAAACGCATGCAATGGCTTCCTTTGCACGACCACGTACGGTCCTTTTTTTTTTCCTTCATTTTCCCCTTCTTTCCGGGACATCAGCGCATGCACACTTGCTTAATTTGCATATGTGCTAAGACTGCTGCTGCTATTTTCGCTAGTCAGCTATCATAGGCTGCTACTGATTTTCTCTTTTCTTAAAAGTGCACCGTTTGGTTCCATGTGTACGGAACGGTCTCTACCAAACTAATCTGTCGATTTTTGGTCTATAGACTTGAAACTTAATATATAGGGAATTTGGACATGTGAAAATATTCAATCTTGTTTTTAGCCGGTAAAAATAGCTGTTAGGCTTTCAAAATTGAAAAATTGGAACTTGGCAGGCATAAGTTGACTAAACGTGTTACTTCTATGCATGTGCAAATATACATTTATACCTTTTCAAGTTTTTATATGTGTATGGACTTAGCTCACATGGTAACGAATAATGCTGAAGAGCTATATGTTTTGATTTCATTTTGAGCTAATGGCATCCAATCTCATTTTTATTTTTTTAACTCTTAAAACCACTATTATATATTAGGTACAATATAATAATCAAGAGAAAATTGGCTCTATAATAATAAATACGAAATCTGCATGAGTTAAAATATCATATTTAAGCGTATTTTACAACCGGACATTGCTGGCCGGCCCGCTAAGGTCCCTGCTTCCCTAACTGTACTGACATGCAGAAGTTCAAGTGCAACGTGAACCGACATCTTGCTGCCCAAATCCCTACATAGTGCCCCCGTAGTTGCTGACCCTGATAGTAGCCCCCTACACCTGAGTGGCAATGTGCCTTGTTTGGGGTGAAAATGTAATAAAAAAAAAAAAAAAAAAATATATATATATATATATATATATATATATATATATATATATAATTTTATGTCTGATATAAGGCACGACAAATATTCCTGTTAATTGTCTATTCGTGTGATATTTAGGCACGTCATTTAGTAATATATCCGGGTTTTTTTCGTAATCATTTTAATTGAGTACTATTAATATCGGCAAAACTAAACCATGCTACTCCTCGTGAATTAAATAAACTGTTTCATTCGAAATTCCATGATGATTTTCGAGTTCAACAGAAAGATTCTAGAGTTCAACAAAAAGATACCGAGTTCGACAGAAAGATTCCCGAGTCTGACAAAATACACCTAAAGAAGGTCAGAGGTAACGTCGACTGAAAAATTGCGAGACTAACAGTTAAAAATTAGTTATCCGAATTAGACATTCAAATAAATAATATAAAAACGGTATATTTTTCTTTATAGCAAGCGATGTCAATTTAATTTAAATTAATTCACGTGAAAATTAATTGCATATATATATATTTTTTTTTACATGGAGTTCACCACTTATCAAGGCCCAATGGCCACTCGGGCATAAGGGTTATTGTGTGTACAGTAATCAATGGGATAGTGTAGCAATAGTATTGGAGAATTGATAAGGTGTCATTACTTAGGAGGGGGCGTTTCATCAGGAATTTGCTTGTGTTGGACTTGAAGACATCCAGGTTGAAGTCGGGAGGGAAACAGGCAAGCGGAACAGAGTTCCACAGGCGTGCAGTTCTAAGAAAGAAGCTTTGTTCATGGAATCTACGTTTTGATTTAGGCACAGATAAGGAGTGGGGAAAATTATTGACGGTGGTTTCAGCTAGTCGGGTGTTTTTTGAAAAAGATTGGCGAGGGGGGACCAGAGAATGGAGCTCAGACGAGCACTTGCCATGGAAATATATACATATAGCAAAAATAGAGTATAAAAATTACAAATAAATAATACTAAACATTGATTCATTATGAACTGTTTATAAATGATTATGCTAATTAGGTATTCAAATAAATGCTTTTTTGGTTTTTCGTTTGCATTATATATACAATATTTCAAAATATTATTGATTTTAAATAACACTAAACTATTTTGATTGTAATATAGGAATGACAAAAAAAAAAATTTTTTTCTCATTTATTCGTTGAGATTTAAGTGCACAAAACATCGAAGCTAAGGGTTACTATGTTGTTCATATTGTTATATAGAACACTACCGGGGAATGCCAAGTAATCTGAACAATTATTAATATGATCGTTTTTGATGTCTAGAAAATATTTATCAAAACGAAAGATTTTCTTAGGATAAAAATATTATGGTAGAAATATATCAGGAATTTTAAGGTAGGAATGTTAAAACAGACACGAATGTTATAACATAAACAATGGAGATGATCTTAGTGACGACATCAGGTGATCTTAATGTTCCTATTTACAATGCCTCCCCAGACAGAGTTAGACACCAGGGTCGTTTTTTTTTTAACGTGGAGAAAAGGAACAAAAATAAAAATTGTCTCAATCATGAAGGATTTCTCCTCGACTGACAGAGAATAAGAAATTGAAGTTACGTAAATTAATAACGTAATGAGATAGATTTTGAGACGTTTGTAGTTTAGGTTAGAGTTTGGAGTCAGAAAGGAAAAGTCGGACAAGTTAACACAAAAGATATCGTCTCCGCGTTTGGGAAGCTGTGAGAAATGCGACTTTTAGTATAAAATGTAGAAAATTACAACGTCTTGCAACAAGAATAAAGTTATATCAAATATATAACCTATAATTGTTTGGTTTGCTTCGGAGGGAGATGAACTTGAATGATGAGAAAAGACGAATGCACAACAGAGTAAGGTATGTTATTTGCTTGTGCGCAACACAGACTTAATGTTAATGAACTGTTTTATTATATATGAAACATCCACACATACATACAACAATAGAAGAACATTTTAACCACTAGACATCACACACTGTATATATCATAACGTTAAAGAGGCATCAGTTATATAGACCCTGTTTATATACCGTCCGGCCAATACGACAATATATTTTTTTAATTTGGTGTTCAATTTGTTGGAGATTAGCGTGCATCCAAACTGACATCTTTAAATTATCTGTTCAGCGAGTTGCACAGATTTCTATATATTTGCAACAGGGCGTAGGGAGGTTAGGGGGAAAATAAATAAATAAATAAACAAACGATATTCTTAAGAGATGTACAGTCCATCTCCACGTTTATCAATATCAATATTATTTCGTTCTTAAATGTGACCGACTGACTAACAAACAGGACGTTTTATTTTAGATATATGGACCCATATATAACAAGATACGGTTATTAAATCTGAACGTTTAGTGATGAAAATACTATTTGAAATTTTAATGTGACAGACTTAAAAATGCTACTTTAAACCTAAACTGTGACAGTCTAACTGATGAACAGAGCATGTCATAAAAATTTCTTTGGCGCATATAAAGTAAAGGTACGTCCATTCAATCTAAACTTTTAACGATGAAAATACAATTTGACACTGAATTATGACAGACCAACGAAAAATGCTACTTTAAACCTAAATGTGACAAATCAACAGATGGACAGAGCATGCTATAGAAATTTCTAGGACGCATCTAAAGTAAGATGTCCATTCAAACTGAACGTTTAGCGATGAAAATATTATTTGAAACTTAAATGTGAAAGACCAACGAAAAATGCTATTTTAAACCTAAAATGTGACAGACCAACTGATGGACAGATTATGTCATAAGTTTCTTGGACGCATCTAAAGTAAGATCCGTCCATTCAATCTGACCGTTTAGTCATAGAAAATACTATTTAAAACTGAAGTGTAACAGACCAACGAAAAATGCTTCTTAAAACTTCAGCACGACAGACCACATGACAAACAGATGCTTGACGTATCTACAATAAGATGATTCCATCAATCACTCGCATTTACAATGCAAATGTTATTTCAAATTAAATTGTGACAGACTAAGTGACCGACATAGCCGCTCACATTTGGGGATGTTCTGCTCAGAGCCGTCTTTCTTATCTTGACAGAGTACAAAATCAACTTCACAATCTAGTGAGTATTGAATTCGTTTTCTACATCCCCTTCCTCACAGAAAAAAAAAAACGTTGCTTTACTTTTTCTACCCTATCGTTGTTTGTATGAAAGGTGCTCGACTGAGCCCCAAGCTTTTGTTCCTCCTGATAAGACATTCACAGCAAGAACTCATCTTATTACTTTAATTGCAAGGAACCTTTTTCTTCCTCTGTATTCCTAACATCAAACGGAACTTCCATGAACATAGTTTCTTTCCAAGAACTTCCCATCTGTGAGACACACGGTCACGGAACAGCTTCCCTGCAGACTACAACATGGTCGTCTTCAAATCCAATGCCAACAAATATGCGTGTCATAAACCGTTGCCACAAGTAATTGAACTTTGTTGATTTCATTAATCGTTTTCATTCCTCTCACAGTATTATTCATCTCATTAATCCTTATCCTCGAGTGGCTTTTGGCCTTGATTAGTGGTAACTCGTTAATAAAAGAAATACAGTGCCATGGCACGTGTGATAAGAATGCCTATTCTAAAACCATGTTAATTCAATCTAGACGATTAGCAAAGAAAACATGATTTCAAACTAAAATGTTGGTGAAGAGAGACTCTTATAACTGTTATGCTATTAGCTTCCCGGAAAACATCGGTTAGTCTTTCTGATATTTGATTATGATGATTATTGTTGTTTAAAAAGAAAAAAAAATGTTATCGATGTGAAAAGTTATGTTTTAGAAGAATAAACATATTTACATTAAATAGTAATGTAACTAGATGGAGTAAATGTCATCCTGATATGTTATTCACCAAGAATGTTAGAATGTAAACAAAGATACGTGACAAAAACCCAGCAAGGGTCTTTAGCCTACGCATAGTGAGTGCATAATTAGCTTTAAATTACACGTAGAAAGCAGAGAGTTAGATTGGACGGTCTGTAACTGAGAGTCATGAGGTAGAGACAGACGAATGGCAATCATGGAAGTACTGGACTGAGTAATTGAAAATTGAACATATCTAATTGGGAAAAGAAAATGGCATGTCACCTCGGAATCAACAACTCGCGACCACAATAAATGTAAATATGAAACAACTTGGTTGTGATTCAAGGTGTGTCGTTCTTAAATAGTAATATAACTTGACGGATGAAATGTGATTCTGATATGTTTTCACTAAGAATGTTAGAACATAAACAAAGATACGTGAGAAATGGTAGATCATCCGATTTGTGTCTTGGTTATGTGGAGTTGATGACGTAATAAATGTTAGATTTACATGTAGGAAGGTAGTTAAGTCAGTCTTTAATGGCACCAAGCAGGGGAAGTCGATAATTAACATGTAGAACTAAAGACCAACGTGCCCTTTTCAATGGGGGAAGCATCGGAAAACAAAGATTGTGAATACAAGCAAGAATTCTGCTATAAGAATCTTCATATTACAGTTTTTTCCAAGGATTCATCAACGCAAGATCAACCAGATAGAAGGTATGTTTGCCTATTCTCTGATGAACATCCCATAAAATTGTGTCTGTACTTTTATTGTTGTTATATATGTACACGCACACATACACAAAAATAGACTGTTATAAATATACACATAACTTTGAACGATCACACGAAATACATGAACACAAATAAACAGCACGTCAACAGTAAATAGAGGCTCTTTTATACACACGTTATATACACATTCTATAGACATACAGTACATATGTTACAAGAAAGGTTCCCCTTCTCTTGTAAGTAAGAAAAACATTAGATAAGTGAAAATGAGATTAGTATAGATCGAGATTCGAACCTTGTAAGCAAGGTTCAGAAATTGATTCAGAAAGGAATTTCGCATTGTTCAGTTTCACATAAAATAGTTTAGATATGTTGTTGTAAAAGCAATTTTAATTGTTCAATTTTTTTTCTTGTAAGCAAGGTTCAGAAATTGATTCAGAAAGGAATTTCGCATTGTTCAGTTTCACATAAAATAGTTTAGATATGTTGTTGTAAAAGCAATTTTAATTGTTCAATTCTTTTTATGAAAACTATCAAAACAAGGTCATCGAGAAAAACGAACAATAGCAAATTAAAAACATATTGAAAAATAAGTTAGGTCGAAAAATAGGTTAGTGAGAATTCTTTATTTGCATAAGTGTGTTTTGGAAATGTATGTTTAAGCCATGTGAGTTCCCCACGTGAGTGGATCACGTTGTAGAGCCATACATGACGTCATAGCAAAAATGAATTCTAAATATAGGAGCTAGAGTCAAATATCAGTTAGAGAGAGATGAAAATCGGAGGCAGTCGAGTCTGGATCGAAGTCAGCACAGAGCTAGACAGAGCTGGCATGAGGAGGGTCCCCTTTAGAAGCGAAGGGTTAGAACATTAAACATGTAGAAACAACTTTGAATTCCTGGATGTCATCATCATTTCGACCGGTTAAATGGAATAAAAGAACATCATCATATTTTTGTAACTGCCGTCTTCGTGTCGTCATTCAACTAAATTGAAGGTAATGTGAAAGCATCGTAATTAACGAACTTTATATAACCCATCCTAAGTAATGTGCCTCTCCATCATAAGTAATGACTGTCCCCTCTTCGGTGTTAAAAGAACTGATCACCCCTTCCTCCTTTCTAATATATGTTATAAAAAGAAACACACCAGAACAGTATGTCTCTCTTTTCTCTCCCTCATCATCATCGATATCGTGTATTACATATCCCCGCCTCTCTCCAATATGGACACCCAACTATACAACACATATACCCTCCGACCGGCTATCCAACATAACCACGTTTCGATATAAAGGTCCTAAAATGGGGTACCGTTTCCACATCTGGAGAGAAACTTTTCTACCTTGATAGGGTTCAAAACCGGCTACGAAACCAAGTAGGCGATGTCCTTTTCTCCTCCCTGCAATCTCTTTCCCATAGAAAAGACGTTGCGAGTCTATCTATGGTCTATCGTTATTTTCATGGCAAGTGCTCGACTGAATTTATGATCCTCCCTGCAACCCCTTGAAAACAAACACTAGCCTAGTTAGAAGCACTGTCGATAATTTCCTCTACTCTCTATCTGCGCCTAAAACTAAACGAAAATTCCATAAACAAAACCTCTTTTCTAGAATTCCCGAGATATGGAACTCTATACTGCAGGACTACTTAGGTAGGATTGAAACCTCTCTCAATGTTCGCATAGAGCTGTAGAGATTCAATGCATTTATCCACTGTGCCACGGCCCAGAAGGTAGTGAGACAACAAGGTGGTGAGAAAGTAATAATTATTGGGGATCAGTTACAAAACTCAGTATTCCTATCCCGTTGCAGGTAATCACCTGAAGAAGGCCAGAGGATGAGTTGGCCGAAACGTGGTGAAGCAACAATAACTATGAAATGAGGATAACAGTCCGAAAAAAAAAATGAATACACAAACAAGTTCTTGTTGAGTCATCCTCGTGAATAAACAAATTCTATCCAATTTTTACTACTACAGATCATTAGGGTGTTGTCTTACCGACCACCCGATACGCATTAATGCTTATTTCCGAGTGGCCTTCAGGCCTTGATAGGTAGTGACTCCCATGTAAAAAAACACACAAAAAAAACACAAAAAAAACAAACAAACAAAAATAATAACAAAACAATAAACGGTTGACTGACCGACAAAGCCTCTTTGAGGGATGCGAAGATGCGTCGGAAAAGGATTGCGGTTCGAAATTGAATGCAAACGAGCGCACATTTGAAAGATTTATTCATAACGTTTATTCCCCAATTTTTTATGGTCATATGCACGTATGACGTGCAATGGCATCTGCTCGTGGCTCTGCCGGGACAGGACCTTCGTTTTATAAGCTGTAACGTGATTAGAATTTTTTTTTTTTTTATCTTCTTATAGATGTGTAGATATATATTTTTTTATTTATTTTCAGTGTATATTTTATTGTATATCTATTCCATCATACGTCTATCTATCTATCTATCTATCTATCTATCTATCTATCTATCTATCTATCTATCTATCATTATACTAAATCAACGTATATATATATATATATATATATATATATATATATTTCATTTAATCACATAAATTAATATACAAACATATCATTTTATGCTTGAATTGTCAGTATTTACTTCAACAGTGCTCGATACATACGTAGAGCAAGGTAGTAAGTTATGAAAATATATATAACAATATAACATGACAAAAATAAAACACAAAGGACAAAAACGTAACTAGTAGAAATAATAATAATAATAATAATAATAATAATAATAATAATACACTAAACCTTAACAACAACAACAACAATAGAAATAAAAATAAGAATATTAATAATGAACAAAATAAATGCAACTGTGGATCCCACACACTCTGCCCACTTCAAAATAAATGTCTAACAAAAAGCACAGTTTACCAGGCTACAATATTTGTCAACAAAAACCCAAATAACAAGGAATGTTACGTAGGTATGACTTCTTTAGATGCCAAAACAGATATTATGACCATAAAAGTACGTTGAAAAACAAAGAACACAGAATGAAAACAGCACTAGCAAACCAATACTGGGAACTTAAAGAAAGTGGACGTTCGCCGATAGTCGGATGGAAAATAGTAAAACAAGCAAGTACATGTAGGGACCTAGACTATCCATGTAGATTATGTTTGAATGAAAAATGCGCTATCCTATTCTTTAAAGAACTCCAACATCTATTAAAATGTAGGAGAGAAATAGCGAACAACTGTGTGCACAGGATACACTTTACTCTAGGATAACTGTACGAAATAATATTAAAACTGACAATAACAATAGAAAATAAATAAATAAAATATAAAAATAAAATAAAACAAATATACATATTCATAAATAATTATATATATATATACACACGCGCACACACACACACACACACACACACACACACACACACACACACACACACACACATATATATATTCAAGCAAATATTATTAAATACAACGGAGACTTTTTTTCTTATAATTCTTTTTTTTTAATTTTTCAATTTTTCGTATTGTCTTTTTTGTTTCAAAATCAAAAATATTAATAAAGGATCCATACATGTTGCTGTTACGAGCGCTTTCGATTCGTCCATGAATCATCATCAGGTGTTAAAAATACAGGATTGCGAAAATGAGGATTGAAAATGAAAACTAAAATATATATAGTCAGTGATGAGTTAAAATAAAAGTCGATTAAGAATAAAAGTCGATTAAAAATTCGAGTGTTAAAACCAGCAAGTTCGTAGACACCATGTACGAAGTCCGTCCAACACGGACTACGCAAGACATTTCAGAACGTTACTACTTTTTTGAAATGCAATGTCATTTATATTAGGTTGAAGAGTTCTAATGTACGACGCTTCAAGAATCTTTAATTTTTTTACATTATTTTCCCGTTGTATAATTTTTGTGTTGTCAACGAGGACCTTTCTAACATTGGAGGGGGGGCAGCTATGTTCTTTTTTTAAATGTTTGTAAATCGCGCTTGTGTCGTTAAGGTGCATAGTTATTCGCCGGGACAACGTTGTTGTTGTATGCCCAATGTATGTATTATTTTTGGAGTTACATTCTCCAATAGAGCATTTAAATTTATACACTACATTGGTTTGTTCCAACGCTTTTATCGCCGGTGAAGAGTTGTTTTTAACCACAAGGTTTTGTGTTCGAAATTTCCTATAATAGATAATAAATTTAATTTTAAAATTACTATCAACAGGCGTCAAGTATCTTCGTATAATATTTTTTATTGCATTTTCTTCGATTCTGAAATTAGGCGTCATTTGATTTTGGTAAAATATATTAATGGGGTTTGCATTGCGGTGTTGGCTAACGTTATTATTCTGGTTATCGGAAGATTATAGCATTTTTTTTATTTGTTCATCAACAATGTAATTGGGGAAATGATTATTGATGAGTACTTGTTTAATGTTTTTTATTTCAATTAGCAGTGCTTTTTTTGTGGAGGATATCATTTTAGCGCGATTTAGTAAATTGTTTATTATGGCTATTTTGTACCTTTGTGGACACTCACTTTTAAAGTTCAGGAGGCTAGAGTTTATGCTAGTTGGTTTTTTATATACAGATGTATTACAAGTGTTATTAGACGTATCAATAAGGACATCAAGAAATGGAATTTTATTGTTATTATTTAACTCTACTGTGAATTTTAAAATACATCGTACATTAGAACTCTTCAACCTAATATAAATGACATTGCATTTCAAAAAAGTAGTAACGTTCTGAAATGTCTTGCGTAGTCCGTGTTGGACGGACTTCGTACATGGTGTCTACGAACTTGCTGGTTTTAACACTCGAATTTTTAATCGACTTTTATTCTTAATCGACTTTTATTTTAACTCATCACTGACTATATATATTTTAGTTTTCATTTTCAATCCTCATTTTCGCAATCCTGTATTTTTAACACCTGATGATGATTCATGGACGAATCGAAAGCGCTCGTAACAGCAACATGTATGGATCCTTTATTAATAATTTTGATTTTGAAACAAAAAAGACAATACGAAAAATTGAAAAATTAAAAAAAAGAATTATAAGAAAAAAAGTCTCCGTTGTATTTAATAATATTTGCTTGAATGAAAAAATGCTGCCTAAATATATATATATATATATATATATATATATATATATATATATATATATATATATATATATATAACTAGCATAATATCCGAAATATAGACTAAAACACACGCAAAAGAACATGTCTACTTACACTTAGGTTGAAAGTGGGTCAGCTTACTACAACAAAGGGTATCATCCCTTCCCATAAACACACACAAAGGAGATGGGCGAACCTGAGGACAACTATTCCTTTGTCTTGTAAGTGCCCGCCCATTGGCTGATTAGGATGGACGCGGCGGCAACTAGAAAGCTGATTGGCTAACTAGAAAAAAAAGTGTTTGATTAGTGTCTACAATTCTTTTTCTTTTACTGTTTTTTTTTTTTTTACCCCAAACAAGGCACAGTGCTACTTGGATGTAAACGGCTACTACTTGGGACATAATTTGCAGGGGTACTATGTAAGGAGTTGAACAGAAAGATGTCAGTTTACATTACACTTGAACTTCTGCATGTCAGTACAGTCAGGGAAGCAGAAACCCGGAGAGGAATTCCAAAGTCTAGCAGTCCTAGGGAAGAAACTATTAGAGTAGACGGCTTTATTACATCTGGAGATTTCTACTGTGTAGGGGTGGGATTTTGCTGCTTGTCGGGTTTGTGGGGGGGTATTTGCGTCGAAGGGGTACAAGGGCTTGTAGTTTGTCGGAGCACAAACCATTGAACTCTGGTTAGATATGAGAGATTAGTAGCAGATGCACCAGCCCAAATTTGGCAACAATGCTCCATGCATGGACGAATGGTGGCCTTATAGAGGTACAGGATACTCTTAGACGTAACTAACTAACCCTCTAGAGGCCAACCTCCTTGCAGCAGCCTTGGCAATGGACTTAATGTATCTGTTCCAAATTATGTTCCCGTGAATGTTAAGCCGATGAGTTTGAACGAAGTACTTTCAGGTAATATATCATTAGCCATAGCATTGAATGTTACCATCCATTTTTGTCCCCATTCCACTACAGGCTGGAGGGCTTCCTTTAGGATTTCCACCATTGCCTTGGATATGTGTTCATTCGTTTTTCCCCCATGTTTGTTATAGAGCGTGGTGTCGTCAGCAAATATACCCATCTCCAAGACAATTTTATCAGGAAGGTTGTTTATGAATATCAGGAATAATAAAGGTCCAAAGATCGGCCCTTGAGGTACATCTGCATTTATATCATATTGTTTTGACGTACGACCATCGAGGACAACCTGTATTCTTCTCTTATTTAAGAAGGATTTAATTATGTTAAGTATTCGTCCAGTAATACCATAGGATCTGATATTCATGAGAAGACTATCGTGCCATACCCAGTCAAATGCCTTAGATATATCTAGGGCTACTGCTTTAGCCTCCCCTGCTTTTCCAGTACATGGTATATATGTTCAGAGATTACAGTTAGGATATCTGCTGTAGAACAGGCTTGCCTAAATCCATACTATTGGTTTGGTAGAAGTTTAGCAGCTGTGAGGTGGTGGACTAGAGCTTGATTAATTATGGACACAAATATTTTGGCGATAAGTGGGAGGAGGTTGATAGGGCAATAATTGAATAGTTGCATATTTTTGCTAGTGCCTATAAAGTTCTATAGTTGCTGGCAGCATCCATTCTTACGAAGATTCGATAAGCCGACGCGGCAAAGGATAAACTGTAAAACTGTCTTCAGGCATTCTATCAAATGAATCATGTAACTTAGTTTGGAAAAAAAGTCACAATTTGTCAATTAAACATTTTGTTGAAGCGATTTCCTTCGAATGTTTAAATATTGTCCGGCTTGTTTCTATAATTTAATTATAACGGCCTGCCCCTATGAAAGATTTGACAAATGGCCCGTAAATAAAGCTGGCGTGCCATCAAGTTCTGTGTATGTATGAAGCCGGCGCAAAATTAATGGTTCCGATACAAGTTTATTAGTCAAAGTAAGCAGCATTTAGAATTTTACGCAATGTTTCTAACGATTTGACAGTAAATTTTATTCTCGATCGCAACAGAAGATAAACTCGGTTTGCAAGAGTTTATGACGTTACTCTCGCTACGTTGTTACGAAGTATGTCTCCTTTGTGTTTAGTTTAAGGTTGTATCCCTGATGAGGGGGTGATAATAGACATGGTTCGATGCTGATTAGAAAGAATTATTCGTATTATTAGGATTTGTCGGCCTACTATTATCACCTTCAATGTCATTTTCACAACGTTTCGGTCGATGTAACTTCCGACTTTCTTCGGGTGTATCTTGTCGAACTCGGGAATGATTCTGTATGAAGTGATGGTTATTCTTTCTACGTTTCTGAATTTTGAAAATGAGAATTGGTTATTCATATTATTTGGATTCTTCGGACTATTGTTCTCATCTTCAGAGTCATTTTCACAACGTTTCGGTCGATGTCACTTCTGAGCTTTTTCAGGTGTATCATGTCGAACTCGGGAATCTTTCTGTGGAAAGTGATGGTTATTTGTATTATTTGGATTTTTCGGACTACTGTTCTCATTTTAAGTGTTATTTTTACAACATTTCAGTCGAGGTAACTATCGAACTTCTTCAGGGGTATCTTGTCGAACTTGAAATCTTCCTATCGAACTCGGGAATCTGCACAGAATTACGAATGGAACCCTTTATTTAGTCCACGTTTGTGGCAATAGCGAGTCGAGGCATGTGCCGTTGGGAAAATTTGAAAAGCCCACGTGGCAGCAACTAGACTTGAGAAAATGTGTCCACATGGGACGAAAAAAAAAAGCATGTGTTTGACACCACAGAGTCTTGTTAACCACATGCATGGCAAACGAAGAGACTTATATAACTAAAATGCGGACATAGTTTGGAAAGTACCATGAATAAATGCCCTTTATTTCACCCCCCCCCCAAAAAAAAAAAACTGAATAGAATTTCTTTCCTTCTTTTGTTCCTTTGAAAAACCTTTGTACACAACGTCTGGTCCGTATCCACATGTAACTATAAACGTTACATTACAACACTATTCAGAACACATTCTTGTAAAGGATTAATTTAACACATTCGTTTCCAACCAAAGCAAGATGGGGTACGTGAGCCAGAAAGAGAAAGGGGGAGAGAGAAAAATCAAAGAAAGAAAAAGAAAGATAAAGCAAGAGAGAGAAAGAAAGATAAAGTGTGTGTGTGTGTGTGTGTGTGTGTGTGTGTGTGAGAGAGAGAGAGAGAGAGGGCAATGTTTACATAATGTTGTATAATTGATAAAGGGGTACAACAGACAATGGCAAGAATAATGAACACGATGGTATAAGGAACAACGAAAGGTTTATTGCAGTAGAGGGTACAACAATAATCCAGAGACAGACATTAGTAAACAATACTTAAAGCAAAACGTTGCGAATCTGTCTCTACTTTATCGCTATTGTAATGGCAAGCGCTTGTCTGAGTTCCAATCTATGGACCCCCTCCCCCTGGCCTGACTTTCACGAAAAACACTCGTCTGGTTGAAACAACTATCAATAATTTCCCCCACTCTTTATTTGTGCCTAAAACTAAACATAGATTCCATGAACAAAGCTTCTTTCCAACTTACTACAATATGGTTGTCTTCAAGTCTAACGTGAACAAATTCTTGATGAGCCATTCCCTTAAGTAATCTAATTTACTAAATTTTCACTACTAACGATTACTACGACATTTTTCCATTGACTACTGTACACTCATTAACCCTTATCCTCGAGTGGCCACCGGGCCTTCATAAGTGGTGACTCCTTTGTAAAAAAAAAGAAGAAAAAACAAGGTATCGTCATTCGATGCTTTCTCTATAATAAGTCTATCTAAGAAAAAAGTGCTTGCAGGCTACTTCATTATATCAAAGACAAGGTCGAGTGACACTGAATCTGTTTAAAAGTGTATCCAATGTAGTTTCTAACTTTATGTCGAACACATAGAAATATTCCTTTAATTACTAGACTAGCAGGTCGCCCGACGTTGCCGATCATAAAATACGATTAAATATGATATTTTAATCTATACAGATTTCGTATTTATCTTAATAAAGCTGATTCTCTATTGATTCTTATATTGTATGTAATGAAACGGTGCACTCCCTTATGGGCGTGTGTGAGAAAATCAGCAGCAGCCGTAGGATAGCTGGCTAGCAAAAATAGCAGCAACAGCCATTAATGCATGTATGCAAATTGGCAAGTGTGCACGTGCAGAGGAAGAGGAATGAGAGAAAAAGAAAACGAAAAAAAGAACAGAACATGGTCAAGCAGAAGAAGCAAAGTGTGTGCCGGGAAAGATGGACATGTGAAGTCGAAAGTGAGAAAGTGGTGGCTAGGGTCGCATAAAGTGGCGGGGAGAGAGACTTTTAAAAAGCACTAGTTATATGGGAGAGCGTTATAAAACAGATGTGTGCGCAAAAAGACTTTTGAAAGATAATGAAATGCGTTGTTGTTGGAAGAACCACGAATAAATGCATTTCATTTTCATTTTTAAAAAAGTGCTGAGTCGGATTTTTATTTCTTTACTTTTTTATTTGTTTGTTCTTTTGTGACAGTACTGGACAACGTGTGGGTCCGAGACGTTTGAAATATAATGATACAGTTAAAAGTGATGAACGCTTAACATGCAATTCTCTATCTGTATAACCGCCAAGTACGTCCAAGGATGGAGTACTGCTGCCATATCTGGGCAGGAGCTGCTAAAAACAGCCTATCCTGCCTTGACAGAGTACAAAATAGACTTCGTGGTTTAGTGGGGGATGCCCTTTTCTCTTCCCTGCAACCTCTCTCCCACAGAAGAGACGTTGCTAGCCTGTCTTTGTTTTATCGTTATTTCCATGGCAGGTGCTCGTCTGAGCTCCAATCTCTGGTCCCCCCATTCGCCAATCTTTCATGAGAAACACCCGTCTGGCTGAAACTACTGTCAATAATTTTCCCCATTCTTTATTTGTGCCTAAATTCAAACGTAGATTCCATGAGCAAAGCTTATTTCTTAGAACTGCACGCCAGTGGAACTCTCTGCCGCTTGCCTGTTTCCCACCTGACTACAACTTGGACGTCTTCAAGTCCAACATAACAAACTCCTGACAAACCGCCCCCTTAAGTAAGACACTCTATCAAAACCCCCAATACTAATGATTACTACAATACTATCTCATTGATTACTGTACACGCAATAACCCTTATCCCTGAGTGGCCCTCGGGCCTTGATAAGTGGTGACCCCCATGTAAAAAAAAATGTACCCAAAATATAGTAGTTATTTCAAAAGTAAAAAATGACTTGTGTATAATCAGCTAGCATTGAAGACAAACATATAGCCTTCCAGCCTTATTCATTACCATTTGCACTATGTCCTTACGCATATAAAATCTTTATTAAAATAAAGTCATAAAAGCTACAAATGTATATTTGTGCATGCGTACAAGAGTACTTTAAATAGTCTTAAGCCTGTCAAGTTCCAATTTTGACCCCTTAGAAGCTATTTTTCACCAGCTAAAAACCAAACTGAATTTCATTGATTGAGATTGTCGGACTGACTTCCTCATCTTGTTTGTTATCGTCACAACGTTTCGGCCGTTTTTGCTTGTTTGTAATATACCGAATTTTACTGGGTTTGTATAATTCAGTAAATTTTCATATACCAATAAATTTTAAGCCAAAGAGAGATCACTTAAATTGTAAGCTAAAAAATTATCATAATTTATAATTGAGCTTTCATATACTGTATTAACAAAGCCAAGACTTCAAAAAAAGAATTGATAGCAATAAAAAGTGTATTTCATTGTTAGTTACAATTGTTTCAAAACTAATTGGACAATTTCAAACATTATGGCGTTTGAAAATTTTCACATAACCAGCCTTTCTTCAGACTTGAATAGAAAACACTTAAACAATAGAACATTATGTAAAGACATTTCCCTTAAAGGAAATAAAGCATGCGAAAACATTTATCCCGGACGCATCTTTGTCAGGAGCTTATTTAAATTCTTATATATCTCCTAATTTTCGTATCACTATTTAAAACCTGTCATAAGAACTTACCACAAAAGCCTGTAGCCATTTAATATCTTTTAATAATACTATTTGTTTATTTCTTAAATTAGATTTGTATATTTCTTTATGTCACATAATTTATTTAAAATTTGTTTTTTAGAATTTTATTTTTATATTTATAATATGGCCAGATCAACTAAGCTAAAACGTTACGATTATGTTAGTTTCGTATTCAACCTATGCTAGCTTTACAAAAATATCGGCTATCATATTTCTTAGATTTAAGACCAGTTTTAGGTTTATATTTTATTTAATAGGGAAATAAAGACCAACATTACCTTATACTTATTTAATCCTCATTCATCATTCAAGGTTAGATGAGAACGAAAGAGAATAATGGAATAAAAAATAGAATGGGATGCCTAACCTGTGTGTGTGTGTGTGTGTTTGTGTGTGTGTGTGTGTGTGTGTGTGTGTGTGTGTGTGTGTGTGTGTGTGGAAATGCAAAAAACAAAAAAACAAAATACCAAAAAATAACGATTTACTAAACAACGTTTTATTCACTGGATATTTTTCCGGTACAAGGACTCAAGTTTTCCCAGTTGGGAAAACTTGGGTTCTTGTATTTAAAAAAAAATATTTATTTTAAAATTAGATTTACTGCAGAAACCAAACATGCCTTGAGTCTCTATGGTTAATTTCCTTTCCCGGGCAATGCCTGAACACAGGCAACTTAAAAAAAATATCTATATTTGAAAAATAGATTTACTGCAAAACCAAAGATGCCCGGAATCTCTTTGGCTAATCTCCTTTTCCGGGCAACGCCTGGGCACGGGCAACTAGTTTATAAATATTTTTTAAAAAGTATTTATTTTATTTAATATTAGATTTAATGTAACAATTAAAGATGGCCGGAATCTCTTTGGTTAATTTCCTTTTCCGGGCAACGCCAGACACGGGCAACTAGTTTATAAATATTTTTAAAAAATGTTTATTTTAAAATTAGATTTATTGCAGAAACCAAAGATGCTCGTTACTGTAAAAATCTTCCAGGGTTTATTCAAAGAAGGCGGCGTAGTTATTTCTGTCAATGAAAAATCCTCCCACCTCCTATTAATGTCAGTAAGAAATAAAGTTGGCCACCGCTAGATTAAAGTGTAGCTATCAATTGTAAGAACAACATCACGATAGTGTGGCAATCTCCAGAGTTATGAAGTTGTTTGTTGAGTTAATTTCGATTATCCGACTCCTCTTTTGTTGGCTGAAAAATTGGAAGGATATAATTTGTTATCAAAACAATTTTATGAACTTCTGCAATAAAAATGCAATAAACTCGGAGCAGCTTGTCGACTTTTACATTTTATGGGCTGAATCATCTTCAGAATTTTGTGAGGTTCATTGATTGCTGTCATCATTTTTTTGCCTGTGTCCATGCACACCTGCATGCGGCTTCGGTTGTCAGACTTCAGGTTTAAATAGAATTTTGATTATAAAACCTGCAGATTGAATGGACGCATCTTATTTCAAATGCATATACAGCATAATCTCGTTGGCATACATGTTCCCATTAGATCACCAAGGTTAAGCAACATTGAGCCTGGCCAGTACCAGATGCGCAACTATTTAGTAATCCCTGGTGCAGTATGTAGGAGGATGTCGTTATCTCTCCCTCCAGGAACTGCAGAAACCAAAACAGTATCATTTTCCCTGACGAAATATACATGCAACTGGGGACCGCTCCTGAATTAGATATTCCCATGAAACTTCCCCCTCCAGATGAAGCCAATTTTACTTGCTAAGGCTGACTGCCGCTTCGATATGCAGTATATAGTCAGTAATTGAAATATTATCATTTTTTATCTGTGCCTAAACCTAAATGTGAATTCCATGAACAATTTCTTTTTTAGAACTGCACGCATGTGGAACTCTGTTCTGTTTGCTTGCTTTCCAGCTGACTACAATATCGTCATCTTCAAGTCTAACATAAACAAGTTCTTGATAAGCCATCCCCTTAAGTAATCCAATTTACCAAATTTCTACTACTAACGATTACTATGATATTATCCCATTGACTACTGTACACTCATTAACCCTTATCCTTGAGTGGCCTTCAGGCCTTGATAAGTGATGGCGCCTTTGTAAAAAATAAAGTTTGTAACTTTAAGTCGCACACATAGAAATATTCCCTTAATTACTAGACTAGCAAGCCACCCGGTGTTGCCCAGTTTTAAAATACGCCTAAATAAGATATTTTAATTTATGTAGTCGGTAATTGAAGTATTTTATCTTCATTGCTAAAAGTAAAGACTTGATGGACGCATCTTATTTTAGATGCGTCCAAGTATCTCGGTTTCAATATCTATATGTATAAATACACATTCATTAGTGCATAACACTAAGGGAGGTAATTCAGTATATATTCAAGCTAATGCAAGTGTTATCATTTTCATTATTAAACGTGCAGACTGAACGAATGCATCTTATTTTAAAAGGATCTACATAAAAGGCTGTGTCCATAAGTTGGTCTGTCACGTTTTCATTTCTGGCAGTCTATTGTGTTATATTTAGGGCTATGACAAGAGAATATTCTTATCATTGTCTTGACTCTTGAGTATATATCCGACGCAGTTAGACAATCGAGAACCACATCACTCTATCTAAAAACATATAAGATATTAACTGATATATACTGGAGTCAAAATAATGAAAAGAATATTATCTTGTCATAGCCCTAGTTATATCACAAATGTTATAATCATCTTGACACAGAAAGATAACATAAGATTATGAAAAGTGATGTTGAGCCTGGTCAGTATTAGATGGGTGACCGTTTGGAAATACCAAGTATTGTATACAAAACATGGTCCTAGTGATATGATAAGTCGATAGCCACCTACCAATCTGCCGCATTTAGGTTTGAAATGGGATATTTAAATTGTGTCCATTGATCTGTAATGAAACACGTTCATCAAGTCTGTTGCCAAGGTCGCTGGAAAGATGGTGGGATCCTTCTACCTCTCCAGAAGATATCTCACTACTGATGCAATTCTCTATCTATATAAAAGCCAAGTACGTCCAAGGATGGAGTACTGCTGCCATATCTGGACAGGAGCTGCTAAAAACAGCCTATCCTGCCTTGACAGAGTACAAAATAGACTTCGTGGCTTAGTGGGAGATGCCCTTTTCTCTACCCTGGAACCTCTCTCCCATAGAAGAGACGTTGTGAGCCTATCCTTGTTTTATCGTTATTTCCATGGCAGGTGCTCGTCCGAACTCCAATCTCTGGTCCCTCCTCGCCAATCTTTCACGAAAAACACCCGTTTAGCTGAATCCACTGTGAAAAATTTCCCCCACTCTTTATCTGTGCCTAAATCAAGACGTGGATTCCATGAACAAAGCTTCTTTCTTAGAACTGCACGCCTGTGGAACTCTGTTCCGTCTGCCTGCTTCCCACCTGACTACAACTTGGATGTGTTCAAGTCCAACGTTAACAAATTCCTAATGAACCGCCCCCTTAAGTAAACACTTCATCAAATCTCCACACTAACGTACTGTACTTGCAATAACCCTTATCCCTGAGTGGCTTCCGGGCCTTGATAAGTGGTGACCACCGTATAAAAAAAACCAAAAAAAAACCCCATCTTTATAAATAAATCTTTTCGTCTGTTGTTTGGTCAGCATGTCTGTAACGCTTAAATTTTAAATGGACGAAGCTTACAAATAGATCCATTCTTATATTTTCATACATACATGTTGTTTGTCTTAATCATGGAGTATTGTTGCCACACCTGGGCTGGTGCATCTATCACTAGTTTCTCCCTCTTGGATAGGGTCCAAAAAAGATTCTTCAATGTAATAGGTCCCAATTTGTCAACCAGACTCCAATCGCATCACCTCAGTTGCATTCCTGTGTCTGTTTTACAAGTATTTTAATGGAATGTGCTCTGATGAACTCATTGCACTTGTGCCCCCTCAATGTACATATATGCCTGATAAACCCGCTTAGCAACAAAATCTCACCCCTTCACTGTTGAGATTTCTAAATGCCAGAAAGCTTTCTATCCTAATAGCTTCTTCCCTCGAACAGCTAGAATTTGTAATTCTCTTCCTGCTACCTGCTTCCCTGACTGTACTGATATGCAGAAGTTCAAATGTAACGTAAACCAACAGCTTTATATTTCTTAGGCATGGTACCAATTAGTAGCCCCTTACGCCCAAGTGACGATATGCCTTGTTTGGGGTGAAGGTGAGTTAAAAAAAAAAAAATTATGTTTGATGGCGCCTATTTGTTAAGCATTCATTTTTTTTTTTGCTTCGATGCAGAAACTATTCCGCCATTTTAATAAAGCGCATCTAAATAAAGTTTTTTGAGGCTTGTTTATTCCGTTGAATTAATATTTCATTTGTAATTAAAAAAAAAACAAGATTATTTTTCTCATTTTTGCATACCACCCTCCCCCCGGCTCGTTAAATCATATTGGAAGCTAATGCGTTTATATTAAAACAACTAGCAGGAAGACCCAACGTTGCTCTGGATTGAACAAAGATCACTATTATGTACATTTTCACTATGCTCATAATACTATATCACCTTTTTTTTGTCTTTACTATCCCCCCCCACTTTTCACTCCGTAATCTAGTCAGAAGAATCTGAAGTGTTAAAAAACACTCGAAATTAGTGTCCCTCAATTGGTGTTTAAATTTAATTAAAATTGGACATATATATTTCAAATCTCGGCCCTCATAGCTCCCTCAGGTTACGAAGGCACTTAAATATTCAGGACCACTTCCATTGTCTTCCTCTGAGAATTTTATATATATGATTTAAATTTCATAAAAATAGGAAATATCTTATGCTCTTATAGCAACTTTAAGGATGCATGTAACGATTCGGGAACATTTCCATTTTTTTGTTCAGTAAAATTTTGCATAAGAATATAATTTTAGATTTTATGTAGATTTTCCAACCTTTCTTTTTATAGAGAACCTCTTACTTTCCTTATTTTGTCCTTTAGTGCTCACATTCCGGGAGCGATGTTTCTGACAAAGAGGGAAGAATTGCTGTTTTCTGGGTCAAAATCTATTCCATCTAACACTACTCATTGGCAAGTTTTTAACCTTGAAGTATTATTTTTAGCTTCTTACATCAAGTGGCTTCATGCCTTGTTTGGAGCGATTTCCATAAAAAAAGAATACATTGTATAACACACATACACACAGGCATTGAATTTTATATAAAGAGAAGATGACGATAAAACGTCAAAATAGTACTTTTCTTTCATTTATATATATATATATATATATATATATATATATATATATATATATATATATATATAATTTGCCTAGGAGCAGTTAGATGATGATGTCTTTGTGATTCCCGGAGCTGACATCTCGATTGTATGCTCTAAAGATGGAAGTATAAGTCCTAGTACTGAGGAATATGAAAAAAGAAAATAATTTGAATATGATTAGATGTTTACCTAATTTGGGTGCCCTGCTCCTCTCTCTCTCTCTCTGCAACGCTGCTAAGGAGTCACCACTCACCAAGGCCAAAATCTATCCAAGGATAATGATTGATGAGATGGATAGATTGTCTTTTTACTGATTAAGAATATTATGAGAGGATTGAAAATGCTGGAACGAACAAACTGTTGATGGTTTATGATAAGTCTTTGTTAAAATTTGATTTGAAGATGACCGTGTGGTTGTGTGGTTGTCTGCAGGGAAGCAGTACCGTTGCAAAAGACATAAAGGCATTTTCTCATGTAAATCACATGCATAACAGATGTTAAGTGCACGGAAGAAGTTATTTGCTAGTATATAGGCATTAATTATCTACACTGAAATGATTTTAGCTTTTCTTCCAAACTTTTCCAGGCTAAAATCATTTCAGTGTAGATAATTAGGTACTATGGCAAGTATATATATAGATATTAAGAGAGAATGTTGCCTTCGGCGTGCTTCTTTCATGAGCGTCTTATCCATGAAAAACTGTTCAGACTAGATTCTGGAGCCGACCGGCTAATAACATACATAGTCATCATTAAAGCAATACATAAATTACAAAATACATTGAAATTTAAAGTGGTGCTTATGTACTTATGTTACCGTGCTATTTTTGAAATTAGTATTTTCAAGTTAAATTGAAGCTTTGCGTTTTTTTTTATTATATTGTTAATAACATAAATAGTTATCATTAAACGAATACATAACATGTTCACGATATACAAATATACTGAGAATACGGCATAATCATGTTGACACACCTGTTCCCGCTGAATCACCGAAGTTAAGTAGCGTTGAGCCTGATCAGTACCAAATGGGTGACCGTTTGGGACTTCCAGGTGCTGTATGTGCTCTCCGCTTATCTCGGCATTGTTTCCAGTCGTCCTGGTCTTCTCCTTGCCACTGGACCCAAACAGTGTTGATTCAGGAGAGGCGTGGTTAGGGATTGCGCGACCCTTGCCTCACAATTACATGCGCAACTGCCTCTACAGGGGGTATCCTTTGTCTTTCGAGACTGAACGGAGGCATCGATACTGAGAATACCCAGTAACCTCGTAACTCTCATTTTGTTCTTTAGTCCTTATATCCTCTGAATGATGTTTCTGACAAAGAGGGAAGAATTGCTGTTTTCTGGGCCAGAATCTATTCCATCTAACCAGTGCCGTAGCTAGAGATGTGCGGGGGGAGACGGTCCGCCTGGGTGACAGCAAAAGAGGAGTGACACAATGTCACCCCAACAAAATTATTTCAGCTAGGCTAAGGTGCAAAAATAGTCTGAAAATAGGATTTATTTATCATATATTATGGAAAGTTTTTAAATTTTTTAATCTTTTCTAAAATGTTAGAAACTCTTACATTTTTTTTTAAAAAATTAGTAACTGAAGAATATTTTTGCCGATTTTTATTGAAAACTTTAAACCCTGTATTTTTTGTAGTTTTTAATTTGAAATCATTTGATGACATTTATTTAATTTTCTTTTAACTGTGAAAAATAATTGGAAAAAGGATTAAGTGGTTTTATATATATTATATGGAAAAACATCTGAAGAAGTTGGTGGGGACAGGATATTTTTATGGACACATAAATCGTAAAATTGCCTTCCCACTAATGAAACAGCTGTAATGGAAAAAAATCCAAGAAATAAACGAAGGTTATAAAAAAAGAAAACGTGAATCTTTGAATTTTCAACAAAATTTTGCACTATATATATATATATATATATATATATATATATAGAGAGAGAGAGAGAGAGAGACATACACATAAAGTGTCGTATCTAAGAGGGGTGGTCCAGGTAACAGCAAAGGAGGGGGTGACAGAATGTCAGTGTGGTGACATATGAGCAGACCAGCCCGGGTGACGTCTACTCTAGCTACGCCAATGCATCTAACACTTATTGTTGGCAAGTTTTTGAGTTTGAAGTAGTTTTTTTTTTTAGTTCTTTACATGAAGTGGTTTAATGCCTTGTCTGGAGCAATTTCCATAAAATATTATGATACTAAACACCTTTTTATTTCTGTGTCCATCCAGTTTTTCCCATGTTATACTTGTGAACTTCTGAAACCATCGGAAACGTTGTCGATGATATTCCTGGAATCATTGGATATTTTGAGTCTTTTAACATCATACCCCCCCCCCGTGTCACCCAGCTAAGATTTGTATTACAGTGGAACCTCTAGATGCGAAATTAATTGGTTCTGGCTTGGCTTTCGTATCTTAAAATTTTTGTATCCTGAAAAACGTTTTAAACGTAAATCGTCTAATCCGTCACGATTCAAATTTATAATCTTACAATTTTTTTTTTTTAGTATTGATATTCATGTTAAAAAATCTTTTTCTTTTTATTTAAAAAGAAAACAAAACTTTGTTATATATGGGTCGTAAAATTACATTCACTAGCAAAAGATCTAGTTAATTTTCATATTCTTTTAAACATTAATTTTAATTAATTCCCTATTAGTTATTTCGGTGTTCTTATGGAATGATCATCTTTAGTTAAATTTTGCCTGGAATTATATTCATGCAGATATTCTACATGATTTATACTTATGTAATATTTGTGTAAAAAAGGTTATAGTAAACACAAACTTCTTTTTATATATATTCATGTATGCATATATATATATATATATATATATATATATATATATCTGTTTAAAAAATTTGCCTACCAAACTCCTCTGTCAGTTTTTGGTCTACAGACATGAAACTTAATATAGAAGGTATTCGAATACATGCGAAAATTTATATTTGGGTTTTAGCTGGAGAAAATCGGTGCAAAAGTGAAAATTAAGAAAATGAAATTTGCCAGGTGAAGTTCGAATGACGGCATTACGAATATGCATGTGTAACGTAATAGCTATTGGTTCATATTTTAATTTTTAGCCTTACAACAAACTTAGCTCAGGCATTATTTCAAAGGAAAAAGTAAATCGTAAGCTAAGCGTTTTTGTTTCGATTCTTGGTAATGGCGCACTGGTCATTTTGTTGAAAACTTTTTAAATCGTTACTATATATTGGGTCCAATATAATATGATAATAAATACGAAATCTACATTAATAAAAATATTGTATTTAAGCGTAATTTGCGAGTGGGCAATGCCGGGAGGCTTGCTAGTTTTATAATAAAGGTAAACTAGAATGAAATAAACGCCAAACAGTACCTAACCTTTTATATCTTCATTTGCTTTTTTATTTTTTTGCTTTTCTTTGATTTCCAAATATAAAGTTTTATCTAATAAAAACGGCTGAGAGATACGACATAATTTCTTAATCATTTTACACTTTAGCTCATAAACTCAATCAAATCTATTGGCACGCAGGTGCGCGCGCAGACGAAAATGATTCAAAGTGAATTTGATTATTCACTTTGTTACAGCTAATTTGCGATTTCGCAGAAAAATAATAACAAACTCCCTTACAAAAATTTCCTTACAAAAAAAAACAAAAAACAAAAAACAACAAAAAAAAAACTCGTCCTTACAAAAATTTCCTTACAGAAATTCTCTTACAAAAACAAAAAAAAAAAAATCGTCCTTACAAAAATTTCCTTACAGAAATTCCCTTACAAAACAAAACAAAAAAAACTCGTCCTTACAAAAATTTCCTTACAAAAATTCCCTTACAAAAAAACAAACAAACAAACAAAAAAAAAAAAACTCGTCCTTACAAAAATTCCAGAGGGTGTACGATAAAAATGAAAACATAAAGTTTTTCTTCAATCTAAATTCTGTAAATGTGGTAATAATTGTAATGCACACAATAATTTTTCAATTTTTAAAATAATTAAAAAAAAATCAAATATTTCAAGAAAATTACTGAAATTTTTTTTAATGGAATAAAACCTCGATTTAAAAAACCGATTTTCGAAGAATTGGATGCCCGAAAAATAGTTTTTCTGATACTCGCACAATGTGTCCTAAAAATGTTTTTCGTTTGCAGGGACAAAAACGTTTCATATCACGTTTCATAAGCTGAAAATTTCGCAAGTTGAGTCATTCGTATTTAGAGGTTCCACTGTATTTGGTTGGTTGTTTTTGTTTTATGGCATATCAACCCTTTTCAAGTTATTTAATGCCTATTCCAAAGATTTTGAAGAAAATTTTTTTAATAGTATATATTTGTTGTTTTCAAGTCGGTTTCTATTTAATCCATAGTTGGGACCCTAACAGGTACTACCACTCCGAATCAGAGTAGACCTGGGAGCAATGGTAATTAAAGGGTGGCTCCACACTCCCCAAAGCCCGCAAGCTGGGGTCTCACCACTGGATATAGTTTAAGGTCATATCCAGGACCCCACTGTATTTGGATTCTTCGGACTACCTGTTCTCATCTTAAGTGTTATTCACACAAGGTTTCAGACGATGTAACCTCCGACTTTCTTCAGTTTGATAATTTGTATTACCGTTCTCAATAACCCGAATAATTCAAATAATGCAAATGAAGAAGGCTGGAGGTTACATCGACTGAAACGTTGTGCGAATAACATTTAAGATGAGAATGGTAGTCTGAATAATCCAAATAATCCAAATTATCAATCCAACCAAGATTTCGATCAAGATAGATATTTGTTATGACGTCATGGTTCTATACAATTTTGGGCGCTTTGTCACTTTGTTGATAAAGTAGATGGTTTTCTTTTTTTTATCCTTCTCTGGTGCCCAGATTAATGAAGGCTGAAGTTATAGAAAGGGCCACAGATTGCCCTAAATTACTTACCCAGGAAGACATCTTGTTTCTATTTTTCCTTCAGACAACTGCTAACCGACCTTGAATACTTCGAATTCCAAAGACATCTTCCACGTCATCCTCCAATGGAACTGTTAAAGTATGATATTTTATCGCATAGTGGTGTCAGCTTCCATTCGAGGTCCATCAATATCTGCCAATCCCCAGCAGAGGTCAGGATATTACAGAGACTAATCTCTCAATAAACTTTGGTTGCTCCCCATCTACGGCAACCAAAATCTGCCAATCCCCAGCAGAGGTCAGGATATTACAGAGACTAATCTCTCAATAAACTTTGGTTGCTCCCCATCTACGGCAACAAAAATCTGCCAATTGCCAGTAAATGCATTTACTCATGGTTCTTCCAAAACAACAAATTTCTTTTTTTTTCCCAAAGTTTTTTTTGCACACACATGTACTTTTTAAAAGTCTCTGTCCTCACCACTTCATTCACTTTCCTAATATTTATTCTTAGATGATTATTTCAAAATGTTACATATTAGCAGTCGTCTAGGCCAGAGTAAATAATTTTTATAATAAATTGTAGCTAAGTACTATGCTGTCAATAACACGGTACAATAATGACAAATGAAAATTGGCTAGTCAGAAACATTTGTCAGTTTAAATGATATTTGGGCTTGACTGAAAATCCGACAAACTTTTGATATATCAACACGTGTGTTCGCATCTATGCAAGCATGCTTTTGTGTTCACTCATGCGAATAATTGCAAGGGCACTCCTCAATTGATTGACTAAATGAGTGAGGAACACGATGGGAGTTACAACCGTATGTGGGGAAAGGCAGAGATGGTAAAATAGCTTCGATTGTTCGATGGTTCGATGGTTCGATGGTTCGATGGTTCGATTGTTTGATGGTTCGATTGTTCGATGGTTCGATGGTTCGATGGTTCGATTGTTCGATGGTTCGATTGTTCGATGGTTCGATGGTTCGATGGTTCGATTGTTCGATTGTTCGATGGTTCGATGGTTCGATGGTTCGATTGTTCGATGGTTCGATGGTTCGATGGTTCGATTGTTCGATGGTTCGATTGTTTGATGGTTCGATTGTTCGATGGTTCGATGGTTCGATGGTTCGATGGTTCGATTGTTCGATGGTTCGATTGTTTGATGGTTCGATTGTTCGATGGTTCGATGGTTCGATGGTTCGGGACAACCATTTTAAATTAATAATCGTGTCCCGAACACAAGATTTATAAACGAATAAGAACAGAACGATTTTTAAACTGCATTCATTCAATTTACGCGCTTAACAATGAAAATGATATTTTCAAACCTAAGCATGGCTGACAAGCACAAATAGTGTGACAAACTTAAGCCTGATAAATGAAAGAAAAACGTATTTAGCATCAGATCGATGGAAATGCTACTGCAAACTTAAGCATGGAAGAATAAAGAGAATGAATTTTCAAAATTAAATGTGACAGAAAAACAAAAGTTCTATTTCCAAATTTAAGCCTCACAGACTAATGAAAATGCATACAAGTTTTTACAAGTATTTTAATCGAATATGTTCTGAAGAACTCATTGCACTTGTGTTTCTTCAATGTATATGTCCCAGACAAACATGCTTAGCAACAAAATCACACCCTTTCACTGTTGAAGTCTCTAAATACCAGAAAGCTTTCTACTTTAATAGTTTCTTTCCTCAAACAGCTAGACTTTGGAATTCCCTTCCTGCTACCTGCTTCCCTGACTGTACTGATATGCAGAAGTTTAAATGTAGCGTAAACCAACATCTTGCTAATTTTTCTTAGGCATGGTCCCAAATTGTAGCTGCTTACGTCCAAGGGACGATATGCCTTGTAAGTGGTGAACATGAGTAGAAGAAAAAAGCAATATTAAAATAGAGGGTGGTGTCATCAGCATAAATGTTAATTTTCTTAATAATGTTCTCTGGAAAGTCATCTCTATAAAGAAGAAACAGTGTTGAACCTAGAATAGAGCTTTAAGGAAATGAAGATACACGATTAATAGTTAATCCCAAGCTTCGATCAGAAAGAAAAAAACCTTACATTGTTAAGAACTTTACCATCAATACCATAACTTCGAAGTTTATGTAAAAAAAAACAGGATACCACACTCTGTTGAACGTCTTCAAAATGTCAAGTGTAATGACCCTAACCTCTCCTATTATCCATAAACCGAAAGATCCATTCAGTTACAGCAGTTATTAGATCAGTTGTTGAACGAAAACCACGAAAGCCATACTGAACATCACGCAGTCTCCCCTCAGAGTATTAGGAAGTGATTTAGAAAAAAAAGAGGAAATAGTTGATTAT
>NC_136519.1:10555598-10573098 GCF_053919585.1 Euprymna scolopes
CAGAAACATTTAAAAACGCTTCAAACAGAAACATTAAAAAACGCTTCAAACAGAAACATTAAAAAACGCTTCAAACAGAAACATTAAAAAAAAGCTTCAAACAGAAACATTAAAAAAGCTTCAAACAGTGGAAATTGACATCTATAACTAAAGTAATTGACAAGCGTCTCAGAGGTATTTGACATCTTTAGCAGAACTATTGGGCATCTTTGGAAGAAGTATTTGGTATTTCTAGCAGAAGTAATTGACATCTCTTGAAAAAATACTTGCCATCTAAAACAGACGTACTTGACATCTTTAGCAGAAGTACTTGATATCTTTGGCAGAAATACTTGGCATCTCTAGAAGAAGTATTTGGCATCTTTAGCAAAACTTATTCGACATCTTTAGCAGAAGTACTTGGCATTTTCAGCAAAAGTATTTGGCATCTTTTGCAAGAAGTAATTGACATCTTTAGCAGAAGCACGTGGCCTCTTTGGCAGAAGTACTTGACATCTTTGGCACAAATACTTGACATTTTTAACAGAAGTACCTGCCATTTTTAGTAGAAGTACTTGGCACTTTTAGCAAAAGTATTTGACATCTTTAGCAAGAAGTACTTGACATCTTTAGCAGAAATCTTTGGCATCTTTAGCAAAAATACTTGACATCCTTTAGCAGAAGTACTTGAAATCTTTAACAGAAATACTTAACATTTTTAGCAAAAGTATTTGACATCTTTGAAAGAAGTATTTGGTATTATTAGCAGAAATACTTGATATCTTAAGTAGAACCGATTGACATATTAGGAAGAAATATTTGACATTTTTACCAAGAGTATTTGACAACTTTGTTTGACATCTTTAGTAAATATATTTCGAATATCTATGCATCTCATATAGAACTCAAGTGTTAACTCAAAAAGAATCAACTTAATTCTCAAGAACTTTTATTGAAGTGAAACAAAAGAGAAACTTCTTATACGAAAATACTTCAGGTTTTCAAATCAGGTTTTGATCAGCTTTTCCTACATTAACAACATATCAATTCTCGAGCTATTAACAACTGTTGAGAAATTCCATATATAAGAGTAAACACCGACCAGGTGCTTTCAATAAGTTTTTAGACTTTTTTCATATAAGCACTTTTATTGATACTACACACATGAAATTCTAGTATCCTTCAAAGTAATCTCCTCCGGCTGCAATGCACTTGCTGTACCATTCCAACAACTTCTAGAACGTCCTATGGATGTCCTCTTGTGTGAGTGTGCCATCACAACCTCTTTCATTTCCTTTATTATCTCGTAACGACGGCCTCTAAGGTTTTCCCTAAGCTTGGGGAATAATCAAAAGTCATAGGGAACAAAGTTTGGAGTATAGGGAGGGCGAAGAAGTGTCTTGATACCCATCTTGGTTAAATAGTCTGTGAGAAGGATGGAGTACCATTGGGACAAACTTTGCGTAAATCTACCGCATTTTCAGTCACTTGCGAATAATTTTTGTACAGTTCCCACACTGACATCAAACTGTACACTTATTCTCTCTTTAGACACACGACATTCCTTATCCATAAAATTCTTTATTTGGCCAATCAACTCTGGTGTTTTGACTGCCTTACTCCTCCCACACCTCTCATCATCCCTGCCTTTCTTGAATCTCTTATGCCACTTAAAAACTGATGCTCAATTCATGCAAGGTGGTCCAAAAGCAGTCTGAAGCATTCCATACGTTTCTGGGACATGTTTTCCAAGTTTCAAACAGAATTTTATTGCATATCGTTCTTCAAAAATGTCCTCACATCCAGATTGCATTTTTGAAATTCACGAGCTGTGACAATCAGATTTTAGTAGCATGTATTCCAATTCCTGCTGTAGTTGTTTATTAAAGCCTGAAATCATAAAAATTGATCAGTCATTTCATAAGATGTATAGCAATAATATACTGTATTTTCAAGAGTCTACGACAATTTTAAATGCCTGTATAAAAAACTCTAGAAACTTATTGAAGGCACTTTGTATGAAACGTACTTTACTCTGTAAATCTGTTGCTAATCAATTGTTTCTATTGCAGTTAATATTGCAAAACCGAGCTGTCAAAAACATGACGGCCTTTAAGGCTTTGTTAAATGAACTGAAAGGCATGAAATACGACGAAGACCTAATTAGTAAGTAATTCCGAAAAGACTATTTTTACCCTTTGCCAGGTGGATATGCAGCTGACACGTGCTGCTTATTCAAGTTGACTTGTGTATTCATCTTGGTTCTTTTGCAGAATAGGGGCTCTTGATTTCAGAAAAAAAAAATCGATGGAAGTAAAATGAAATAATGAGAGAATAGTTTTTTTAGTTAAAAAAATATACGGCACTATCACGTTGACACACTGCTTCTCACCAGATTACCAAAGTTAAGCAACGTTGAGCCTGGCCGGTACCAGATGGGTAACCATTTGGGAAGGCGAGGTGCTGTATGTACCGTGAGGTAAAATACTGGCATGAGAAACTGGTGTGGTCTATTCTTCTCTCGAGTAGATGGGACTCTCTTAAACTGTGGTAGGCACCACATCTAGTGATGGCGTCACGATAAAAAATACCCTTCATAGAAACGGCAAAGCATCAAGTATTCAGCTACCGACAAGATTTGAATTACATTACAAACTCGTATAATGAGTTCAATCTCAGCTACGGCCGCGCTGGATGGATGGACACTGGAACAAAAAATGTATAGCATACAAGGTACTATATATTGAAAACTAACATAAGTTTTTTTTATGAGAATCGCTTCAGACAAGATATGAAGCCACATGATGTAAGCAGCTAAAAAATACTACTTTAAGGTAAAAAACATGCCAATGATAAGTGTCAGATGGAAAAGATTCTGACCCAGAAAACAGCAATTCTTCCCTCTTTATCAGAAACATCGTTTCTGGAATGTGAGGAATAAAGGAGAAAATAAAAGAAGCGAGAGTTAGGTGACTGCCGAGATGCATGGAACTAAGTTGGTAGATTCTTCAATTACAGATGAAGCATTTCATTTCTATTGATTCTGCAGTTGGTTCATTCTTTGAAAACAGATGCATAATATTAATAAATCAACGATCATCGCTTGGATTCTTCCAGAATTCAATATGAAATAAACATTTGACTTTATATTTGAAGATGTCAAAGTTGGTCCATGGCGTTCAAGTGAAGTGCAATCAATTATGGGCATAACTTTGTTAGGTTTGAGTTTATTATATGACATTTCTGAAAGAATCCTATAAATTTGCAAAAGTAACGAAAACTGCTTTATCGAAGTTTAGGGATTTATATATATATATATATATATTAAGCAAAGCTCACTATAAATTTGTTTGTAAACAAACTTATGGTTTGAGCACTGTAAGCGGCGGGCGGGTGTGGATTTAATACACACTTGAGGAGAAATATTTATGGCACTGATTTGTGGCCCGATGGTTAGAACTGCCAACTGTCAACTCGACGGTTGTAGGTTCGATCCACGTCTGGGGAAAAGTGTATGTCTAACAGCACTAATGAGTTGTGATACAACGAAACAGTATTGTATGTGGATGACAAATATATATATATATATATATATATATAGAGAGAGAGAGAGAGAGAGAGAGAGAAAGAGAGAGAGAAGGAGGGGGAGAGACCGAGAGACTGAGAGGAAGATATGGAAAAAGCACAAATCAAGTTTTATTTTCATCAATGTTTCGTCTTGATTTCCAAACTTCCTCAGGATGAAAATTGAAGATAAAATACCAGTACAATATTTGAAAACATACTTATTGTGAAAAAGATGTCTTTCTTCTATTTCAAAGCGAAAAAGTCATTGCCATTCCAAGATGTGTATAGCGTTGTGGAGTGAGTGGGATTTATTTTAACGTCATATAGCCGTTTAGATATTTAAAAAGATATGATGCAATTTATGTCTTTTTTTGAATAAATATAGACGTTATAATTCAGATGTGGATGTTTAACCGAAATGAAATGTGTGTATCTTTGTTTTGTTATTTATTGATTGATTATATAAAAATATATAATACTAGTAGATGTACCTGGCGTTTCCCGGTATTAAAATTAACATTAAATTCCTTAAAAAATGAACTAAATTGAAAGAAACTGAGCTATGTTCATGCGAATATTGTGTTTTTCTAAACAGTTCACTTCTTGTAAGTAAAAAAAAATATATATTGAGCTAATATCGAAACCAAAACCTAAAGACACTGAGTCAAGTACGATAACCATCAGGCCAGCTTGCTACGCCTGTAAAAAGTGTTTTCATACCTACTTATACTTAAGGAACCTGTTATGTGAACGATTCGCGCATGTGCAATCATGAAACAGTTGATGAACAGATAAAAATCTGACGACCCCAAGTATCAATTTTTCAATTTTAACCGTCTAGCAGCTTTTTTTTCCGGACGAAAACCAATTAAAAAGTTTTCTACATGTCTGAATACCCTATATACCAAATTTCAAGTCTGTAGATAAAAAATTTGTTGAGTATATAGGTTGAGAGTTGTCCTCCCCCACACACATTCTCACTTTTATAAATATAATAGATAATACTTTTTATGGTGTAAGTGAGTTAGTTGGTGTCTAAATTTAAATTGTGTTCTTTTGATATGAGTTTAATTATTAAAGGCGATGAATTGGAGTGTGATAAACACTGATTCAATAAGTCCTCATTGAGATCTATTTGAAATAAACTTAACGATTTTTGCTTTGATCATGCTGCAATGAATGAGAGAATAATGCATTCAGAGAATTGCTATTTCTTTTTTTTTTATATCTCTTTTATGTTTGCTGGGCCTTTTCTCTAGTCCACGTTGAGTTTCACCAACATATATATGATGGCAATTATGGCATGGGACAAAAATACATACACGAATACTGACATAAAGAAAAGCATTGAAACTTTTAACAACTCTTTTAAAAATCTTATAAAAAAAAACAAAAAAATGTGCATGTAAGTACATGTACAAAAACGGCCTTACGTTCACAGGAAACATGAGTTGGACAAATTACATTGAGAGCATTGCCAGGAATGCTGCGAAAAAAGTAGGTTCTCTCTACCGTGTTAGAAAGCTACTAACTCCTGAAAGTATCCTGTATCTCTATAAGGCTACCATTCACCCATGTATGGAGTATTGTTGTCATATTTGGGCTAGTGCATCTGCTACTAGTCTCTCGCTCCTGGACAAGGTTCAAAAGAGAGTCGCCAACCTAATAGGTCCTGAACTGTCATCTAAGCTTCAGCCTGTGTCCCATCGACGAAATGTAGCATCCCTCTGTCTGTTCTGAATGCTCTGACGAACCACAAGCACTTGTACCCCCTCGATGTAAATACCCCTGACAAACCTGACAAGCAGCAAAATCCCACCCCTTCACAGTTGAGATCTCTAGATGTAAGAGAGCCTTCTACTTCAGTAATTTCTTCCCCAGAACCGCTAGGTTTTGGAACTCCCTTTCGGGTTCCTGCTTCCCCAACTCTACTGACATGCAGAAGTTCAAGTGTAACGTGAACCGACATCTTGCTGCCTAACTCCCCACATAGTACCTCTGTAGCTTATGTCCCTGATAGTAGCCCCCTACATCAAAGTGGCAATGTGCCTTGTTTGGGGTGAAAGTGTAATTAAAAAAACACAAAAACAAAACATGGACATCATATGAATACCACCTCAATATTCCTACATTATATGGCATCCCCAAAACTCACACAAAAAAAAACTTTCCAACTATTTCCAGCAACTCCTGCAGCTGTACTGGCTCCGACCATATTTGTTATATAGTTGAGGAGCAGAAAAGAAATTAGCTGTTTATTTTTATTTCTCCTGAGTAACGATCAACAATCTTTGCTTGGGTGGTTAGTTCTTATCTGTCTCACGTCAGAGACTCTCCTTCCTTCCCTAGGGAGGAGACACCTTTCAGACCATCTTCTTCTGTCGACGTCCTGAATCCAACTCAACTATCTGTCCAGCTAGCTAGAACACGTGATAGACAGATACATACTTCCGATGAGCTGATCAGATCTCTTCCGATGCAACTTGTCCAGTTTACACCTCGACATGTTTTGACAAGTTTATCAAAACATAGCTTCACATCTCATCTTATGTTTACTTGGCCAGTTAGATAGATAGATAGATCGAGATAGCTAGATAGATAGATCGAGATAGTTAGATAGATAGACAGACCGAGATAGATAGATAGGTAGATCGATAGATAAACAGATACAAAATAGATATATTGATAAACAGATACAAAATAGATCGATAGTTAAATAGCAGCTAATTTCTCTTCTGTTTCATAACTATATAACATATTGACTTGCCTTTCTGTCGGACTTTGTCTGTAATGCTGAGAGGAGGATCATGGTAACTGGAAAAACCTAGGTCTCCTGATCACTCGTCCAGGCCTGCATCCGGAGAGGCAACTTTATAGCCCCTGTAGATGCTGCAGTGCACCAGACTGGTTGTAGAACGGCAATATCTCATCGGTATGAACATGGTGATGCATAATGTTTTTACGTCTTTTTTGACAGATGGTGTTTGCTAGAAAAAATTTGTTAATTTCTAGTTTATGTATTGCATTGCCACCAGCAAAGAAATATCTTCAACATACTTTTATTTAAAAAAATTTTCTTTATTCAATTTTTACCCCCAAAAAGGTATAATGCCACTTTGATGTAGGAGGCTACTATCGGGGACATTAGTTGCAGAGATAGTATGTAGGGAGTTGAGCAGCAAGATGTCTGTTCATATTACATTTGAACTTCTGCATATGAGTATAGTTGGGAAAACATGAACCCGGAAAGGAGTTCCAGAGTCTAGAAGTTCTTGGGAAAAAACTATTAGAGTAGAATGACATCTAGGGATCTGTACTGTGTAGGGGTAGAACTTGGCTCCTTGTTGAATTTGTTGGTATTTACGCCAAGAGGGTACAAGGGCTTGTAGTTCGTCAGAGCATTCACCATTAAAGTACTTGTAGAACAGGCAGAGGAATGCAACATTTCGTCGATGGGACAGTGGTTGAAGCTTGGATGACAGTTCAGGACCTATCAGGTTGTTGACTCTCTTTTGAACCCTGTCCAGGACCAAGAGACTAGTAGCAGGTGCACCAGCCCAAATGTGACAGCAATACTCCATACATGGGCGAATAGTGGCCTTGTAGAGGTACAGGGTACTTTCAGGCGTAAGTAACTTTCTAGCATGGTAGAGAGAGCCCACCTTCCTCGCAGCAGCCCTGGTGATGCTCTCAATGTTTCTGTTCCAACTCATGTTCACTGTGAACGTTAAGCTGAAGAGTTTGAAAGAAGTACTTTCAGGTAATGTATCTTTAGCCATGGCTATTGGTGGTTGAGAATGTTTCTTGTAATTATTGAAGGGGACAAGCTTAGTCTTGGCATCATTAAGTGTGACCATCCATTTTTGTCCCCATTTCACTACAGATTAGAGGTCATCCTCTAGTGTTTCTGCCATTTCCTTAGATATCTGTTTATTTGTTTTCCCCTTGGGCCTGTTATAGAACGTGGTGTCATCAGCAAATATACCCATCTCAGAGACACTTTTATCAGGAGGTCATTTATGAATATTAGGAATAATAAAGATCCAAGGATAGACCCCTGAGCTACTCCCGCATTTATATCATATTGTTGAGATGTACGACCATCGAGGACAACCTAGATTATTCTCTTATTTAAAAAGGATTTAATTATGTTGATTAATTATGTTGAGTATTCATTCAGTTATACCATATGATCTGATTTTTCTGAGAAGACCATCGTGCCACACCCTTTCAAAAGCCTTCGATATATCTAGAGCTACTGGTCTATCTTCTCCTGCTTTGTCCAGTGTATGGTATATATGTTAGAAATTACAGTTAGGATATCTGCTGTAGAACGGGCTTGTCTAAATCCATATTGTTGGTCAGTCAGAAGGAAATTCTCTGTAAAGTGATGGACTAGAGCTTGGTTAATTATGGACTGAAATATATTAATGGGTCAGTTCTTTCATCAGAATTCTTGTAAACTGGTACCACAGAAGCATTTTTTCCAGCAACTCGGAAAGCAAGATTCGTTAAGGCATTTGTAAAGCTTGAAGAGGATGGAGCAACCTCAGTAGAGAATGTTTTTATTATCACAGTCTGGATGAGATCGGGTCAACATGCTTTTGAGATGTATAGACTTTTTATCATATCATGCACCTGAGAAGGGGTAATTTTCGGATCATGAAGGGTGGTGTCAATCTGCAAAGAAAAGTTAGCGAGGGAGTGGTGTGCTGGGTTCAATGTGGAGTTTAAGGTAAACTAACTGGCAAGCATGTTAGCATTCTCGGTTGCCATGCAAACAACTTCATGATTGTTGGTTAGTGGAGGAATTGTTGATTGCCCATTATTTACTACACTGTTGTACATTTTCCAGAAATCACGAGTTCCTAATTTTTGTGCTTCGATGCATTTTCTGGCGGTTTTGGTATATTCTCTCTTAGTTGTCACTATTTCTTTATTACAATTACTTCTAACTTCTATAAACTTTTGTACTAGACTTTTGTCAGTTAAATCTGTAGTACGCATGCTACCTTTGTGCAATGGCTCGTGCACAAGTAGAAGTGAACTATTGGGGAGAGTGGCGTTTGCTATAGAATTTTTTTATTTATTTTTTTCTTTTTATTCAATTTTCACCCCAAACAAGGCACAGTGCCACTTTGAAGCAGGGGGCTACTATTAGGGAATTAATTAGCGGGGTCATTATGAAGGGAGAAGAGTAGAAAGATGTTTGTTAACATTACACTTGAACTTCTGCATATCATTGCAGTTGGGAAAGCAGAATCCCGGAAGGGAGTTCCAAAGACCCGCAGTTCTGGGGAAGAAACTATTGGAGTAAAAGGCTTTCTTGCACCTAGGGATCTCCACTGTAAAGGGATGAGACTTAGTAGCTTGTCGGGTTTGTCGGGGGTAGTTACGTCGGGGAGGTACAAGTGTTTGCAGTTCGTCAGAGCATTCACCATTAAAGTATTTGTAGAACAGGCAGAGGGATGCAACATCTCGTCGATGGGACAGAGGTTGAAGCCCAGATGACAGTTCAGGACCTATCAGGTTTGCGACTCTTTTTTGAACCCTGTCCAGGAGCGAGAGACAAGCAGCAGATGCACCAGCCCAGATGTGACAACAGTACTCCATACATGGGCGAATGGTTGCCTTATAGAGGTATAGGATACTGGCAGGCGTAAGTAGTTTTCTAGCACGGTAGAGGGAGCCAACCTTCCTTGCAGCAGCCTTGGCAATGCTCTCAATGTATCTATTCCAGTTCATATTCCCTGTAAACGTTAGGCCGAGGAGTTTAAAAGAAGTACTTTCAGGCAATGTGTTCTTGGCCATTGCTATTGGTGGTAGAGAAGGTTTCTTGTAGTTATTGAAGGAAACAAGCTTAGTCTTAGCAGCATTGAATGAGACCAACCATTTTTGTCCCCATTCCACTACGGATTGGAGGTCATCCTCTAGTGTTTCTGCCATTTTCTTGGATATGTGTTCATTTGTTTTCCCCTCATATCTGTTATAGAGAGTGGTGTCATCGGCAAATATACCCATCTCCGAAACAATATTATCAGGGAGGTCGTTTATGAATATCAGGAACAATAGAGGTCCAAGGATAGACCCCTGAGGCACTCCCGCATTTATGCCATATTGTTTGGATGTACGTCCGTCGAGGACAACTTTGATTTTTCTATTACTTAAGAAGGATTTAATTACGTTATGAATTCTTCCAGTGATTCCATATGATCTAATTTTCCTTAGAAGACCATCGTGCCATACCCTGTCAAAAGCCTTAGATATATCAAGGGCCACCGCTCTACCCTCCCCTGTTTTATCCAATGAACGGTATATACGTTCAGAAACTACAGTTAAGATATCTGCTGTTGAACGGGCTTGCCTGAATCCATATTGTTTGTCAGTCAAGAGTTTAGCAGCTGTTAGGTGCTGGACTAGGGCTTTATTAACTAAGGACTGCGTGGGAACATGTGCGTCAATTGCCACTTTGAACCATTCAGTTCTCTTGTTCACGCACTGTTCAGTGGGAAGAGAAAAGATATTTCCTCATGGGGCATCTCTGATGAGATCCCCGATGGCTTCCCAGTCAGCCTTCTGATAATGCCTTATCGTTTTGAACAATGGCTTAGCAGCTTTGGGTTGAGAATTTAGGGCGATTTCTAGGATTATCACAGCATGATCAACATTTCCAAGTGGGCTGTGGGCATTTGTTATACAATCATCTGGAACTGTGGTCAGAAATAGATCTAGAAGTGAAGCACATTGATCTGGGAAACGTGTCCAAAATGTAACCGTCTGTGATAGTGAATAAGATATGAACTTCGACCCATTTTGAAATGCAAAAAAATTACTGGGAAAAATAAATGAATACAGAAAGATACTCGAGTTCAACCAAATACACCTGAAGAAGGTCAGAAGTTACATTGGCCGAAACGCCATGAAAAGAACACTCAAGCTGAGAATAATAGTCCAATTAATCCAAATAATAAGAATTATCAATCCTTATCTAAAAAAGAGAAACTAATAAATTATTCTTATGTTCATCTCATTTATTCTTTTGCTAAAGCAGGATAATTGCGGATAAAGTCTAACACGTTTGCGCTTAATTTAATGCCATTTAAAATGACAACGACGGATTGGGTTACTGGATTTGCTGGATTCGAGTGGGGAAAACCTGAGAATTTAATTGGAATCCTCAGGTTGATTACATTCTCGAATACAAAGTTGCCAGTCAGGATGGAGACATCCACGACGTGAAGTATTATTCACTTCTAAATCCAATGTCCTCGTAGGTTTGAAGGGGTTCTTAAGTTGCATTTGAATACGATGAATGAATGAAGATTCCCCGGACTCAATTCTTAGGCCGACAGCCAAAAGGATGCATAGCAATCTGCCCTTTGGAGGAGATAGAAAAAAAGTAAATTTAGCAAAAATAATTATTTAAAACTAGCTGGCAGCCCGGCGTTGCCCTGTCGTACAACATGCTTAAGCATGATATGTTAATTTATGCAGATTGTGTATGTATTATTATAGAATCAATCCTCTATTGAATATTATATATTACGAGCGAATAATTTGCCCGGTGGACTAATTCGCAAAAACAATTAAAAAAAAAAAAAAAATAATGTCATTCATCAAATTCCATCTGTGTTTGTTTACAATATCATGTCAGCTGATATTTTGGCTTGACGATGAATGCCCTGGAAAAGTCATTTCTGGTTAATGTTTAATTTTAAAATATGCAGACGAAAAATGATTTGCGGCGATTTTAAATGGTACCTCTTTTTTTATTGTAAATTGAACTCGTTTATAAGAGAAAAAAGTAAAAATATGAGGTACATCCGGGCTTGAACAGAGGATCATTCGATCTGTAGTCGAATGCTCTACCACTAAGATTATAATAAATCTGTTTTTAGAAGAACAAATAATTTGCTGAAATGTTATTATCTTTCTTGCTGGTGTAACGTAAAATATTCCCCCTGTAAAAATTATTCTTTTTATCTATAAGAGAGAAAAGCTATTTTTAAGATTGGATTTTTTCGATTTTCAATACGTATCGGATGAATTTCTGTACAAAACATATCTAAGAACACTGCCGTGACATATAAATTAGATTTGTGTGAAATTTGCAAAAGATATGTTGAGCCGTTTCGGAATCTATGAGGAATTACTTCACGCACGCACGCACACACACACACACACACACACACACACACAGACTTTGGTAAATTTTTATGATGTGCCCCAGCATATTATAAACACCCCCATCTCCCCGTGTTAAACTTTTCAGAATAAACACTCCCAACCTCGAAAGCCGTTCTTAACATGGGGATGTTGTGTTTATTCCGAAAGCTGTTCTTAACATGGGTCATCAGGGGTGTTTATACTACGCTGGGTCAAGTCGTCAAAAAATACAAAAGTAGATACTAGCTGGGAGGGGGGACGCCGGTTTTGCCCGGTCGTAAAATACACTTAAATATGATGTTTTAATTTGGTCAGATTTTGTATATATTATTATAGAAATCGAAAATATGAAGACAGACAGGCATATAGCTTTTTATATATTAGAAAGGAACTCACACACATTTAATTTAAAATTAATATACGAAAGTATAGATTTATGTGTAAGCTTTAAGTATTTACTTCAAAAGTGCTCAATACGTAGGTAGAGCTAGTTAGTAAGTTATAAAATGTATATGGCGATTAAGCTACCCTGAATATTCCGCGTTTCATCCACTCTAGGACCCTTCAGGCTTATGCGCATAAGCCTGAGGAGTCCTAGAGTGGATGAAACGCGGAATATTCAGTGTAGCTTAATTGCCATATACATTTTATAACTTACTATATATAAATATATATATATATATATATACATATATATATATATAGTCATTCACATACAGTACTGTTTCACAGCTCATCAGTGCAGCTAGACAAGCAACTACCTTAAGCTAGGATCGAAACCTGATTGCCCAAACAACAGTCAGAGCTTCTAACCATTGCGCTATATGGCTGCTGTTATGTGGGCAGTGAATTAAAAATGTCTTGACATGGTCCAAATATCTAAGCTCAATTTGTTTACACAAAGACCATCGTTTCATACGCTAATGATAATTTGTATATATATGGGAGGATAAAACATTCGTTGATCATCATCCAATCCTAGACAACGTCAGGTCTCCTTGCTAATAATTTATACATGAAAAATTAAGTTGCTGTTATAGCAATATTTTTGGTATAACTAAGATTATTATTATGAAAAATTGGAAGGTTCTATTTATAAACATGGGCAATAAGAACTGACCAATCAGATGGAACCATGCTCTGCTACCAACCAATCAGAAACCGAAATCACTCTATAAAATATACTGAATGTTTCAGAATTCATACACATAATATTTATTCTTTACACAGTAAGGAACTCTGCTGTTCGTCTTAGCCTTTGTTTGCACACTTTACACTTCAAAACTTCTTCAAATTGGCTACCTACCGGAAGCTCTGCTCTTGGTCTTCGTCTGCAAGAATTCAAAGCTTCTCTGGACTGATACCGCCATTTTATTTGGAATAAAATTTCTTTTCTCTCTTAAAACTAAAAATGGTTTACAACTCCAAAACTTCAAAATGCATCAATTATCACAAGGTCTTTCGGATTCTCTATCTTTCGACTGGATTATGTGGTACAATTTGGAAAAGGGTAGCTGGTTGCATGTTATATGTCTAAGCCCAATCATCTCTCCTTTCACAGCCAACGCTCAGATCCTCATTTTGCTTCAATTGAGATGAATGGCTCTTCCTTTAAGGAAGCCCCTCACTTTCATAACCTCTTCAGAGTCGACACGAAAGATTTACAAGAGATCTGTTGCTAAGATCGCTGGAAATATTGTTGGATCATTCCGTCGCTCTAGAAAGTATGCCACACCTGGTGCAATCTTCTTCCTGAGTTAAATACGTCCTAAAATGATGCACTGTTGCCACATCTGTGTAGGTGCCACTTAGACAACCCTTGACAGAGTATAAAACCGACTTTGAAATCTAGTAAGGGATGCTGCCTTCTTTGTCTGCAAACTTTTATAATTCAAAGCTTCTCTGGATTGATACGGCCATTTTGTTTCTCTTCTCTTCTAAAATCAAAATGGCTTACAACTCAAAAGATGGAATTTAATGATCGTATGCGAATATTAGTGAGAACACTGGTGAAACATATTTTTAATCACTTTTGACAGAACACGGATACTGGTTATTTGAATATTTGTAAAAAAAAAAAAATAAGATGTGTTGGTATAAATTTCTTATCTTTAGTTCTTATCATATTTAGTACATATTTAAAATATTGTTTATTTTTCATATTTATAGTAGCGTGAAATCAATTCTGTTTAATATTTTACTCCAGAACACAAATCTCAATATAAAACCAATTTTTGTTTTCTATAATAACTATAATTTATTATTAAAAAAAAAAATTCAGACAGATATAAAGATAAAGCTCTGAGTAGAGTTATAGCGAGTAAATGTGTTTATGCCGCGAGGAAATAACTAAACGTTTTTTTTTGTTGTTTTTTTTTTACACAATGTTGAATTTAAGTTGCAATGGCCGGAGGTATGAAGCAGAAATCTACATCGATCAAGTTTATTTCTGTTTTTAAAAAATAGGAATCACATGCACAAATATATATATTCATATTTAACAACAACAACAAAAAAATTAACTAGCAAATTTTTATTAAAAAACATGCCAAAAAAAAATGACGTATGTGTATTGCAAGTGATAATAAAAACGGCCATTTTAAGATGCATATGAACAATATTTAGTAAAGAAAATATTATTTGAATTGTGAATATGACAGACCAAAGATAGTGCTATTTCTACTGTGAATGTGACAGACCAAAGATAATGCTATTTCAACTGTGAATGTGACAGACAAAAAAAAAAAAATAATGCAATTTCAACTGTGAATGTGACAGACAAAAGAAAATGCTATTTCAACTGTAAATGTGACAGACCAAAGAAAATGCTATTTTTACTGTAAATATGACAGACCAAAGAAACTGCTATTTTAACTGTGAATGTGACAGACCAAATATAATACTATTTAAACAGTGAATGTGACAGATCAAAAATAATGCTATCTCAACTTTAAATGTGACAGACCCAAAATAATGCTATTTCAACTGTGATTGTTACAGACCAAAGAAAGTGTTATTTCAACTGTGAATGTGACAGACCAAATATAACGCTATTTAAGCAGTGAATGTGACAGACCAAAGATAATGCTATTTCAACCATAGATGCAACGGACCAAAGATAATGCTATTTCAACTGTGAATGTGATAGATCAAAGATAATGCTGTTTATCTGTGAATGTGACGGACCAAAGATAATGTAATTTCAACTGTAAATGTGACAAACCAAAGATAATACTATTTAAACTATAAATGTGACAGACCAAAGATAACGCTATTTCAACTGTGAATGTTACAGATCAAAGATAATGCTCTGTCAACTGTGAATGTGACAGACCAAAGAAAGTGCTATTTCAACTGTGAATGTGAGAGCCCAACGATAATGCTATTTCAACTGTGAATGTGACTAACAAAAGATAATTCTATTTAAACTATGAATGTGCCAGACCAAAGAAAATGCTATTTCAACTGTGAATGTGACAGACAAAAGATAATGATATTTCAACTGTGAATGTGACAGACCAAAGATAATGCTGTTTCAGTTGTAGATACAATGGACCAAAGAAAATGTTATTTCAACTATGAATGTCACAGAATGAAAATCCTTTTTCTACTGTAAATGTGACAGACCAAAGAAAATACTTTTATAATTATAAATGTGACAGATCAGAGAAAATCCTATTTTAACTGTGAATGTGACAGACCAAAGGAAATGCTATTTCAACTGTAAATATTACAGACCAAAGAAAGTACTATTTCAAATGTATTCATGACAGACGACAAAGAAAATGCTAAATCAAACGTAATCATGACAGATAAAAAAGAATGCTATTTCAAACTTAAGCATGACTGACCAAAGAAAATAATCTATTATATATATAAAAGTGAAGGTGTGTGTGTGTGTGTGTGTGTGTGTGTGTACATTTCCCTACGCAATAACTGTCAATTTTCAGTCTACAGACTCGAAATTTGATATACATGGTACTGAGTTTTGGGAAAATCTTTGTGATCCGTTTTCAGCTAGAAATTTGGCTATTAAGGGATCAAAGTTCAACGATTTGACCTTTTGAGAACTCTACCAAACTCCTCCGCCAATTTTGGGTCTAAACACTTGAAATTTTAGATATAGGTTCCTTGGACATGGATCTTACTTAATAACTTGATTTGAGCCCAAAACAATAAATGTTAAGGGGTCATAATAGGGGTCAGTTAAAAGTTAAAAAAATTTACCACTTTTTTTTTTTTGGCTCAACATACACCTCAAGCAACCGGGCAACGCCGGGCTGAAATTCTAGTATGAGATAAAGGAAATACTGATAAAATGTGATATATGTAAGACGAACTGGTAGGTTGGCTCCCTTACAGTAATCAAAATCTGTGAACTCAACAATGAGAATAATACTATCTTGACAGATTGATGAAAATGCCGTTTCAAACTAAACCATGACAGACTGACGAAAATATCATTTCAAATTAAGTCATAACAGACGGACAAAAATGCTATTTTTTCATAATTTATGAGAAACTAGCGAAAAGTTTATTTTAAACGTATGCACGACAAAGATTCTTTTCGTAATATTTGCATGCATTTACAATTAGATGTTTGTGCATTCGATAATTGAAATACTATTTCAAGCCAACAAACAACGCCACTTATGGAGATGTAAGCCCCCACTCCCACCTCCAAATGATGAATATAGTTTTAAAATAAATATATACAAGTATATAGTCACATATGTAAGTAATTTTGATTTGTTACCGCAGGCATCAAATTGGAGATTGATGGTATTTTTTTATGGCGTTGAACTGTTTGGATCTGGATAAATATATAAACTTACTACCGACGTCTGTCTTGGTTCTTTGGTTTTATGGCATATCAATCCTTTTCTGATTATTTAATTATTAATATGGTAATTTTGAAAAAAAAAAAAAAATATGCTTCAAGTTCTTTATATCTTCAAATATTTATTCATAGTGTTTGGTTTGGTTGTTTTGTAGTGAAAATTATTGTGACTGTTTTTTGACTTTGCAGAACATGATTGAGTTTTGTAAAAGGGAAAGGAAAAACAAACCAAGAACATCAATGTTTTGAGTATTTTAGACAGGAAGCCAATATCTTCAGACAGCCTGATCTGGTAGCACCAGATCAGGCTGTCTTGAAAAATGCCTTATGTGAAAAAACATGCTGCTAACTGAGAAAAATTTACTTCTTTTTTACAAAAAAAAAACAATATTGAACTGCATATTTAATTCCTTTTTTTACATTTTTATTTAGCCTAAATAAGCCACTGAATCGCGGAGATCTAAAGGATTACTGTGAACTAGGGGCTAGATTTATAAGGAGAGGATCCTTAAAAGTGAGTTACGCAGCAAGGTATTTGTTCACATTACATTTAAATTCGTGAATATTAATACAATAAAAAAAAACGGAGCAGAGAGGAAATTCCAAAAGCATGCTGTTCGAAGAAAGAAGCTATTAGAATAGAAACTTTTCCTTTACAATGAAGGGGTAAGACTTTGCTGCTGGTCATGTTTGTTGTGGGTATTTACATTGGAGTACAAGTTCGTCGAAGCACATTCCACTTGTAGAAATAATATGCAATATTGCGATGATGGGATATGTAGATATGAGTGCCTTAAATTGTTAAAAAGTTATTTATTCAATGTAATGCTTCACCTTATGTATAAACGACGAAACACACCGAAACGCACATAGTATATTTTTTGTTATTATTTTGCATGAGTACTGCTGTGCTTAACAAATAAAATGACAAATTTTGGTTTATAAGAT